>NW_028250799.1:0-500143 GCF_964263255.1 Lissotriton vulgaris | reverse complement strand
CTCAGAATGTTCTCTAGATAGCCCAGGAGTGAGAAATCAAAATACATCATATATATTTTTACGCCTGCGAAGAGTGATATTTCATATGCAAATTTCCTCATTATGCGGTACAACACAACTTAAATTTAATTTTAATGCTAGGAGGTCGCAGTATGAGTATTAAGCTTTATAAATATTTAAAACGTATTTGAAGCATTTAAAAAAAAAAATTAGCATATTTTTACTTTAAATAAATCCAATCATTTTTGATAATTCCACATATGAAAAGCAAGCTGCATCCCTTGCCTATCATATTAAGACACATTCATTCATAAGCCTAAGCACAGAAGCCTAACTTGAAACATGAAAAGTTTTGCGCCACTTTTTAAATGGACAAATATTTAACATCAGAACCACGAATATGCTTATAAAAAAAGGCTTTAAGAAAAAAAATCCTTACTTTAAATGTTTTCCTGTTATCCAAAATAATGAACCTGATTTTTGTAACTTTTTAAAACAGCAGTCTGAAATGCAGGATTTTACCCCGTGCTTGCCCTGATAAAATCCTAGCTGAATCAACAGCCCTTCCTCTCCGTGGCCTACAATCAAAACAACAGCTGCTGCTAAGCGGCAGTTAAAACCCAGCTGTTGTCAAGCTTGTTTTAGTGTTGAAATGGAAACACGGTGTCTGTCTATTTAAAACTGAGGCATTTTAATGCATGTTCTATAATATGTGTTTTAGTTCAACAACATCTAATTTACTCAGATGATGTGTTTGGCTGTTTATATCTAACACAATGTATCTAAGGAAAATGTTGCAACATTTTAAAATTGTTTATTTATTGCAAAAACACACATTTTTGTTTTTTTAGGCCTATTTTATTCCTATTCAATGTGAATTCCAATTTTATCTTTTAAGCATTGGCAGTTTGTACATGTGCATAGTTGCTTGCTCTTATCAGTCTAATAGTAACATAGAGTTATTTAGCATATCATATGGTTCATTTCTGGATTTTGTATTACATTTTTATTTAATATTATGTAAATGACGTTTTGCATAACAGACTGATGGCAGCAAGAAAACACAAATAAACACATTGAGCTCATTCCAGACATATACCGGATGGGTCATACACTCAGAACACATGATACAGCGCGCTTGAGAGCCATTATTTCACAAACAGCGCAATCGCTATTTACTTACAGAAGTATCACTAATGTGAAAACACGAACCACATAGACATTTAAACACATGATTAACCCACAGATCAACACTTAGGACAGAAACAAAGGACAGCCCACAGACTGTACTTAAACCAAACCATTTGTAAATACTAGTTGTAAGTCATATGTACAAGAAGCGCTGCTCAATAGTATTCCAAAAGACTGCAAAAAAAACAGCCCAACAAACTGTTTTATTTCCAAGAAGCCAAAATACACTCAATTCACTGGCTTTGTCCGGCAGAACACCAGAAAATCGCCCTGCATTTCTCCATTTATAAAAGTGTGCAGAAAAGGATCCTTGTTTGTATTATCGTCATGTTTTAATTCCCTGGGGATACAGAATCACCAAGGAAGAAATATGTTTTTATACCTAAACCTATTTAGGTATTCCCTCAGGGGAGCCGGCTAATTCACTTCACATCTCACTATGGTACCTCAAAAAAGCAACACATTCTCCAATGTGTGCTTGAAACAGGCATGCCAAAAATAGTGCAAAATATGCAGTATTATATTCAAAGTAGCACTTAAGGTACTCTTGTACTATGTGCCGTTCAAATCGATTCAAAACAGAGACAAATCTACTCATTACCTGCCTATATAAATTGCAATTTACATATTACATACATACAAATACAAATATTGGCCAATCATACTAATCCGAAGCCACAGTAAGCGTTACTAAACTACCTTACCAATCCAAGGCATCAAAAACCAACAGCAAGCGCAGCAGAACGACTCTTACCAAACAAATGGTTGTCCAAATTCTAACTGCCAAGTTCTGAATGACCTAACGGTCTTTTTTAGAATACTCACGCCAAAAAGGTTCTCAGTCAGGAGTGACATCATGTGGAGGATCAAAATCAGGAAGATCAGAAATATACTGGGCTGCAGAGACAGAGAATCCCCAGAATCCCCGTGCACAGAGTACCTCCTTAGTAGAGTCCTGTCCTGTCCTCTACAGTAGATTTCTGTCTCCTGACAAGATCACTCCTTAGATAGCCAATTCTCTGATGTGGTCCACGTTGGAGCACCATTTGTAGAAAATAGAAACCTTCTCAGGGGTCCCAATGAAACATGGTCCTTTTAAACTAGCAAAGAAGAAATTGGCACAGAAGGTGAAATCTTTATTAACCTCAAATGAGGGAGACTACGTCACACAGAAGCCTTAGCAACTGAATGAGGCAGTCTGAGGAGTACAGAAAACAGAGGACTTATATATGCTTAGGGTTACATAGTCAGCATAAGACCAAGGGGCAGTCCTGTCACATGTAAGCATGCAAAATGACTAATATGGGCATGCAAGATCTGCCTGCTCAACAAAGTGGGAGGAGAGTTACTTCTCCATACAGCAGGAAAAATAGCCTGACAGTTCTACAAGAAGAGAATGTGCGTTCTACTAGCTAGGCCCGTCTGAGCATGTGCGAAGGTGGAAGATGCTAAATATAGTTCGTTTCTAGGCAGATTACAAGAGCAGTCAACACTGAGAGAGGACAGAGCACATGGCGAGCATGTGGCAGCACATGGCAAACAAGATGGCTGCCAGAAATACAAAATGGATTTCAGCTCATGCTAACAAATCCCTGCAATATTTAACAAGTCCACCCACTTGCCAGTCTCTAAACCTCACCTTTACTTCATATTAGACACCCCTATGGTAGGCCCAAGGGCAGGGTGCATTGTAAGTATAAGGTAGGACATGCTCTGGTGTGTGTAGCATGTCCTAATAGTGAATTACAGCCATTTTCGTTTTCTCACTATTGAAAGCTATCTGTTCTCCATAGGCCAGAATGGGCAGTTGAATTATTACATTCTTATAATCCTAAGTGACTCAGGGAACATGGTAGAAATTTGAGTTTAGTATGCCTGAACTCAGAATAATAAAATACATCTTTTAATAAAGTTGGTTTTAATACTCTGTGTTTGAAAGACACACGTTTAGAAAGTAGGTATTTTCTAGCCTAACTGTCCAGGCCTGCTTCTGCTAGGTTGTGTATTCCTTGTCTGGGTTGTCATGAGTGACAGGGCTGGGGGATTTCAGGCAGGACACAGGCTGGGGTACCCCAGTGGTGAATAGAGAGATCTGCATCTAGATGGGAGGGAGGAGTTGCACCTGGGACCTGAATAGGGCTGGGTCTTCCCTCTACAATGCTGGCTCCACCTCCTGTGGCTTTTCTGATGTCTCTGCCCTGCACAGTGAAAGGAATAAGAGAGTCATGTAAACAAAGTGCTCAGGAACTGGTTTGGACTAGACAGAGGCCCTTCTGCCTTCAGAGAACAAAGGATTTTGGGGTATAAATATTGGGACCCTGATCCCAAGAAATGAGATCACTTCTGGAACAAGAAACCTTTTGCCAAGGAGAAGAACCAAGGCAGCTGCAGGAGTTTTACTGCCCCTCTGCCAGTGTGCAGTTTGCTGGGTTGGCCTGCAGTGGTTGCTTCATTGCTAAGGAAAGGAGAAGGAATTTTTTAAGGACTTTCATCATGTATAGAATATTCTCCAAGGGCTTGAACTGTGCTTGCCTCCTGCTGAAGACTCAGGGACAAAAGACTTCACCTCCAGCTCCCCTCTGAATTTCCTTGCTGGGAACTCCAGACATTTGCATGTCGCTGGGAGCTGGAAGCGCGACGCATCGAAAAGAAGCGTGTCGCCGCCGCAGCTGAAATCATCACATCGCCGTAGAAGCGAGCCTTAATCGCATTTCCCTGGAAGCATGTGTTCATCGAAGCTGCCTACTGTCGCATCACCGGAGAAGTGTGACGTCATCGAGAGAGTCGCCATCGCATCACCAGAGAAGCGTGTTGCAGGGCCTGTCGTGGCTCCAAAGTACAGTGTCATCGCAAGGCTGCCAGGATGTCTACGCATCGTCTTCGTATTGGCACATCAAGGGCGCCATCTTCTTGCATCACAACCGGATCATCGCATTGCATCAAGGTGCCATTTTGCGCACCGCATCGGGCCCATAGGCCAAGAATATACGCATCACCTCCGTACCGGTAAGGATCACGATGCGCAAATATTGAGGCATGACGCATCATCTCCCCCGGTTCACGGAACCGACGCATCACCCCTTTTGCGAGCCTTTTGTTTACTTTGTGTTACGCATTCAGGTATTTTGTTGGGAACTTTGTCGCATTTATCATCAACTTGAACTAACCAACTTTAATCATCTTTTAAGCAATCTTAAGTGCAGTATTGTGGATTTTTGTCGTATGTGGTCTTGTGTTAAGTCTATATAAAGAATACTTATTTTTATCAAACCTGAGTTGTGTCCATCTGTAGTGTTTTCACTGTATTACTGTGTATATTCACAAATGCTTAACACACTGCCTCTGAGATAAGCCTGTCTGCTCGTGCCAAGCTACCAAGGGGGTGAACAGGGGTTATTAAGGAGTGTAATCCCCTTATTCCGACTTAGACGTAAGGGTCCCCATTTGGACAAAGGTGAATACCATTGCCAGCTAGAGACCCCCAGATCTAACACCCATCTAAATTGTATTAAAAGTATTTATTCAAACACTCCTTTTGCATTATTGCATTTTGCACCGGAGGTATTACATTTCTGTTTGGCAAACCCGAGCATGTGTCAGACCTGGTTTCATGAAAGCAGGATTGGAGGAATATATATATATGCATTCACTGAAAAAACCATAGGTTTCACACCAGTTATAGTTAGCAGGAAGTTTTACTCGCATAAAACCATTGAAATTCCCACGTTATAGTTAGTTGGACTCACTATAACTTGCGCGTGCAATGCACTGCTGATGACATCACATATTACATCACTCATGACATGGTCAGTGACATCACTCATGACATCACCGATGACACCATCCAGTAAATGTGTGTCTTTATGAAAAATACATTTGTTTTATATTTGTATATGTAAAAGTTGATGGAAGAATAAATGTTTAAATAAGTGTCTAAATGGATATTTATTTTAATAAAAATTGATTAGTTAACTGGCTTATTAAGTGTTTCTTAGTGAATACAAATATTAGTGAGCAATGTTTAAATATTTATATATATGTATTAGTGTTTCACTTTGTGTCTAAGTGGCTGCATGGGTTGGTGAGTAGGTACATGTGTATTAGATGTTTTTTTAGTATCAGTATGAGTGTTTGTATGGTGTCGTGGGGGTATTACTTATCACATAGATGCATGAATGACTAACTCTCTCTTTGTATGTTCTTTGAAGACAGCATATGTGCAGGACTGTATGGGTGGATGAGTGTGTATATGTGTGTGTTAGTGAGTGAATGACTGTCTCACTAGTGTCTTTCTCAGTAACTACATATCTTTTAATCTAGTATATGTGAGTATTGATGTATATAAGTGAGTATATGTGAGAGAGAGATATTGAAAGAGTTCCTGTTGAAATAATTATGTGTTTCTATAAGTGATTGTTTAAGGGAGTAAGTATGTGTAAGTTTCCTTCGAAGTAAGGTGGTAGTGTGTGTATAGCTTTATATGCAAATAAATGGATGTTCAATAGTTTACTTGCATGTGTGAGTATGTGTGAGAGTAACTTTTGGATGACTGTCGGTGTGAAACAGGAAGTATAGGTGAATCACTACATATGATGAGTGAGTATATGTATGAGTGACTATATAGAACTGTTGGTGAATGAGTGGATGTGTATATAGATGGTGGAATTATTGAATTGGTTGTTGTAAATGGTATGGGTATCTCCATTTTAAAAAAAACTGTAATTTACATTTTTCAATATGTGTTTCATGGGTTACATTACAGTGAAAGGAGGTCTGTCACTCTGTCACAAGGATGGTGTCATGAGTGATGTCATGAGTGATGTCACTGACCATGTCATGAGTGATGTAATATGTGACGTCATCAGCAGTGCATTGCACGCGCAAGTTACAGTGAGTCGAGCTAACTATAACGTGGGAATTTCAATGGTTTTATGCGAGTAAAACTTCCTGCTAACTATAACTGGTGTGAAACCTATGGTTTTTTCAGTGAATCTAATAGGTTTTTTGAATGCTAATTCCTAACTATAACTGGTATGAAACTGTGGGCGTGGGAGTAGAGACGACCATGACACCAAGTTGTGGGGTTAACGATGGCTTTATTTTTATAACCCTGGCAGGCTTAGACATCAACGTCTTTCTGTTCCTAAGAGTCAGTCTCTCACAGGCGAACACGCTGGGGTCCGTGGCGATGGTCTGCTTTTTCCTTTCCTTGGTCGTGGAAGGGGTTGTGGCGGTTAGGTCTCCCCAGTATCTCAGGTAGCAGGTGGGCTCTCCGCTGCCTCAGGCTCCGGTGCATGCAAGGAAACCAACAGAAAGGGAGCCGTTAGGGTTCAGTCCTCAATGAGGTTGCACCAGGGGGTCCGGGGTATGTGAGGGAAACCCAGTGTACCGTGCCTCTTTTATCTACAGTGCTCGGTGTGCGTGTGAGGTGGGGAAGACTAGGAAGGAATAGGGGTGGGAACGGGAGAGCGGATGGGAAAGGAGCACAACACAGGGTAGGCACGAACAGGGTCTATGTACACAATCTACACGCTTTCGCTTCGCCTCCCCAGCCAAGCCGCCCAACGTCGCCGTACCTGTGACAGCCACACTCCTCCCTGGGGAGCGTGGCACGGCGGTCCGCAGGGTCGTTGGCCTCCTGGCTTCTCTTTGCCTTCTGTCTCTCCGTCTCCTCCGGGATGTTCCTCCGAGTTGGTCTTCTCCTCGCTCTTCTCCTTGTCGCCTCCGTCCTCCGTTCCTCTCGCTTCCGCCTTTCTCTCCTCCTCCGGGGTGCTCGCACACTCGACAAACAGGACTTCCCTGCTTTTCTCCAATCCCGTCGCTCTCACGTCACTCGGGGGAGGGTCCTCCTTATCCTCTGAGTACGCCCAGTTAAAGGAGCCGCTGATGTGGTCATCTTCCGGATTGCTCCGTCCTTCGTTCCACCGACCTGACTGGAAAGAAGGAGTCGATGGGTGGTCAGCAGTGCGAGGGTTCCACCAGTCATGTGAGGTAGGCGCCCCCACCTCGTTACACTCCTCCCCCCTGGATTCTCCCGTTTGGGGGGAATCGGCATCCGGGAAAGGAAGTCCGCGTTCCCATTGTCCCTTCCCTTCCTGTGAACCACTGTGAATGAGAACGGCTGTAGAAACAGAAACCACCTTAGGATTCTCGCATTTTGTGACCTGTTCTTCTGCATCCAGTGCTGGGGGGCATGGTCTGAGAAGAGTACGAAGGCCTTGCCCTCCAAGTAGTATAGCAGTTTGTCAACTGCCCAGCGAATGGCTAGGCATACTTTTTCCACCGTGGGATATTTAAGTTCCCTTGGGTGGAGTTTCTGACTCACAAACAGTATGGGATGTTCCACACCATCCTCCCCTTCCTGGGACAACACCGCACCAATACCGCTGTCTGAAGCATCAGTAGCTAGAGAAAATGTTTTTTCAAAGTTCGGGGGTATGAGGACCGGACTTGTTGTCATTGCTGTCTTTAGTGCCTGAAAGGCGGCTTGGGCCTTTTCGGAGGGAGGCATCGGAAGGGAGTTTTTGACGTTTTTCTGGAGCAGGTCGGTCAGGGGACTGGACAGGTCAGCAAAATCTTTAACGAAGCGTCTATAATACCCAATTAGGCCTAGAAACGCCCTTAGTTCCCTTTTTGTTGATGGAAAGGGTGTCTGCGTGATAGCTTTAATTTTCTCCTCTTGTGGGGCTATCACTCCCTCCCCAAGCATGAACCCCAGGTACTTCACTTTGGGGAACGCAGCTCTTGATTTCCTTGCGTTCACATGCAACCCTGCTTCCTGTAGAGCCTTCAAGACATTGGTCAGGTGTCCCAGGTGTTCCTCCCATGTGGTACTAAAAATGACAATATCATCCAGATATACTGAACTATATCGGACATGGGGAGCTAACACCTTGTTCATGAGCCTTTGAAAGGTGGCCGGGGCACCATGTAGTCCAAAAGGGAGTACATTAAATTCAAAGAGTCCATCCTCTGTTGCGAAGGCGGTTTTGTGCCTGTCCTCCTCCCTCAATGGGACCTGCCAATAACCCTTGGTGAGGTCAAGGGTAGTGATGTAACGAGCCTCCCCAATCCGTTCAATCAATTCGTCCACCCGGGGTATGGGGAACGCGTCGAAAGATGAGATAGCATTCAATGCGCTGAAGTCCATACAAAAACGGGTGGACCCGTCAGGCTTCGGGACCATGACTATGGGTGAGGCCCAATTGCTCCTGGAAGGTCTTATCACCCCCAGGTTTAACATGTCATGCACCTCCTTCCTCACATCTGCCCTTTTTGCAGCTGGTATGCAGTATGCCCTCTGTTTTACTCCCTGTCCTTCCTTGGTTTTGATCCGGTGCTCTGCCAAATGGGTACACCCCGGGGTGTCCGAAAATATTGTGGAGAAAGGGTTCAGTGTTTTGAACAGTTCCTTTCTTTCTGTATCCGTCAGCTCGGTATTCACCGGAAGATCCCCCAAGGTGGAGGTAGGGATGCTAGATGGTAACACCAGATGTGCGGAACGAGGAGGTGGTCCTAACCACCGTTTGAGGTGATTGATGTGGAAAGTTTGCCTCCGAGTTGGAGACATTTGCAGTCGGTAGGTCGTTCTCCCATAGGAGTCTAGAACTTTGTAGGGCCCCTTCCACTCACTCTTAAACTTTTGTGTTGAAGATGGAAGGAGTACAAGGGCCCAGTCCCCTACTGCTAGGGTTCTCCACTTCTTGCCCTTATCGTAGTATTGCTTCTGGACACTTTGGGTCCTTTCTAGGTTAGAATACGCGAAATCCCTGAGCTTCCCCAGTCTGGACCTCAGTTGTTGAGTGTATTCTAGTAGACTCCTTTGTTCCGCCGCCTCCTCCCTCTCCCAGGCTTCTCTTGTGATTTCAAGGAGGGATCTTGGTTGCCGTCCATAGAGGAGCTCAAAAGGTGAAAACCCTAGACTGCTCTGAACTTGGGCTCTCACTACATATAGGGCTAGGGGTAACATCCTATCCCAATCCTTGTTTTCTGCGCTCCACAATTTTTTTAGGGTGGCCTTTAACGTCCTATTGTACCTCTCAACGAGGCCGTCCGTTTGGGGATAGTAGGCGGACGTTCTGATGTGGCGGAGGTCCAGCAACTTGCACACCTCCCCCATCATCCGAGAAACAAATGGGGTTCCCTGATCCGTTAGGATCTCTCGTGGAAACCCCACCCGGGAAAACAGCTCCACAAGTTTTTCCGCTACATTCTTTGTGGTCGGCGCGCTGAGGGCAAAGGCCTCAGGGAACCGTGTATTGTAATCCACCACCACGAGAGCGTATGTATGTCCTCTGGAGGTCCGTGGTAATGGACCGATGAGGTCTATCCCTACCCTATCCCATGGGTTGCCTATAATCGGCAGAGGTTGTAGGGGAACTGCAGGGGGTCGTGTCAAGTTCCTTTTTTGACACACTTCGCATTGCCTGCAGTACGTCTCTGCCTCCTTCTATATCCCAGGCCAGAAGAACAACCGTACTATGTTCTGGGTCGTTTTCTCGGCCCCACTGTGTCCGGCGGTAAGGTGAGTGTGGGCGTAAAAAAGGATCTGCTCCCTGAATTCTTTCGGTACCACTAGCTGGGATGGATCGCCTGCTTTCCCTTCTCTGTACAACAAGTCATTCACTATCCTGAATCTGGGGAACCCCTGGGTAGGTGTGCTTTGCGCGACGTGAGCCGCTTCCCTGCATTCAGTAGAGTAGGGTCGGTGGATTGAGCGAACTTAAAACCCCTATCTAAAACCCATGGTTCGACCGACAGGTATGCAGCTGCCGGGAGGTCTTTAAGTTCCCTTTTGAAGAGGGACAGGAAATCAGGGTTATCCACTCCTATTATGAGTTCTTCGGGTAGGGTCTCCACCACCCCCACCTTCACCAAACAGGGCTCCCTACCTATTGGGTGTATGGTTATGCGTGCTAGAGGATATGACTTGACGTCACCGTGTACGCATCTGATGTGCACGGTGCAATCCTGGCCTATCTGGTCGGGATGTAACAATTTCCCCTGTATAACTGATTGCCTACACCCGGAATCTAGGAGGGCTTTTACTGGTTTGCGATTTATCCGTACCCTTACATAAAATGAAGGTCCCATTTCGGCGGAGTTCATCACGGCTTTAGGTATGTAGCCGACCTCCATGGGTTCCTCGGTGGTTCTTCGATGGGGGCACATTCGGGCTATGTGTCCCCACTCTCCGCACTCATAGCATTGGGGTCCTCTCATTGTGGGGGGTCCTTCTGGTCGATATTGTCGGAGTTTAGGGGGCTCGGGACCGGTTTCTTTTTCTCCTGTTTCGAAGAATTCGGGATTGGCTTGCCGCTCTTGTCCGTATCCCATGTAACTGTCCTGGGAGCTGCCCTGTTGTAATTGGAGGCCATCTCAATGGCTTGGGCGGCCGTTAGTCCTGGATGCTGTCTAAGCCATCTTTGTGTGCCATAGGGCAGGACCTCCATGAACTGTTCTAGGATAATGCTGGACATTATCTCTTCCTTGGTATGGATGTCAGGTCTCAGCCATTTCTCTGTGGCCATCTTAACTCTTAGGTACATGGTTTTTGGGTTCTCGCCCATGATACCTTTCTCCTTTCGGAAACTGAGTCTGTATGCCTCCGCATCCATGCCCAGATGATCTAAAATCACCGCCTTGATATCGACATAGGAGGATGTACCGGAATGGTTGGCCACTTGATAGGCGGCCTGGGCTTCTCCTGTCAATAAGGGAGCAAGGAAGAACGGCCATTTGTCCTCAGGCCACCCACATGCCCTCGCCGCCCTTTCAAAGTTTAGCAGGAATGCGTCTGGATCTTCCCCTGTAACGTATTTCTGCAGGGCCACTCCCGAGGGGTGTTGTCCGCCTAGTCTCGGTATGGCTGCACTTGGGGCCTGCACGACTTTGTGGAGATTGTCCATCTGTTGTGTCATGGACGTTCTGAATAACTCTCTGTCGGCATCCGCCGTGTTGATTTGCTGGCCTATTGCCCATTCCAGCTTCTGGTGCCCATCTATGAGGGTCTGGATCACTTGTTCCATGGCCATGGTCGGTTCTGTGGAGGTAGATCCCACTTCTGACACCAGTGTGGGCGTGGGAGTAGGGACGACCATGACACCAAGTTGTGGGGTTAACGATGGCTTTATTTTTATAACCCTGGCAGGCTTAGACATCAACGTCTTTCTGTTCCTAAGAGTCAGTCTCTCACGGGCGAACACGCTGGGGTCCGTGGCGATGGTCTGCTTTTTCCTTTCCTTGGTCTTGGAAGGGGTTGTGGCGGTTAGGTCTCCCCAGTATCTCAGGTAGCAGGTGGGCTCTCCGCTGCCTCAGGCTCCGGTGCATGCAAGGAAACCAACAGAAAGGGAGCCGTTAGGGTTCAGTCCTCAATGAGGTTGCACCAGGGGGTCCGGGGTATGTGAGGGAAACCCAGTGTACCATGCCTCTTTTATCTACAGTGCTCGGTGTGCGTGTGAGGTGGGGAAGACTAGGAAGGAATAGGGGTGGGAACGGGAGAGCGGATGGGAAAGGAGCACAACACAGGGTAGGCACGAACAGGGTCTATGTACACAATCTACACGCTTTCGCTTCGCCTCCCCAGCCAAGCCGCCCAACGCCGCCGTACCTGTGACAGCCACACTCCTCCCTCGGGAGCGTGGCACGGCGGTCCGCAGGGTCGTTGGCCTCCTGGCTTCTCTCCGCCTTCCGTCTCTCCGTCTCCTCCGTGATGTTCCTCCGAGTTGGTCTTCTCCTTGCTCTTCTCCTTGTCGCCTCCGTCCTCCGTTCCTCTCGCTTCCGCCTTTCTCTCCTCCTCCTCCGGGGTGCTCGCACACTCGACAAACAGGACTTCCCTGCTTTTCTCCAATCCCGTCGCTCTCACGTCACTCGGGGGAGGGTCCTCCTTATCCTCTGAGTACGCCCAGTTAAAGGAGCCGCTGATGTGGTCATCTTCCGGATTGCTCCATCCTTCGTTCCCCCGACCTGACTGGAAAGAAGGAGTCGATGGGTGGTCAGCAGTGTGAGGGTTCCACCAGTCATGTGAGGTAGGCGCCCCCACCTCGTTACAGAAACCTATGGTTTATTCAGTGAATTTCATAGGTTTTTTAAATGCTAATTCCTAACTATATATAGGGCCTCAAACCTATGAAATGTAATATTTTTATAATGAATCCTATATTGTATATTTATAAAATAATAGTTTTTTTTTGCCCTGGTGCGCTCCCGGGGCGCGCCCCGGTGTGCGCACTGGAAAGTGTATTTTTTCGGAGCGCCCTGGGTCGCGCAACGGTGAGCGTCCCGTTAGTGCTATTGCCGCGAACGAAAACATCATGACGTATCGCGTAGCCGCGTCCGCGTGATACGTACGGCGTAAGCGCACCCGGAAATACTCGAGCGAATACGATCGCGCAACGTAATCATTTGACGCGCTTACGCGGCAAGCCCCGTGGCGCGGCCCCGGGCGCGCCCGGGGGCTCATTGCGTAAGCGCGTCGGGTCATGTGACCTAAAAATAACACTTTTCATTGGTGCAGAACACTTTTGGTTTCTAAATGATGAAAGCCCGGGTCATCTGACCTGAAAATAACACTTTTCATTGGTTCAGGACCTTTTTTTTTTCCAAATGATGAAAGACCCCATCTTTTTTCCTTATTCTGACTTTGCCCTTTGACTGAGGAAGACCTGTTTGAACATCTTTGAGAAACATTTTGTACTTTAAAATGGCTACAGTAGCAGCAGCAGCTGGAGCATCTGCACCACCACCACCACCGCCACCACCACCATCAAGAGGACCACCACAACATTACATTGGTGGTCAAGAAGAGGAGGAGGAGGAGGAGGAAGAAGGGAGAAGATGGCTTCCAGAAGACAATACCCCATACAAGCCAAGGCAGCACATTGTATGGGAGTTTTTCTCAATCCCAGAGGGCAAGAAAAAAGTCAATGCGCCCAAGGTGACTTGCCTAATCTGTGACATGGAACTTTCAAGGGGGAACCCAAACAAAAAATATTCTTTCGGTAATAATACCATGATTAGGCACATGCAGCGCAAGCATCCAAACAACTATTCTGCTGCAGAGGTGAGAGAACTGGCCAGTAACCCTCCCCAATCTGCAACCACCACCTCCAAAAGAAAGCAACCCACTCCATCGGGACCAGAGACAAGGGAGACAATCCCTTGCATACAACCACGGTTTGGGGAATTCCGAATTACATGTATTTTTTGTGGTAAGACCATTTCCTGTGGTGAACAGAGAGGATAAAGCTCATCCTCCTTGCTGGTGACAACCACAATTGCCCCAAAAAACCCTAATTTTTTCCTGATTTTTTTTTGCTCCAGTTGAGCCATTTTCAATTCCCTATTTTTTGTTTCTCCCCTTAAAAATAACAAAAAAATATAAAATAGTTCATAAAAGCCAAAAAAAGTACAAAACGTTCAAAAAACATTAACAAAATATAAAACAACAAAAAGAAGAAAAAAAACTGTTCTTTTTAGAACTACCTCCAAATTATAAAAAAAAGGTAACATTTTTTAAAAACTCTATCATTCTTTTTTCCCATGGAATGCTTCCCGGTATGCTCTGCGGTGCGCGTACCGGGCGCTCCCCCCGCGCAAATCAAAAAAAAATAAAATTGTTTTTTGCCCCGCGGGGCCCTTTTATAGCCCCCACATTAAACCTAGGGGGTCAGGAGGGGTCTACTCTGCCCCCTTATGGTCACTTCCCCCTTTGTTTTTGCCACCTCTTGTGTCTCGATCCTACCGAGACACAAGATGGCGGCCACTCCGGACTGTTTGTAATGTTTACAGACACCCAAGAGCCAATCAGGTTTCGGCAAGTGAACTCGCGTAGCGCGCTGGTTAGTGCCCTGGTGCGCGTACCGGGGCGCGGCCATAGATATATATATTTTTTTTAACCACAATTACTCAAAATTCACTGTAGCACATATCTTGAGACATAGCAAAGGCACATCGGGCTACCAGTCCCTACAATTTTGCCAAGTTTGGTGGAAATCCATTCAGCCGTTCGGGGTCGACCGCCCTATGGAAATTAACATGGGGAAAACACGTTTTGGGACCCCCTTTTATCTCGGCCCCCGCTTGACAAATCCCCCCCTAACTTTCAGGGAAGGACCACCAGTGCGCCGCGAAGCAAATTTGAGGAAGTTTTCAGGCAGATTCCTCAACCGGCGCCAAAGTTATTCACAATAGAATGTTGAGATTTTGCATTGCAAATAATCCTAACTATAACCAGTAGGTAATATATATATGGTAATATATATATATATATATATATATATATATATATATATATATATATATATATATATATATATATATATATATATATATATATTTTCACTGAAAAAAACATAGGTTTCACACCAGTTATAGTTAGGTGGAAATTTTACTCGCATAAAACCATTGAAATTCCCACGTTATAGTTAGTTGGACTCACTATAACTTGCGCGTGCAATGCACTGCTGATGACGTCACATATTACATCACTCATGACATGGTCAGTGACATCACTCATGACATCACTGATGACATCTCAAATGACATCACTGATTGTTGGACCCGGCCTTGTGGCGTGGTCCCACTCCTCCCACATGGCGGGTCCCGGACTTCCTCGACCCCGGGTCCCCGGCCGAGAGCAGCACCATCCACCCTCCTCGAGAGCCGCCCCTCCGGGCAGCCCTCAGCTCTTCCCCGTTGGAACTCGACCACCTCTCCCCAACACCCTCGGCTGGTCCGAACCCTGTCCCGGACCACCATCTCAGACCCGGACCCCATCTTGGACCCTCCAGAGACACAGAGACGAACTCATCTACGTGAAATCCGTACCACCTTGGAGTCCTGCTGGCGCTGCCGCGGCCCATCTTCGTGAAACCATCGTTGGAGTCCTGCTGGCGCTGCCGCGGCCCATCTTCGTGAGACCATCCTTGGAGTCCTGCTGGCGCTGCCGCGGCCCATCTTCGTGAACCCATCCTTGGAGTCCTGCTGGCGCTGCCGCGGCCCATCTTCGTGAAACCATCCTTGGAGTCCTGCTGGCGCTGCCGCGGCCCATCATCGTGAAGCCATCTCTGGAGTCCTGCCGGCGCTGCCGCGGCCCCTACCGAAGAACCCCCCAGCTCAAGGATTGAGCGCTGAGCGCAGGGTATCCCGGTACCAGGCTGGTACCAAGACTGTCCCGCTACCCCCTTCCCACAGAGACTAACCTCGAGAGGATCCCTGGATCCAGTTATTCCTGTATCGTTACGATAACCTGCCTAAAAGTACTGATAAAAACGTTAAGAACCTATCTTTGTGTGGTGTCCATCTGTAGGGGGGGTGATTGCTCGTCTGTATGATCCTAGGGGAGGAACCTCGCCAGGAGGCCTCTCACCCTTGCTCGGCCGACCCTAAGATTTCCTTTCTCACACTGATGACAACATCCTTGTGACAAAGTGGCAGACCTCCTATCAGCATAAAATAACCTTTGACACACACATTCAAAAATAGAAACTAACATTTTCTTAAAAAAGGAGAAACCAATACCAATTACAACAACTTATTAGGTAATTCCAACATCTACATACACATCCACTCATTCACCAACAGTTCTATATAGTCACTCATGCATGTACTTACTCATCATATGTACTCATACACCTATACATCCTGTTACACACTAATACTCATCCATATAGTTACTCACACACAAATTCACACATGCAAATAAATCAAAAAACCATTTACTTGATTATAATGCTATATACACACCACTACACATACTTCTACAGAAACGGAATCATATTTACTCTCTTAAACAATCAATTATAAAAACACATACTCACTAACCCACCCATACACACAATCATCCACCCATACAGTCTTGCACACATGCTGTCTTCAAAATACATACAAATAGTGAGTCACTCATTCATGCATCTGTGCTCTAAGTAATATCCCCCACCGAACCATACAGACACTGATACTGATACTCAAAAAAACAACTAATAACCCATATACACACTCATGTAGCTACTCACCAACCCATGCAGCCACTTATACACAAAGTGAGACACAGATACAGATATTTAAAAATGTAAACATTACTCGCTAATATATGTATTCACTAAGATACATTTAATAAGTCACTTAACCAATCAATTTTACACAAAAAAACATCCATTTAAACATTTATTTACCCATTTATTCTTCCATCGACCTTTAGATATACATATATAAAAAATATTTATTTTTCAGAAAGATACACATTCACTGGATGATGTCATCAGTGATGTCATTTGAGATGTCATGAGTGATGTCATGAGTGATGTCACTGACCATGTCATGAGTGATGTAATATGTGACGTCATCAGCAGTGCATTGCATGCGCAAGTTATAGTGAGTCCAACTAACTATAACGTGGGAATTTCAATGGTTTTATGCGAGTAAAATTTCCACCTAACTATAACTGGTGTGAAACCTATGGTTTTTTCAGTGAATTTAATAGGTTTTTTAACCCTTTCAATGCTGATGACGAGCTGGGCTCGTCATGGTGCACACTGGTCGTGTGCTGATGACGAGCCCAGCTCGTCATGAGCCCCACCCTCGGGGGAAGCGCTGGCGCTCCCCCCGAGGGTCTGCGATCTTGTTCAGCAGCACGGGGATGGCAGCGGAAGAGTTCCCGCTGGCCCCTCCCTCCCCATGGGAATCCCTGATGATGTCAGCGCGCACAGCGCGCGCTGACATCATCAGGGATTCCCTGCGCTCGGGAAGCCATTTGCCTCCTGAGCGCCGGTGGAAAAGGTAGGTGTTTTGGACTCGGCGGGGGTTTGGGGCCGCAAACAGGCATCAGGGGAGCGGAAAGAGATTTTCCTTTCCCCTGATGTCTCTTTGCAGGGCATTTCTGCCTCACGATCGCGCACAGTGTCGCGATCGTGCGGCGGAAATGCCCCCATTAGCACCAGGGATTGAAAATTTTGCTTTTCGGAAGCGACCCCTTGGGCAAGGGTCCCTTCCAGGTGGGCAGCCATTTTATTTACGATTTTCTGCTCCCCTTGGGGGCAAATTGGGCCGTTATTCCGGCTGTTTTGCCCCCAGGGGGGGCAGAAATAAACCACTGGCACCAGGGATTTTTTGTTTGGGCAATGTTTGTTTTGGGAAGCGATCCTTTGGGTAAGGGTCGCTTCCAGGGGGCCTTGATTTTGTTGTTTATTTTCTGTCCCCACTGGGGGCAAATCGGCCCATTTTTTTGCGGTTTTGCCCCTGGGGGGGGGGGGGGGGCAGAAAATGCCCACTAGCACCAGGGATCTTGAAATTAGCTTTTAGGAAGCGACCCCTTGGGCAAGGGTCGCTTCCAGGTGGGCAGCCATTTTATTTTCGATTTTCTGCTCCCCCTGGGGGCAAATCGGCTCGTTATTTCGGCCGTTTTGCCCCCGGTGGGGGCAGAAATAAGCCACCGGCACCAGGAATTTTTTGTTAGGGCAATGTTTGTTTTAGGAAGCGACCCCTTGGGGAAGGGTCGCTTCCAGGGGGCCTTGATTTTGTTGTTTATTTTCTGTCCCCCCCTGGGGGCAAATCGGCCCTTTTTTTTGCCGTTTTGCCCCGGGGGGGGGGGGGGCAGAAAATGCCCACTAGCACCAGGGATTTTGGAATGAGCTTTTAGGAAGCGACCCCTTGGGCAATGGTCGCTTCCAGGTGGACACACAAATATTTATTGATTTCGGCCCGTTTTTTTTTGCCGTTTTGGCCCCAGGGGAGGCAGAAAATGCCCACTAGCACCAGGGATTGTAAGTTTAGTTTTATGAAGCGACCCCTTGGGCAAGGGTCGCTTCCAGGTGGGCTGTGATAATCTTTTTGTTTTTCTGCCACCCCCCGGGGGCAAATCGGCCCATTTTTTTAGCAGTTTTGTCCCCAGGTGGGGGCAGAAATTCCCCACTAGCACCAGGGATCTGTTTTGGGGCAATGTATATGTTTTGGAAGCGACCCCTTGGGCAAGGGTCTCTTCCTGGTGGCAAGTAATTATGTTTTTGAATTTCTGCCCCCCCTTTGGGAAAATCGGAGTAGTGTTTGCCTGGTGGTGTGTGTGTAGTGGTGCTTGGCTGGATGGTGTGCGTGGAGTGGTACTTTGTTGTCTGTGCATGGAGTGGTGCTTGGCTGGTGGTGTGTGTGGAGTGGTGTTTGGCTGGTAGTGTGTGTGGAGTGGCGCTTGGCTGGATGGTGTGCGTGGAGTGGAACTTGGCTGTCTGTGCACGGAGTGCTGCTTGGCTGGTGGTGTGTGTGGAGTGGCGCATGGCTAGATGGTGTGCGTGGAGTGGTACTTGGCTGTCTGTGCACGGAGTGGTGCTTGGCCTGGTGTGTGTGTGGAGTGGCGCTTGGCTTGCGGTATGCATGGAGTGGTGGTTGGCTGGCGGTGTGCGTGGAGTGGCACTTGGCTTGCAGTGTGTGTGGAGTGGCGCTTTGCTTGTGGTGTGCGTGGAGTGGCGCTTGGCTGGCGGTGTGTGTGGAGTGGCGCTTGGCTGGTGGTGTGCGTGGAGTTGTTCTTTGGTGTCTGTGCACGGAGTGCCGCTTGGCTGGCTGTCTGTGCACAGAGTGCTGCTTGGCTGGGGGTGTGTGTGGAGTGGTGCTTCGCTGGCGGTGTGTGTGGAGTGGTCCTTGGCTTGCGGTGTGGTGCTTGGCTGGCGGTGTGTGTGGAGTGGTGCTTGGCTGGTGGTGTGCGTGGAGTGGTACTTGGCTGTCTGTGCACAGAGTGGTGCTTGGCTGGCGGTGTGTGTGGAGTGGCGCTTGGCTGGATGGTGTGCGTGGAGTGGTGCTTGGCTGGCGGTGTGCCTGGAGTGGTGCTTGGCTGGCGGTGTGCGTGGAGTGGCGCTTGGCTGGCGGTGTGCGTGGAGTGGTGCTTGGATGGATGGTGTGCGTGGAGTGGTAATTGGCTGGATGGTGTGCGTGGAGTGTTACTTGGCTGTCTGTGCACGGAGTGGTGCTTTGCTTGCGGTGTGTGTGGAGTGGAGCTTTGCTGGCGGTGTGTGTGGAGTGGCGTTTGGCTGGATGGTGTGTGTCGAGTGGTTCTTGGCTGTCTGTGCACGGAGTGCTGCTTGGCTGGCTGTCTGTGCACGGAGTTCTGCTTGGCTGGCAGTGTGTGTGGAGTGGTGCTTGGCTGGCGGTGTGCGTGGAGTGGTGCTTGGCTTGCGGTGTGGTGCTTGGCTGGCGGTGTGTGTGGAGTGGCGCATGGCTGGATGGTGTGCATGGAGTGGTACTTGGCTGTCCGTGCATGGAGTACTGCTTGGCTGGCGGTGTGTGGAGTGACGCATGGCTGGATGGTGTGCGTGGAGTAGTACTTGGCTGTCTGTGCACGGAGTGGTGCTTGGCTGGCGGTGTATGTGGAGTGGTGCTTGGCTGGCGGTGTGTGTGAAGTGGTGCTTGGCTTGCGGTGTGGTGCTTGGCTGGCGGTGTGTGTGGAGTGGCGCTTGGCTGGTGGTGTGCGTGGAGTGGTACTTGGCTGTCTGTGCACGGAGTGGTGCTTGGCTGGCGGTGTGTGTAGAGTGGCGCTTGGCTGGGTGGTGTGCGTGGAGTGGTGCTTGGCTGGCAGTGTGCGTGGAGTGGTGCTTGGCTGGTGGTGTGCGTGGAGTGGCGCTTGGCTGGCGGTGTGCATGGAGTGGCGCTTGGATGGATGGCGTGTGTGGAGTGGTACTTGGCTGGATGGTGTGCGTGGAGTGTTACTTGGCTGTCTGTGCACTGAGTGGTGCTTTGCTTGCGGTGTGTGTGGAGTGGCGCTTTGCATGCAGTGTGCGTGGAGTGGTGCTTGGCTGGCGGTGTGCGTGGAGTGGTGCTTGGCTCGCGGTGTGCGTGGAGTGTTGCTTGGCTGGCGGCGTGTGTGGAGTGGTGCTTGGCTGGTGGTGTGCGTGGAGTGGTACTTGGCTGTCTGTGCACGGAGTGGTGCTTGGCTGGCGGTGTGTGTGGAGTGGCGTTTGGCTGGATGGTGTGCGTGGAGTGGTTCTTGGCTGTCTGTGCACGGAGTGCTGCTTGGCTGGCTGGCTGTGCACGGAGTGCTGCTTGGCTGGCGGTGTGTGTGGAGTGGTGCTTGGCTGGCGGTGTGCGTGGAGTGGTGCTTGGCTTGCGGTGTGGTGCTTGGCTGGCGGTGTGTGTGGAGTGGCGCTTGGCTGGATGGTGTGCGTGGAGTGGTGCTTGGCTTGCGGTGTGCGTGGAGTGGTGATTGGCTGGTGGTGTGCGTGGAGTGGTTCTTGGCTGTCTGTGCACGGAGTGGTGCTTGGCTGGCGGTGTGTGTGGAGTGGCACTTGGCTGGATGGTGTGCGTGGAGTGGTGCTTGGCTGGCGGTGTGCCTGGAGTGGTGCTTGGCTGGCGGTGTGCGTGGAGTGGCGCTTGGCTGGCGGTGTGCGTGGAGTGGTGCTTGGATGGATGGTGTGCGTGGAGTGGTAATTGGCTGGATGGTGTGCGTGGAGTGTTACTTGGCTGTCTCTGCACGGAGTGGTGCTTTGCTTGCGGTGTGTGTGGAGTGGAGCTTTGCTGGCGGTGTGTGTGGAGTGGCGTTTGGCTGGATGGTGTGTGTCGAGTGGTTCTTGGCTGTCTGTGCACGGAGTGCTGCTTGGCTGGCTGTCTGTGCACGGAGTGCTGCTTGGCTGGCAGTGTGTGTGGAGTGGTGCTTGGCTGGCGGTGTGCGTTGAGTGGTGCTTGGCTTGCGGTGTGGTGCTTGGCTGGCGGTGTGTGTGGAGTGGCGCATGGCTGGATGGTGTGCATGGAGTGGTACTTGGCTGTCTGTGCATGGAGTACTGCTTGGCTGGCGGTGTGTGGAGTGACGCATGGCTGGATGGTGTGCGTGGAGTAGTACTTGGCTGTCTGTGCACGGAGTGGTGCTTGGCTGGCGGTGTATGTGGAGTGGTGCTTGGCTGGCGGTGTGTGTGAAGTGGTGCTTGGCTTGCAGTGTGGTGCTTGGCTGGCGGTGTGTGTGGAGTGGCGCTTGGCTGGTGGTGTGCGTGGAGTGGTACTTGGCTGTCTGTGCACGGAGTGGTGCTTGGCTGGCGGTGTGTGTGGAGTGGCGCTTGGCTGGGTGGTGTGCGTGGAGTGGTGCTTGGCTGGCGGTGTGCGTGGAGTGGTGCTTGGCTGGTGGTGTGCGTGGAGTGGCGCTTGGCTGGCGGTGTGCATGGAGTGGCGCTTGGATGGATGGCGTGCGTGGAGTGGTACTTGGCTGGATGGTGTGCGTGGAGTGTTACTTGGCTGTCTGTGCACTGAGTGGTGCTTTGCTTGCGGTGTGTGTGGAGTGGCGCTTTGCATGCAGTGTGCGTGGAGTGGTGCTTGGCTGGCGGTGTGCGTGGAGTGGTGCTTGGCTCGCGGTGTGCGTGGAGTGGTGCTTGGCTGGCGGCGTGTGTGGAGTGGCGCTTGGCTGGTGGTGTGCGTGGAGTGGTACTTGGCTGTCTGTGCACGGAGTGGTGCTTGGCTGGCGGTGTGTGTGGAGTGGCGTTTGGCTGGATGGTGTGCGTGGAGTGGTTCTTGGCTGTCTGTGCACGGAGTGCTGCTTGGCTGGCTGGCTGTGCACGGAGTGCTGCTTGGCTGGCGGTGTGTGTGGAGTGGTGCTTGGCTGGCGGTGTGCGTGGAGTGGTGCTTGGCTTGCGGTGTGGTGCTTGGCTGGCGGTGTATGTGGAGTGGCGCTTGGCTGGATGGTGTGCGTGGAGTGGTGCTTGGCTTGCGGTGTGCGTGGAGTGGTGCTTGGCTGGTGGTGTGCGTGGAGTGGTTCTTGGCTGTCTGTGCACGGAGTGCTGCTTGGCTGGCTGTTTGTGCACGGAGTGCTGCTTGGCTGGCGGTGTGTGTGGAGTGGTGCTTGGCTGGCGGTGTGTGTGGAGTTGTGCTTGGCTTGCGGTGTGGTGCTTGGCTGGCGGTGTGTGTGGAGTGGCGCTTGGCTGGTGGTGTGCATGGAGTGGTACTTGGCTGTCTGTGCATGGAGTGGTGCTTGGCTGGCGGTGTGTGTGGAGTGGCGCTTGGCTGGATGGTGTGCGTGGAGTGGTGCTTGGCTGGCGGTGTGCGTGGAGTGGTGCTTGGCTGGCGGTGTGCGTGGAGTGGTGCTTGGCTGGTGGTGTGCGTGGAGTGGCGCTTGGATGGATGGTGTGCGTGGAGTGGTACTTGGCTGGATGGTGTGCATGGAGTGTTCCTTGGCTGTCTGTGCACGGGGTGGTGCTTTGCTTGCGGTGTGCGTGGAGTGGTGCTTGGCTGGTGGTGTGCGTGGAGTGGTGCTTGGCTGGTGGTGTGCGTGGAGTGGCTCTTGGCTTGCGGTGTGTTTGGAGTTGTGCTTGGCTTGCGGTGTGTGTGGAGTGGCGCTTGGCTGGTGGTGTGAGTGGAGTGGTACTTGGCTGTCTGTGCACGGAGTGGTGCTTGGCTGGCGGTATGTGTGGAGTGGCGTTTGGCTGGATGGTGTGCATGGAGTGGTTCTTGGCTGTCTGTGCACGGAGTGCTGCTTGGCTGGCTGTCTGTGCACGGAGTGCTGCTTGGCTGGCGGTGTGTGTGGAATGGTGCTTGGCTGGCGGTGTGCGTGGAGTGGTGCTTGGCTTGCGGTGTGGTGCTTGGCTGGCGGTGTGTGTGGAGTTGCGCTTGGCTGGATGGTGTGCGTGGAGTGGTGCTTGGCTTGCGGTGTGCGTGGAGTGGTGCTTGGCTGGTGGTGTGCGTGGAGTGGTTCTTGGCTGTCTGTGCACGGAGTGCTGCTTGGCTGGCTGTCTGTGCATGGAGTGCTGCTTGGCTGGCGGTGTGTGTGGAGTGTTGCTTGGCTGGCGGTGTGTGTGGAGTTGTGCTTGGCTTGCGGTGTGGGGCTTGGCTGGCGGTGTGTGTGGAGTGGCGCTTGGCTGGTGGTGTGCGTGGAGTGGTACTTGGCTGTCTGTGCACTGAGTGGTGCTTGGCTGGCGGTGTGTGGAGTGGCGCTTGGCTGGATGGTGTGCGTGGAGTGGTGCTTGGCTGGCGGTGTGCGTGGAGTGGTGCTTGGCTGGCGGTGTGCGTGGAGTGGCGCTTGGCTGGCGGTGTGCGTGGAGTGGCGCTTGGATGGATGGTGTGCGTGGAGTGGTACTTGGCTGGATGGTATGCGTGGAGTGTTACTTGGCTGTCTGTGCACGGAGTGGTGCTTTGTTTGCGATGTGTGTGGAGTGGCGCTTTGCTTGCGGTGTGCGTGGAGTGGTGCTTGGCTGGCGGTGTGCGTGGAGTGGCGATTGGCTTGCGGTGTGCATGGAGTGGTGCTTGGCTGGCGGTGTGTGTGGAGTGGCGTTTGGCTGGATGGTGTGCGTGGAGTGGTTCTTGGCTGTCTGTGCACGGAGTGCTGCTTGGCTGGTGGTGTGTGTGGAGTGGTGCTTGGCTGGCGGTGTGCATGGAGTGGTGCTTGGCTTGCGGTGTGGTGCTTGGCTGGCGGTGTGTGTGGAGTGGCGCATGGCTGGATGGTGTGCATGGAGTGGTACTTGGCTGTCTGCGCATGGAGTACTGCTTGGCTGACGGTGTGTGTGGAGTGGCGCATGGCTGGATGGTGTGCGTGGAGTAGTACTTGGCTGTCTGTGCACGGAGTGGTGCTTGGCTGGCGGTGTGTGTGGAGTGGCGCTTGGCTGGATGGTGTGCGTGGAGTGGTGCTTGGCTTGCGGTGTGCGTGGAGTGGTGCTTGGCTTGCGGTGTGCGTGGAGTGGTGCTTGGCTTGCGGTGTGCGTGGAGTGGTGCTTGGCTGGTAGTGTGCGTGGAGTGGTACTTGGCTGTCTGTGCACAGAGTGCTGCTTGGCTGGCGGTGTGTGTGGAGTGGTGCTTTGCTGGATGGTGTGCGTGGAGTGGTGCTTGGCTGGTGGTGTGCGTGGAGTGGTGCTTTGATGGCAGTGTGCGAGGAGAGGCGCTTGGCTGGCAGTGTGCGTGGAGTGGCGCTTGGCTGGCAGTGTGCGTGGAGTGGCGCTTGGCTGGCGGTGTGCGTGGAGTGGCGCTTGGCTGGATGGTGTTCGTGGAGTGGTGCTTGGCTGGATGGTGTGCGTGGAGTGGTACTTGGCTGTCTGTGCACGGAGTGCTGCTTGGCCTGCGGTGTGTGTGGAGTGGTGCTTGGCTGGCGGTGTGCGTGTATTGGTGCTTGGCTGGCGGTGTGGTGCTTGGCTGGCGGTGTGTGTGGAGTGGCACTTGGCTGGATGGTGTGCATGGAGTGGTTCTTGGCTGTCTGTGCACGGAGTGCGGCTTGGCTGGCTGTCTGTGAACGGAGTGCTGCTTGGCTGGATGGTGTGCGTGGAGTGGCGTTTGGCTGGATGGTGTGCGTGGAGTGGTACTTGGCTGGATGCTGTGCGTGGAGTGGTACTTGGCTGTCTGTGCACGGAGTGGTGCTTGGCTAGCGGTGTGTGTGGAGTGGTTCTTGGCTGTCGGTGTGCGTTGAGTGGTGTTTGGCTGGCGGTGTGCATGGTCTGTTGCTTGGATGGTGGTGTGGGTGGACTGGCGCTCGGCTGGCGGTGTGTGAGTACCTACTTTCTGTTGGTCACTACACACACTGCTAGTTGAGTGACACTCTACTAAGTCCATCATTTTGTGTAGTTGCTGTGGCAGATATGTGGGTGTGTGAAAGTGATGGGCCCTTGAATGGCGCTGTCTGCTGGTGTGAGTGTTGTAATGTGATGGGTCCGCGGCTGGTGGTGTGAATGTTTTGTATGTGTCACACGTACGTAAGGTGTATGAATGTCCTTACTGCCCCCGTGTGATGGGGGTACTGGTAGGAGCAAAAGACCGACTGGCACCAAAGGGGTCAGGCAGTAAAATAAATTCAAAAAATTAACCAGTGTCTTGATGTTAAACCTCATCTAATCCCAATTGGTCTTTGCCCTATTTGATAGCCCATCTGTGCGAATGTAAATTTGGGCGGCAAATTTGTGTGTGGTTTTTTCAATTGTTATATTGTTTGTGAAATGTGGTAGTAATTTTTTTATCTTCTCTATTTTTGTCTTGTTCCAGGCTTTTGCTGTTTGGATTGTTGTAGGTTGCGGGTCTGTTACTGCTGGTTTTGCAGCTTATGTAGGTGCTTGTGCTTGGTAAGTGAATGTATTTTGTACTACTTTCCCTTGATGTTTGTCTTTTTGAAAAAGGTTGTACTTATAGCAGTTTGTGTGGCTCTGTGTTTTTTTTTATTCTTCAGCATTAGTGTTTGATGTGCACTTTGATTTCTAATCTGTTTTTTTTTCCTTCTAGTGGGATATCATTTCTTTTTGCTGTGTCTCAGCAGAGTAGGTGCTGGTGAGTGTAGCTGTATTTGGTAAGAGTGAAATTGTTTTGTATTGTATTGATCTTTGTGTGAAAGCCTTACTTTGTTTACTTCTTACTTTGCACAGTGTAGGTTGTTGTTCACTTGTGTGTGCTGTCTACTTGCTTTGTAAGGATAATGGCTAGTCGCAGGATTACTGCTCAGCAGGTTCTTGGTTTGCTCTTTGAGTCTTCCTCTGACCATGGTTCAGAGACTTAGTCCGATTCGGACCTAGAGGTAGGGGCAGAAGATTCAGGCAGTGAGTTTTCTCTTTGCTTGGAATCATCCTCATCGGATGATGAATCTTCTTCTAGTGCTTATGAAGTGCCTATGGTAGTGGAGGACATTGGTGTGCCGGTAGTGGGCCAAGAGGCATCTGTGCTGCTTCCTAGGGCTGCAAGGTTTCCTTTCTTTTTACGTCGGCATGAGGAAGGTGGGCTGCAGCCTGCGCCCAAAAGGCTTCACATTGCTGTGGTGCGCCAAGAGGCATCTGGTGCTGTTAGGCCTCCTATTGTTGTAGAGCGGCAAGAGGCATCAGGGCCTGATTTGTTTTCCGGTGGTGTAGTGCAGCAAGAAGCTTCTCAGGCTGCTGGGCTTCCCGTTGGTAAAGTGCAGCAAGAGGCATCTGGGGCTGTTAGGCTTCCCATTGTTGTAGAGCGGCAAGATGCATCTGGACCTGCTTTGTTTCCCGGTGGTGTAGTGCAGCAAGAGCCTTCTGGGGATGCAATGTTTTCTGTTGGTGATGTGCAGCCAGACGTATCTGTGGCTGTTAGGCTTCCCGTACGTGTACAGCAACAAGTGGCTTCTGGTCTGCAGGCTGGGGTGGCTGCTCCCCCCTTTGATGGGGATAGCCTCTGGGTTCCCCCTGGCATGGTGCAGCCGGCATTGCCAGAGTTCACATGTGTTCCTGGGTGTAGAGTGAATACTGAGAATTTTCTGCCAATACATTTTTTTCAGTTGTTTATGGACGATGTGTTTTTGCAAGAGATTGTTTAGCAAACCAATTTGTATGCAGAACAGTTTTTGAGGGACAACAGTGCCAGTCCTAAGCCCCATTCTAGAGCTACCCAGTGGACTCCCACAAATGTTGAAGAGATGAAGAAGTTTTTGGGATTAACTTTTTTGATGGGCTTGCTAAGGAAGCCATCAATGTCTTCATATTGGTCCACTAGTCCCTTGATGACAACAGCTATATTTCCAGCAGTCATAACTCGTGATCGGTTTTTGCTTCTTCTTCGGATGATGCATTTTGTTGATAATGGTTTAGCCTTGGCACGCGATCACCCTGATTGTGACCGTCTGTTTAAAATCTGGCCTGTACTTGATCACTTTGTTGATCGTTTTTCTGAGATCTTTGCTCCTGGAAAAGAAATTGCAGTGGATGAGTCTTTGCTATTGTTCAAGGGCCGCTTGGTTTTTAGGCAATACATTCCTAGTAAGAGGGAACGCTATGGAATCAAACTGTATATGTTGTGTGACAGTGAGACTGGATATGTCTACAATTTCAGGGTGTACACTGGTAAGGAGTTCAGCATTAACCCTCCTGGATGTCCTTTCACTTTTGGAGTGACTGAGGAAATTGTGTGGGAACTAGGTAGAGGTTTATTTAACAAAGGCCACCATTTGTATGTAGATAACTTCTACACTGGTGTGCTGTTGTTCAAGGAGTTGGCCAAAGTGGGCACTGTTGCTTGTGGCACAATGCGCAGTAACCGTAAAGGTTTCCCAAAGGAACTTGTTTGCAAAAGGCTTGTGCGGGGACAGTCTAGTGCATTGCGATGTGGGGAGCTTCTAGCTGTGAAGTTTTCAGACAAGAGAGATGTGTACATGCTGACTACTATCCACGATGAAAGTACTGAACCTGTGCCTGTTTGGGGTCAGGCTGCTGAAGTGCGCAAACCTGTGTGCATTTTAGCTTACAATAGGTACATGGGTGGTATTGACAGAGTAGATCAGAGGTTGGAACCTTATGATGCTGTTCGAAAGGCTTACATTTGGTACAAGAAGTTGGCTATCCATCTTTTCCATTTGGCATCCTTTAATGCTTTTGTTGTGTTCAAGAAGTCTTGTCCTGAGTCGAAGATGCCTTTTGTTAAGTTTCAGGAGTCTGTAATAGGCAGCCTTGTAGTAGTGGAGCAGGCAAGTGTTCCTAGATTTGGAGTGGTGGAGGATGTGGCTAGATTGAAAGATCGCCACTTTGCTGAATTCATTCCTCCCACTAGCGCAAAAGACTTTCCGACTAGAAGATACAGAGTCTGTTGGCGCAGAGGCATGCGGAAGGAGTCTCGTATGTACTGCCCTGACTGTCCTTCTAAGCCTGGATTGTGTCTGTCAGCTTGTTTTAAATCATACCACACGAAAAAGAAGTTTTGGGAGTTTTAATGAGCTGTAAAGTGAATTGCCTGGTCTGAATTCTGTAAAAAAATTTGGTTTGTTTCAAGGTTTGGCTTTAGTGCAATGTGTTTAGTTTTAGAATTTGTGTTAGCTGATTTGTAGGTATTTCAATTTGTTTAGTGTTTTTAAAAAAAAGAAGAATTCTAAATGTGATTGTGGTGTGTGCAGGCTGGTGCTTGGATGGCGGTGTGCGTGGACTGGCGCTTGGCTGGAGGTGTGTGTGGACTGGTGCCTCCCTGGCAGAGTGCATGGTTTGGTGTTTTGCGGGTGGTGTGTGTGGATTTTTGTTTGGCAGGCGGAGTGCATGGTTAGGTGCTTGTCTGGCAGTGTGAGTGGATGGTGCTTGGCTGGTGGAGTGCAAGGATTGGTGCTTGGCTGGTGGTGTGTGTGCAGTGGTGCTTGGCTGGTGGTGTGTGTGGAGTGGTGTTTGGCTGGCGGTGTGTGTGGAGTGGCGCTTGGCTGGATGGTGTGCGTGGAGTGGTACTTGGCTGTCTGTGCACGGAGTGCTGCTTGGCTGGCGGTGTGTGTGGAGTGGCGCATGGCTGGATGGTGTGCGTGGAGTGATACTTGGCTGTCTGTGCACGGAGTGGTACTTGGCTGGCGGTGTGCGTGGAGTGGCGCTTGGCTTGCGGTGTGCGTGGAGTGGTTCTTGGATGGCGGTGTTCGTGGAGTGGTACTTGGCTGTCGGTGTGCGCTGAGTGATGTTTGGCTGGCGGTGTGCTTGGTCTGGTGCTTGGATGGTGGTGTGGGTAGTCTGGCGCTCGGCTGGCGGTGTGTGAGTACTAACTTTCTGTTGGTCACTACACACACTGCAAGTTGAGTGACACTCTACGCAGTCCATCATTTTGTGTAGTTGCTGTAGCAGATATGTGGGCGTGTGAAAGTGATGGGCCCTTGAATGGCGCTGTCTGCTGGTGTGAGTGTTGTAATGTGATGGGTCCGCGGCTGGCGGTGTGAATGTTTTGTATGTGTCAAACGTACGAAAGGTGTATGAATGGCCTGTAAAGAGGTTGGTGCCTTGACGTGGCTTTACAGCTCACGAGCTGTGAGTCAGTGGTTCAGTTTATTATACTTTCAATTATACGCAGTGTATTTCATTTTTGTGAAATTACTTGCAAATAAAATTGTATGTACTGAATCATCACTCATCCTCGTGCCAAATTCAACCAGTATGTGTGTGTGCTTGCGGTTTAGATGGCTGTCCAGTAATATTTGTTTTTGTTTTCCCTTTCAGAAGTAGGGTGTACCTTGTCCCTTTTTGTGAATGTTGTAATGTGTTGCTTTTCCTTCCGGATGGTGTCAATGGTCTGGTGTGTTTCAGGTATGAAAGGTGCGTGAATGGCCTGTAAAACTGTCGGTGCCTTGTTGTGGCTTTACAGCTCACGAGTTGGGAGTCACTGGTTCGGTTTTTATGCATTTATTTATTGACAGAGCATTCCAGTTTTTAAAATATCTTGTTAATAAAATTTTATGTACTGAACCATCACTCGCCCTTGTGCCAAATCCAACCTGTATGTGTGTGTCTTTGAGGAATAGTTAGCCGTGCTTGAATGTTTGACTTTTGAGTAACTCTGTTACGGTGTACATTATAGCTATAAATAATTTACTAAATTTAGATATTATTGTTAAACCATGGAAGTATATGGTCATGTCTTTCTGGTGAATTCTATTGTTGATTTTTATCCACAATCTCCTGCAAACTTGAAATTGTCTGTCACAATTTCCTTGAATCACACGCTCTCAAATTGAAAACCTAATTCGCCACTGTACAATTTGGACCGTTTCCTGTTGCAGCCACTATGCCTACCCACGCAAGTGAGGTACCATTTTTATTGGGAGACCTGGGGGAACGCTGGGTGGGAGGAAATTTGTGTGAGCCCAGTGATGCCAAGCTTTCCCATGCAAAAAAGTGTGAAAAAAATGATTTTTTTTTTTAGCTAAAATTGAGGTTTGCAGGGGATTCTGGATAAAGGAACGTTGGAGGATCCACGCAAGCCATTCCTCCTTGGAAGCCCCCGGGTGTCTACTTTTCAGAAATCTGTGGGTTTGGTAGGTTTCCCCTCATGGCCGTCTTGCACGGGGCCAAAAACCCAGGTAACCCCTCTTGCAAAAGCTGGTGGTATTGACATTCAATACCACCAGCTTTTGAAAGAGGGGTTACCTGGGTTTTTGGCCCTGTGCGAGACGGCCATGTAGGGAAACCTACCAAACCCACACATTTCTGAAAAGTAGACACCCGGGGGCTTCCAAGGAGGTATGGCTTGCATGGATCCTCCAACGTTCCTTTACCCAGAATCCCTTGCAAACCTCAATTTTTGATGGAAAAATCAGTTTTTTCACACTTTTTTGTGTGTGGGAAAGCGTGGCATCACTGGGCTCACACAAATTTCCTCCCACCCAGCGTTCCCCCAGGTCTCCCGATAAAAATGGTACCTCACTTGCGTGGGTAGGCATAGTGGCTGCAAAAGGAAAAGATCCAAATCGTACGGTGGAGAAATTACAATAACCAATAGCAACATTACCTTCTTTTTTTGGGGGGGGGGGGGGAGGGGAGGACTGAGTTTTTGGACCGGGACTCGGCGGGCATCTTTGGAAACTACCAAACCCAAACAGTTCTGAAAACTAGACACCCGGGGGAGTCCAGTGAGGTATGGCATGCGTGGGTCCCCTAATGTTTTCCTACCCAGAAATCCCTGCAAACCATAAATTTAGGTTAAAAAAACAGTTTTCCATACATTTTTGCGTGGGATCGCCGTGTCGGCACAAATGTCCTACCGCCCAGTGTTACGCTTGTTCTCCCGAGTAAAATGATACCTCACTTGTGTGGGTGGGCCAAAGGCCTGTGACTAAGGCAGGGGGGCTTAACTTGTAACACTTAAATACTACTTTTTTCAACATTCATTTTTGGCCTGGTCTGCTTTGGGGCACCCATTCAAGTGAGGTATCCTTTTACTCGGGAGAACAAGGGGAGCGCTGGGTGGTAGGACATTTTTGCTGGCACGGAGATCCTACGCTAAAAAGTTTGGAAAAGTGATTATTTTACATAATTTTAAGGTTTTCAAGGTGTTCTGGGTAGAAAAACGTTGGGGAACCCACGCATGCCATACCCCCCTGGACTCCCCCGAGTGTCTACTTTTCAGAACTGTTTGGATTTGGTACTTTTCAAAGAATACCACTGAGCCCCGGGCCAAAAACTCAGGTGCCCCCCCAAAAAATCAAGGTTGTTTTGCAATTTGGTATTGTAAATTCACCACCGTACAATTTGAACCATTTCCTGTTGCAGCCACTATGCCTACCCATGCAAGTGAGGTACCATTTTTATCGAGAGACCTGGGGGAACGCTGGGTCGGAGGAAATTTGTGTGAGCCCAGTGACGCCACACTTTCCTACACAAAAAAGTGTGTAAAAACTGATATTTTCAGCAAAAATTGTGGTTTGCATGTGATTCTGGGTAAAGGAACCTTGGAGGATCCACGCAAGCCATACCTCCTTGGAAGCCCCCGGGTGTCTACTTTTCAGAAATGTGTGGGTTTGGTAGGATTCCCTACATGACCGTCTAGCTCGGGGCCAAAAACCCTGGTAACCCCTCTATCAAAAGCTGGTGGTATTGAATGTCAATACCACCAGCTTTTGCAAGATGGGTTACCTGGGTTTTTGGCCCCGTGCGAGACAGCCATGTAGGTAAACCTACCAAACCCACACATTTCTGAAAAGTAGACACCCGGGGGCTTCCAAGGAGGTATGGCTTGCATGGATCCTCCAACGTTCCTTTACCCAGAATCCCTTGCAAACCTCAATTTGTGATGGAAAAATCAGTTTTTTCACAATTTTTTTGTGTGGGAAAGCGTGGCATCACTGGGCTCACACAAATTTCCTCCCACCCAGCGTTCCCCCAGGTCTCCCGATAAAAATGATACCTCACTTGCGTGGGTAGGCATAGTGGCTGCAACAGGAAAAGGTCCAAATCGTACGGTGGAGAAATTACAATAACCAATAGCAACATTACCTTCTTTTTTTGGGGGGGGGGCTGAGTTTTTGGACCGGGGCTCGGCGGGCATCTTTGGAAACTACCAAACCCAAACAGTTCTGAAAACTAGACACCCGGGGGAGTCCAGGGAGGTATGGCATGCGTGGGTCCCCCAATGTTTTCCTACCCAGAAATCCCTGCAAACCATTAATTTAGGTTAAAAAAACAGTTTTCCATACATTTTTGCGTATGATCGCCGTGTCGCCACAAATGTCCTACCACCCAGCGTTCCCTTGTTCTCCCGAGTAAAATGATAGCTCACTTGTGTGGGTGGGCCAAAGGCCTGTGACTAAGGCAGGGGGGCCTAACTTGTAACACTTAAATACTACTTTTTTCAACATTCATTTTTGGCCTGTTCTGCTTTGGGGCACCCACACAAGTGAGGAATCCTTTTATTCGGGAGAAAAAGGGGAGCGCTGGGTGGTAGGACATTTTTGCCGGCACGGAGATCCCATGCAAAAAGTTTGGAAAAGTGATTATTTTACCTAATTCTAAGGTTTTCAAGGTGTTCTGGGTAGGAAAACGTTGGGAGACCCACGCATGCCATACCTCCCTGGACTCCCCCGGGTGTCTACTTTTCAGAACTGTTTGGGTTTGGTACTTTCCAAAGAATACCACCAAGCTCCGGGCCAAAAACTCAGGCCCCCCCCCCCAAAAAAATCAAGGTTGTTTTGCAATTTGGAATTGTAAATTCACCACCGTACAATTTGAACCATTTCCTGTTGCAGCCACTATGCCTACCCACGCAAGTGAGGTACCATTTTTATCGGGAGACCTGGGGGAACGCTGGGTCAGAGGAAATTTGTGTGAGCCCAGTGACGCCACACTTTCCTACACAAAAAAAGTGTGTAAAAACTGATTTTTTCAGCAAAAATTGTGGTTTGCATGGGATTCTGGGTAAAGGAACGTTGGAGGATCCACGCAAGCCATACCTCCTTGGAAGCCCCCGGGTGTCTACTTTTCAGAAATGTGTGGGTTTGGTAGGATTCCCTACATGGCCGTCTAGCTCGGGGCCAAAAACCCTGGTAACCCCTTTTTCAAAAGCTGGTGGTATTGAATGTCAATACCACCAGCTTTTGCAAAAGGGGTTACCTGGGTTTTTGGCCCCGTGCGAGACAGCCATGTAGGGAAACCTACCAAACCCACACATTTCTGAAAAGTAGACACCCGGGGGCTTCCAAGGAGGTATGGCTTGCATGGATCCTCCAACGTTCCTTTTCCCAGAATCCCTTGCAAACCTCAATTTTTGATGGAAAAATCAGTTTTTCCACACTTTTTTTGTGTGGGAAAGCGTGGCATCACTGGGCTCACACAAATTTCCTCCCACCCAGCGTACCCCCAGGTCTCTCGATAAAAATGGTACCTCACTTGCGTGGGTAGGCATAGTGGCTGCAAAAGGAAAAGGTCCAAATCGTACGGTGGAGAAATTACAATAACCAATAGCAACATTACCTTCTTTTTGGGGGGGGGGACTGAGTTTTTGGACCGGGGCTCGGCAGGCATCTTTGGAAACTACCAAACCCAAACAGTTCTGAAAACTAGACACCCGGGGGAGTCCAGGGAGGTATGGCATGCGTGGGTCCCCCAATGTTTTCCTACCCAGAAATCTCTGCAAACCATAAATTTAGCTTAAATAAACAGTTTTCCATACATTTTTGCGTATGATCACCGTGTCGGCACAAATGTCCTACCACCCAGCGTTCCCCTTGTTCTCCCGAGTAAAATGATACCTCACTTGTGTGGGTGGGCCAAAGGCCTGTGACTAAGGCAGGGGGGCTTAACTTGTAACACTTAAATACTACTTTTTTCAACATGCATTTTTGGCCTGTTCTGCTTTGGGGCACCCACACAAGTGAGGTATCCTTTAACTCGGGAGAACAAGGGGAGCGCTGGGTGGTAGGACATTTTTGCCGGCACGAAGATCCCACGCAAAAAAGGTTGGAAAAGTGATTATTTTACCTAATTTTAAGGTTTTCAAGGTGTTCTGGGTAGGAAAACGTTGGGAGACCCACGCATGCCATACCTCCCTGGACTCCCCTGGGTGTCTACTTTTTAGAACTGTTTGGGTTTGGTACTTTCCAAAGAATACCACCAAGCCCCGGGCCAAAAACTCAGGTGCCCCCCCCCCCCAAAAATCAAGGTTGTTTTGCAATTTGGTATTGTAAATTCACCACCATACAATTTGAACCATTTCCTGTTGCAGCCACTATGTCTACCCACGTAAGTGAGGTACCATTTTTATCGGGAGACCTGGGGGAATGCTGGGTCGGAGGAAATTTGTGTGAGCCCAGTGACGCCACGCTTTCCCACACAAAAAATTGTGAAAAAACTGATTTTTTCAGCAAAAATTGTGGTTTGCAAGGGATTCCTGGTAAAGGATCGTTGGAGGATCCACGCAAGCCATACCTCCTTGGAAGCCCCTGGGTGTCTACTTTTCAGAAATGTGTGGGTTTGGTAGGATTCCCTACATGGCCGTCTAGCATGGGGCCAAAAACCGAGGTGACCCCTCTTTCAAAAGCTGGTGGTATTGAATGTCAATACCACCAGGTTTTGTAAGAGGGGTTACCTGGGTTTTTGGCCCCGTGCGAGACGGCCATGTTGGGAAACCTACCAAACCCACACTTTTCTGAAAAGTAGACACCCGCGGGCTTCCAAGGAGGTATGGCTTGCATCGATCCTCCAACGTTCCTTTATCCAGAATCCCTTGCAAACCTCAATTTTTGATGGAAAAATCAGTTTTTTCACACTTTTTTTGTGTGGGAAAGCATGGCATCACTGGGCTCACACAAATTTCCTCCCACCCAGCGTTCCCCCAGGTCTCCCGATAAAAATGGGACCTCACTTGCGTGGGTAGGCATAGTGGCTGCAACAGGAAAAGGTCCAAATCGTACAGTGGAGAAATTACAATAACCAATACCAACATTACCTTCTTTTCTGGGGGGGGGGGGGGACTGAGTTTTTGGACCGGGGCTCGGCGGGAATCTTTGGAAACTACTAAACCCAAACAGTTCTGAAAACTAGACACCCGGGGGAGTCCAGGGAGGTATGGCATGCGTGGGTTCCCCTAATGTTTTCTTACCCAGAAATCCCTGCAAACCAAAAAATTTTGGTTAAAAAAACAGTTTTCCATACATTTTTGCGTGGGATCGCCGTGTCGGCACAAATGTCCTACCACCCAGCGTTCCCCTTGATCTCCCGAGTAAAATGATACCTCACTTGTGTGGGTGGGCCAAAGGCCTGTGACTAAGGCAGGGCGGCTTAACTTGTAACACTTAAATACTACTTTTTTCAACATTCATTTTTGGCCTGTTCTGCTTTGGGGCACCAACACAAGTGAGGTATCCTTTTATTCGGGAGAACAAGGGGAGCGCTGGGTGGTAGGACATTTTTGCCGTCACGGAGATCCCACGCAAAAAAGTTTGGAAAAGTGATTATTTTACCTAATTTTAAGGTTTTCAAGGTGTTTTGGGTAGGAAAACGTTGGGAGACCCACGCATGCCATACCTCCCTGGACTCCTCTGGGTGTCTACTTTTCAGAACTGTTTGGGTTTGGTAGTTTCCAAAGATGCCCGCCGAGCCCCGGTCCAATAACTCAGCCCCCCCCAAAAAAAGAAGGTATTGTTGCTAATATTTGTTTTAATTTCTCCACTGTACGATTTGGACCTTTTCCTGTTGCAGCCACTATGCCTACCCACGCAAGTGAGGTACCATTTTTATCGGGAGACCTGGGGTAACGCTGGGTGGGTGGAAATTTGTTGATCCACGCAGATTCCGGAACTTTCCACCACAGAAATGTGAGGAAAATGCACTTTTTTTACCAATTTCTTAGCGTTGCAAGGGATTCTGGGTAACAGAACCTGGGGGTAGGCAGTCGAGTCACCACATCCTGAATTCCCCTGGGTGTCTAGTTTTCAAAAATGTATAGGTTTGCTAGGTTTCCCTAGGTGCTGGCAGAGCTAGGGTTCAAAAACAAAAGGTAGTCTCTTTGCCCAAAAAGGGCACTATTTCACTGCAAAATTGAGTTGTGACCACGTTGCGTTTTGCGCTGTTTCCTGTTGCAGGCACTAGGCAGACCCAGGCAACTGAGGTAGAATTTTTTTCGAGAGACCTGGGGGAACGCTGGGTGGGTGGAAATTTGTTGATCCACGCAGATTCCGGAACTTTCCACCACAGAAATGTGAGGAAAATGCGGTTTTTTCCAATTTCTTAGATTTGCAAGGGATTCTGGGTAAGAGAACCTGGGGGTAGGCAGTCGAGTCACCTCATCCTGAATTCCCCTGGGTGTCTAGTTTTCAAAAATGTATAGGTTTGCTAGGTTTCCCTAGATGCCAGCAGAGCTAGGGTTCAAAGACAAAAGGTAGTCTCTTTGCCCAAAAAGGGCAGACGTTCACTGAAAAATTGAGTTGTGACCACGTTGCGTTTTGCGCTGTTTCCTGTCACAGGCAATAGGCAGGCCCAGGCAAGTGAGGTAGCATTTTTTTGGGGAGACCCGTGGGAAGGCTGGGTGGTTGGAAATTCGTTGATCCACGCAGATTCCGGAACTTTCCACTACAGAAATGTGAGGAAAATGCGTTTTCTTTTCCAATTTCTTAGCTTTTCAAGGGATTCTGGGTAAGAGAACCTGGGGGTAGGCAGTCGGCTCACCCCATCCTGAATTCCCCTGGGTGTCTACTTTAAAAAAATATATAGGTTTGCTAGGTTTCCCTAGGTGCCGGCAGAGCTAGGGTTAAAAAACAAAAGGTAGTCTCTTTGCCCAAAAATGGCACAGTTTCACTGCAAAATTGAGTTGTGACCACGTTGCGTTTTGCGCTGTTTCCTGTCGCAGGCACTAGGCAGACCCAGGCAACTGAGGTAGCATTTTTTTGGGGAGAACTGGAGGAACGCTGGGTGGGTGGAAAGTTGTTGATCCACACAGATTCCAGAACTTTACACCACAGAAATGTGAGGAAAATGTGTTTTTTTTCCAATTTCTCAACTGTGCAAGGGATTCTGGGTAACAGAACCTGGGGGTAGGCAGTCAAGTCACCCCATACTGAATTCCCCTGGGTGTCTAGTTTTCACAAATGTATAGGTTTGCCAGGTTTCCCTAGATGCCGGCAGAGCTACGGTTCAAAAACAAAAGGTAGTCTCTTTGCCCAAAGAGGGCACAATTTCACTGAAAAATTGAGTTGTGACCACGTTGTGTTTTGCGCTGTTTCCTGTCGCAGCCACTATGCCTACCCACGCAAGTGAGGTACCATTTTTCTCGGGAGACCCGGGGGAACGCTGGGTGGGTGGAAATTTGTTGATCCACACAGATTCCAGAACTTTCCACCACAGAAAAGTGAGGAAAATGTTTTTTTTTTTGTCAAATTCTTAGATTTGCTAGGAATACTAGGTAACAAAACCTGGGGTAGGCAGACAAGTCACCCCATCCTGAATTCCCCAGGGTGTCTAGTTTTCAAAAATGTATAGGTTTGCTAAGTTTCTCTAGGTGCTGGCAGAGCTAGGGCTCAAAAACAAAAGGTAGTCTTTTTGTCCAAAAAGGGCAAGATTTCACTGGGAAATTGAGGTGCGGCCATGTTGCGTTTTGCTCTGTTTCATGTCGCAGCGACTATGCCTACCCACGAAAGTGAGGTACCATTTTTTTGGGAGACATGGGGGAACGCTGGGTAGGTAGAAATTTGTTGATCCGCACAGATTCCAGAACTTTCCTCCACAGAAATGTGAGGAAAATGTGTTTTTTTGTCAAGTTCTTTGATTTGCAAGGGATTCTGGGTAACAAAACCTGGTGGTAGGCAGTCGAGTCACCCCATACTGAATTCCCCTGGGTGTTTACTTTTAAAAATGTATAGTCTTGCTAGGTTTCCCTAGGTGCTGGCAGAGCTAGGGCTCAAAAACAAAAGGTAGTCTCTTTGTCCAAAAACCGCAAGATTTCACTGTGAAATTGAGGTGCAACCATGTTGCGTTTTGCGCTGTTTCATGTCGCAGCCACTATGCCTAACAACGCAAGTGAGGTACCATTTTTTTGGGAGACCTGGGGAAACGCTGGGTGTGTGGAAATTTGTTGATCCACGCAGATTCCAGAACTTTCCACCACAGAAATGTGAGGAAAATGTGTTTTTTTTGTCAAATTTTTAGGTTTGCATGGGATTCTGGGTAACAAAACCTGGGGGTAGGCAGACGAGTCACCCCATCCTGAATTCCCCAGGGTGTCTAGTTTTCAAAAGTGTATAGGTTTGCTAGGTTTGCCTAGGTGCTGGCAGAGCTAGGGCTCAAAAACAAAAGGTAGTCTTTTTGTCCAAAAAGGGCAAGATTTCACTGGGAAATTGAGGTGCGACCATGTTGCGTTTTGCGCTGTTTCCTGTCGCAGCCACTATGCCTACCCACACAAGTGAGGTACCATTTTTTTGGGAGACCTGAGGGAACGCTGGGTGGGTGGAAATTTGTTGATCCACGCAGATTCCTGAACTTTCCACCACAGAAATGTGAGGAAAATATGTTTTTTTTGTCAAATGTTTAGATTTGCAAGGGATACTGGGTAACAAAACCTAGAGGCAGGCAGACGAGTAACCCTATCCTGCATTCCCATGGGTGTCTAGTTTTAAAAAATGTATAGGTTTGCTAGGTTTCCCTAGGTGCTGGCAGAGCTAGGGCTCAAAAACCAAAGGTAGTCTCTTTGTCCAAAAAGTGCAAGATTTCACTAGGAAAATTGAGGTGCGACCATGTTGCGTTTTGCGCTGTTTCATGTTGCAGCCACTATGCCTACCCACGCAAGTGAGGTACCATTTTTATTGAGAGACCTGCGGGAACGCAGGGTTGGTGGAAATTTGTTGATCCACGCAGATTCCGGAACTTTCCACCACAGAAATATGAGGAAAATGCGTTGTTCCCAATTTTCTTTGCTTTGTAGGCAGTCGAGTCACCCCATCCTAAATTCCCCTGGGTGTCTACTTTTCAAAAATATATAGGTTTGCTAGGTTTCCCTAGGTGCCGGCAGAGCTAGGGTTAAAAACAAAAGGTAGTCTCTATGCCCAAAAATGGCACAATTTCACTGCAAAATTGAGTTGTGACCACGTTGCGTTTTGCGCTGTTTCCTGTCGCAGGCACTAGGCAGACCCAGGCAACTGAGGTAGCATTTTTCTTGGGAGACCTGGGGGAACGCCGGGTGGGTGGAAATTTGTTGATCCACGCAGATTCCAGAACTTTCCACCACAGAAATGTGAGGAAAATGTGTTTTTTTTGTCAAGTTCTTTGCTTTGCAAGGGATTCTGGGTAACAAAACCTGGTGGTAGGCAGTCGAGTCACCCCATCCTGAATTTCCCTGGGTGTCTACTTTTCAAAAATGTATAGGTTTGCTAGGTTTCCCTAGGTGCTGGCAGAGCTAGGGCTCAAAAACAAAAAGGTAGTTTTTTTATCCAAAAAGGGCAAGATTTCACTGGGAAATTGAGGTGCGACCATGTTGCGTTTTGCGCTGTTTCCTGTCGCAGCCACTATGCCTACCCACACAAGTGAGGTACCATTTTTTTTGGGAGACCTGAGGGAACGCTGGGTGGGTGGAAATATGTTGATCCACGCAGATTCCTGAACTTTCCACCACAGAAATGTGAGGAAAATATGTTTTTTTTGTCAAATGTTTAGATTTGCAAGGGATTCTGGGTAACAAAACCTGGAGGTAGGCAGACGAGTCACCCCATCCTGCATTCCCATGGGTGTCTAGTTTTAAAAAATGTATAGGTTTGCTAGGTTTCCCTAGGTGCTGGCAGAGCTAGGGCTCAAAAACAAAAAGGTAGTCTTTTTGTCCAAAAAGGGCAAGATTTCACTGGGAAATTGAGGTGCGACCATGTTGCGTTTTGCGCTGTTTCCTGTCGCAGCCACTATGCCTACCCACACAAGTGAGGTACCATTTTTTTTGGGAGACCTGAGGGAACGCTGGGTGGGTGGAAATTTGTTGATCCACGCAGATTCCTGAACTTTCCACCACAGAAATGTGAGGAAAATATGTTTTTTTTGTCAAATGTTTAGATTTGCAAGGGATTCTGGGTAACAAAACCTGGAGGTAGGCAGACGAGTCACCCCATCCTGCATTCCCATGGGTGTCTAGTTTTAAAAAATGTATAGGTTTGCTAGGTTTCCCTAGGTGCTGGCAGAGCTAGGGCTCAAAAACCAAAGGTAGTCTCTTCGTCCAAAAAGTGCAAGATTTCACTAGGAAAATTGAGGTGCGACCATGTTGCGTTTTGCGCTGTTTCATGTTGCAGCCACTATGCCTACCCACGCAAGTGAGGTACCATTTTTATTGAGAGACCTGCGGGAACGCTGGGTGGGTGGAAATTTGTTGATCCACGCAGATTCCGGAACTTTCCACCACAGAAATATGAGGAAAATGCGTTTTTCCCAATTTCTTAGCTTTGTAGGCAGTCGAGTCACCCCATCCTAAATTCCCCTGGGTGTCTACTTTTCAAAAATATATAGGTTTGCTAGGTTTCCCTAGGTGCCGGCAGAGCTAGGGTTAAAAACAAAAGGTAGTCTCTATGCCCAAAAATGGCACAATTTCACTGCAAAATTGAGTTGTGACCACGTTGCGTTTTGCGCTGTTTCCTGTCGCAGGCACTAGGCAGACCCAGGCAACTGAGGTAGCATTTTTCTTGGGAGACCTGGGGGAACGCTGGGTGGGTGGAAATTTGTTGATCCACGCAGATTCCAGAACTTTCCACCACAGAAATGTGAGGAAAATGTGTTTTTTTTGTCAAGTTCTTTGCTTTGCAAGGGATTCTGGGTAACAAAACCTGGTGGTAGGCAGTCGAGTCACCCCATCCTGAATTTCCCTGGGTGTCTACTTTTCAAAAATGTATAGGTTTGCTAGGTTTCCCTAGGTGCTGGCAGAGCTAGGGCTCAAAAACAAAAGGTAGTCTCTTTGTCCAAAAACCGCAAGATTTCACTGTGAAATTGAGGTGCAACCACGTTGCGTTTTGCGCTGTTTCATGTCGCAGCCCCTATGCCTAACAACGCAAGTGAGGTACCATTTTTTTTGGGAGACCTGGGGGAACGCTGGGTGGGTGTAAATGTGTTGATCCACGCAGATTCCAGAACTTTCCACCACAGAAATGTGAGGAAAATGTGTTTTTTTTGGTCAAATTCTTTGCTTTGCAAGAGATTCTGGGTAACAAAACCTGGTGGTAGGCAGTCGAGTCACCCCATCCTGAATTCCCCTGGGTGTCTAGTTTTAAAAAATGTATAGGTTTGCTAGGTTTCCCTAGGTGCCGGCAGAGCTAGGGTGCAAAAACTACAGGTAGGCACTTTGCCATAAAAGGGTCAATTTGTAACTGCAAAATTGAGGTGTGACCACGTTGCATTTTGCGCCATTTTCTATCGCAGGCACAAGGCCGACCCACACAAGTGAGGTACCGTTTTTATCGGGAGACTTCGGGTAATTCAGATTTGTAAATCAACTGTTATTATCAATTGAGCTTTCATGCATTTCTCCCTTTCAATGACCAACATTGTGTAAAAAAAAATGTTTTTGAAAAATGACCAATAATTCCCAAGCTGGTATGAGTATTCCCAATTTTGAAAATGTGCAATTATATACTGTTTCTGAACTCTATATTTTGTACCCAATTCAGAAATACATAGGTGTCTTTCATACAGATTTTTCCATGTATACATTTTCCAGGACAAAGTGCTCTATACCCAGTAAAAGAAAAAATACCATTGCAAGTTTCTGCTCAGTTTTTGGATCTTGGTTTGTCGGGTTCTTGGTGAAACTACAAGTCCTATATATCCCACAACCAGGAAAGTCTAACGGATGTAACGGTATATTGCTTTCCAAGAGCTGTCAAGATTAGAAAAAGTTATAGGTGAAAACGTTGAGACAAAAGGCTGTTTTTTTCAACAAAATTTCAATTATTCCAAAATGTAACTGTTAGTTTCTATAAAGAATCCTTCATGGATTTAGACAAATTAACCCTTTCTGAATTCAGAATTGTGTCTACTTTTTGGAAATGTACAGCTTTTTAGGATCCATTATTGCTTTTAAACTCTTTTCTACCATTAACTTGAAGGAGGTGGAAAGCTCTAAAAATAGCAAAAACTAGGCTATGTCCCAGAAAAATGCCAAAACTGTGTGAAAAATGTTGGTTCTCTGACAAAAGACTGTCATTCCCTAAAATCTGAGAAAACGTAGATTTCAGTCCCACAAATCCTTTTTTGATACCATTTTCAGGGAAAAACCCAGAGGCTTTCATTTGCAGCCCGTTGTACCCATTTTTCTGCAAAAAACAAAAAATTCACTATATTTTGCTTAATTTTTGGGACCCCTCCAAGGGAATCCACAAACCCTGGGCGCCTTTGGAATCCACATGATGTTGGAAGAAAAGGACGCAAATTTGGCATGGATACCTTATGTGGTCAAAAAGTTACAGGGGTCTAAGCACGCACTACCCCAAATCGCCAAAAAAGGGCTCAGCACAGGAGGGGAAAAGGCCTAGCAGCGAAGGGGTTAAATGCTAATTCCTAACTATAACTGGTGTGAAACCTAAGGTTTTTTCAGTGAATATATATATATATATATATATATATATATATATATATATATATATATATATATATATATATATATATATATATATATATATATATATATATATATATATATATATATATATATATATATATATATATATATATATATATTCCTGAACAGTCCACTCCAATTACGGCTAGACATAAGACCAGCACACCATACCTTCGGCTTCACAAGAGTTTATTAAATTAAAGCCCCTACCCCCACAACAGACGCGTTTTGCCCAAAAAAAATAAAAAAAAATAAATAAAAAAAAAATATATATATATATATATATAATCCACCAATTCGTTCATTTAACAAGTGCACACTTTGCACGGCCGGTGCAGGACAGCGGAGATGAACATCCCCACAGGAATATTTTCCACTTGGGTAACACTGTGACCAAGACCTGCGGTCGAAACGCGTAGGTGAAGGGGATTGTTTGAAGTCTCTTGCAAAATAAACCCAAGTTTATGTAATGAGCGAGTGCGGACATTAATCTTTTCTTGGTGGAAAATATATATATATATATATATATATATATATAGTATATGGCAAAATGAAACCCCTCATTTTGTTCCTTTTCAAATTAAACGTATTAAGTGTTACCACTTTATTCCAATCAAGATGACTTCAGGTGTGCCATACTTTTGGCATAAGTAAGACTGTTAGCGTTCTAGTTGTTCTTTAGAACACTCTGGGACATTCTGTCACTGGGCTATAGTTGGGCTACATCTGGCTGATATTTGGGCTACATTTGGGCTCTTTTGTCTCCGGTGGCCATCTTGGGAGACTGCATATCAGATTTTTTTTAATGAAATATAAGAGGATTTGAGAAGTCACTCAAAATGTGCCCAAATTTTTCTTTCTTCAGCACTAATCATAATTTCTATGGCAAAATAAAACCCCTCATTTTGTTCCTTTTCAAATTAAACGTATTAAGTGTTACCACTTTATTCCAATCAAGATGACTTCAGGTGTGCCATACTTTTGTCATAAGTAAGACTGTTAGCATTCTAGTTGTTCTTTAGAACACTCCGGGACATTCTGTCATTGGGCTATAGTTGGGCTACATCTGGCTGATATTTGGGATACATTTGTTTTTTTGTCTCTGGTGGCCATCTTTGGGCTACATTGGGCTACATTGGGCTACATTTGGGCTCTAACATATATATATAGCCCAATGTAGCCCAATATATATTTTTTCAAAGTTAATTTACATAAAAACCACTGGAGCACATACCTTGAGACATAGCAAAGGCACATTGGGCTACCAGTCCCTCCAATTTTGCCAAGTTTGGTGGAATTCCATTTAGCCGTTCGGGCTAAAAGTGAGGTCGAGCGCCCAATGGAAATTAACATGGAAAAAACATGTTTTGGGACCCCCTTTTATCTCGGCCCCTGCATGACGAATCCCCCCGAAACTTTCAGGGAAGGACCGGAGCTCCGCGAGGCAAATTAGAGGGAATTTTCAGGCAGATTCGTCAACCGGCGCCAAAGTTATTCACAATAGAATTTTGAGATTTTGCATTGAAAAAAGTCCTAACTATAACTACCTACTGGCGATCGCCAGTAGGTAATATATATATATATATATATATATATATATATATATATATATATATATATATATATTACCTACTGGCGATAGCCAGTAGGTATATATAGTTAGGATTTTTTTCCTATGGGATTTTTGAAAATTCTATGTCGAATAACTTTGGCGTTTGAGGACAGAATTGGCTGAAATTTTCAGGAAAATGGAACATTTTGTTTCTGAGCAGCCCCTGAAAATTTGGGGGGGTTTCGTCAAGGGGGGGCCGAGAAAAAAGGGGGGTCCCAAAACGTGTTTTTCCCATGCAATTTTCCATAGGGCGGTTGGCCTCACTTTTAGCCTGAACGGCTGAATGGATTTACACCAAACTTGGCAAAATTGTAGGGACTGGTAGCCCGATGTGCCTTTGCTATGTCTCAAGATATAGGCTCCAGTGGTTTTTACGAAAATTAACTTTGAAAAATATATATTGGGCTACATTGGGCTATATATATGTTGGAGCCCAAATGTAGCCCAATGTAGCCCAATGTAGCCCAATGTAGCCCAAAGATGGCCACCAGAGACAAAAAAAAACAAATGTAGCCCAAATATCAGCCAGATGTAGCCCAACTATAGCCCAATGACAGAATGTCCCAGAGTGTTCTAAAGAACAACTAGAGTGCTAACAGTCCTACTTATTACAAAGGTATGGCACACCTGAAGCCATCTTGATTGGAATAAAGTGGTAACTCTTAAAACATATAATTTAAAAAGGAACAAAATGAGGGGGTTCATTTTGCCATAGAAAGTATGATTAGCGAATATATGACGAAATCCCGCATACCATCAGTCCGCAAAAAAAATCCTGCATGTACTATTAGGCCGCAAATTAAAATAACGAAAACATTTAGAACGAATATGCCTTTAGCATACACTAAACAACTAAACTACCCTAAACCCTAAAACACTACCCCCAGCATGACCCTACACTACACAAACAGTACAACACTACCCTAAACCCTAAAACACTACCCCCAGCATGACCCTACACTACACAAACACTACAACACTACCCTAAACCCTAAAACACTACCCCCTGCATGACCCTACACTACGCAAACACTACAACACTACCCAAAACCCTAAAACACTACACCCCAGCATGACCCTACACTACGCAAACACTACAACACTACCCTAAACCCTAAAACACTACCCCCAGCATGACCCTACACTACGCAAACACTACAACACAACCCTAAACCCTAAAACACTACCCCCAGCATGACCCTACACTACGCAAACACTACAACACAACCCTAAACCCTAAAACACTACCCCCAGCATGACCCTACACTACGCAAACACTACAACACTACACTAAACCCTAAAACACTACCCCCAGCATGACCCTACACTACGCAAACACTACAACACTACCCAAAACCCTAAAACACTACACCCCAGCATGACCCTACACTACGCAAACACGACAACACTACCCTAAACCCTAAAACACTACCCCCAGCATGACCCTACACTACGCAAACACTACAACACTACCCTAAACCCTAAAACACTACTCCCAGCATGACCCTACACTACGCAAACACTACAACACTACCCTAAACCCTAAAACACTACCCCCAGCATGACCCTACACTACGCAAACACTACAACACTACCCTAAACCCTAAAACACTACCCCCAGCATGACCCTACACTACGCAAACACTACAACACTACCCAAAACCCTAAAACACTACCCCTAGCATGACCCTACACTACGCAAACACTACAACACTACCCCAAACCCTAAAACACTACCCCCAGCATGACCCTACACTACGCAAACACTACAACACTACCCAAAACCCTAAAATACTACACCCCAGCATGACCCTACACTACGCAAACACTACAACACTACCCAAAACCCTAAAACACTACCCCCAGCATGACCCTACACTACGCAAACACTACAACACTATCCTAAACCCTAAAACACTACGCCCAGCATGACCCTACACTACGCAAACACTACAACACTACCCTAAACCCTAAAACACTAGCCCCAGCATGACCCTACACTACGCAAACACTACAACACAACCCTAAACCCTAAAACACTACCCCCAGCATGACCCTACACTACGCAAACACTACAACACTACCCTAAAACACTACCCCAGCATGACCCTACACTACGCAAACACTACAACACAACCCTAAACCCTAAAACACTACCCCCAGCATGACCCTACACTAAACAACCACCACAACTCTACACTATACTAACACAACACTACACTACACAACACTACACTACACTACACAATCACTAACCCATGAAAAAATTAACACAAACCCACTTACCTCTCTCGTCATCGTGGTTTTCACAACGCAAATGCATTTACCATACATGCCTTTAAAACGTAATTCTTTGTAAAGGCATGCGCGATAAATGCACATGCGTTTTGAAAAAATGCGGGATAATGGTATGCGAGGTCAATGACCTTGCGGGATAATGATATGCGGACTGAAAGTCTGCGGTATAAAAAATGCGGGAAAATGGCTGCAAACCATGATTAGCAGCAGACTTCCCTGGTGAGCACTAGCTTTACTACAGTGATCTAATGAGCAACTAGAGTGCTAACATTCAGAATTTATGGCAAATGTGTGACACATCTGAATGCCTTCTTGATAGAACCAAAGTAAACAAGCATTGAAAATGCAATAGATCTCGCCCTCGTTTAAGTTAAAGCCATTCTGTTTGTAATGAGGTGGCTTTTTAGCTTTGTTTTTATTAGTGTTTTTAAAACTTTCATGTAAATAACATGCATATGTATGCATATATGTATATGTATGCATGCATTTATATTTATATAGATATGCAGATTATATATGTTTATATATGTATATTACCTACTGGCGATAGCCAGTGGGTATATATAGTTAGGATTTTTTCTCTATGGGATTTCTGAAAATTCTATGTCTAATAACTTTGGCGTTTGTGGACGGAATTGGCTGAAATTTTCAGGAAAATGGCACATTTTGTATCTGAGCAGCCCCTGAAAATTTGGGGGGGTTTCGTCAAGGGGGGGGGCGAGAAAAAAGGGGGGTCCCAAAACGCGTTTTCCCCATTCATTTTTCCATAGGGCGGTTGGACTCACTTTTAGCTCGAACGGCTGAATAGATTTACATGAAACTTGGCAAAATTGTAGATATGGTTTGCCCGACGTGCCTTTGCTATGTCTCAATATATGTGCTCCAGTGGATTTTGAGAAATTAACGTTTAAAAATATATATATATCTGTGACAGCGCTCCGGTTAGCGCCCCGGTTCGCGTACCTGATGCGTAACGGAACTTCGCGAAGCGAAGCTGATTGGCTCTCCGGTGTCTGTCAACATTCTAAACAGTCCGGAGCGGCCGCCATCTTGTCTCTCGGTACGATCGAGAGACAAGATGTGGTGAAAAACGAAGGGGGAAATGAAGGAAAGGGGGCAAGGTAGACCACTCCTGACCCCCTAGGATTGATGAGGGGGATATTAAAGTGCCCCGCGGGGCAAAATATAAAAAAAAATTTTTTTTGCGATTTTACGCCGTAGAGGCGCGTCCCGGTACGCGAACCGGGCAGCTCACCGGGCAGCTAACCGGGCAGCTAACCGGCAGCGTAGCTGTCAACATTATAAACAGTCCGGAGCGGCCGCCATCTTGTCTCTCGGTAGGTTCGGGAGACAAGATGTGGTGAAAAAAGAAGGGGGAAATGAAGGAAAGGGGGCAAGGTAAACCCCTCCTGACCCCCTAGGATTGATGAGGGGGATATTAAAGTCCCCCGTGATTTTTCGCGGTAGAGGCGCTTCCCGGTACGCGAACCGGGCAGCTAACCGGCAGCGTAACGGGAGTCCGCCATCTTGTGTTTTTGGAGCGTCCGGTTCGCGTACCGGGTAGCGTCCCGGTAAGCGTAACAAGGGGAAAACCAAGAGAAACAGTAAAAAAAAAATTAAGGGAATAGATTTCCAGCAAACTTGGCAAAATTGTAGGGACTGTTTGTTTGATGTGCCTTTGCAAGGCCTCAAGATATGTGCACGTGTAGATTTTGTCTAATTAAGGTTAAAAAAAATATATATATCTGTAAGCGTGCTCCGGCACGCTTACGTTACGGGTTTTGTTTGCGCTGCAGAGCCGATACGTCACGGTTATGCGACGCGTCATGAGGCGTCTCACGTGGCTACGTTATACGTCACGTAATAAAGAATATATTTTACAGCTATAGATATTAGCTTTTAAAAAACCAATGAAATTCACTGAAAAAACCATAGGTTATAGACCATATATAGTTAGGAATTTGCATTTACAAAACCTTGAAAATTCACTGAAAAAACCATAGGTTAGAGACCATATATAGTTAGCTGGACATTTTATTGACATAAAACCAATGAAATTCCATATATAGTTAGTTGCACTAACTATATATCGCGCACCCGCAATCCACTGCTGATGATGTCACATATTACATCATTCATGACATGGTCAGTGACATCACTGATGACATCACTGATGACATCTCAAATGACATCACTGATGACATCTCAAATGACATCACTGATGACATCATGACACACCAATACCAGTTACTACATACGCACTCACTGATTCCTACCTCTACACACACATTCACTCATTCACCCATACAATCACTCATACATACAGTCACTCATTATTACAACACTATCATATGCACTCATACACCTATGCAGACACTCACACACTGCCACTCATCCATGGAGTTACTCACACACCTAGTCAGTCCTGTAAAGAATCAATCACACTTCCATTTCCTCATCTATACAGTTAAACACAGAACACCATACTTCAGTGACATCACTGATGACATCACTGATGACATCTCAAATGACATCACTGATGACATCTCAAATGACATCACTGATGACATCATGACACACCAATACCAGTTACTACATACGCACTCACTGATTCCTACGTCTACACACACATTCACTCATTCACCCATACAATCACTCATACATACAGTCACTCATTATTACAACACTATCATATGCACTCATACACCTAGTCAGTCCTGTGAAGAATCAATCACACTTCGATTTCCTCATCTATACAGTTAAACACAGAACACCATACTTTTCACACATATACTAACACATACTTACTCTCTTATACAATCACTGATACAAGTACACATTGATATGCACAGAGTCACACACCTCCCAGCCAGCCACACACACACACTCAGTCTTCCATACATCCACTCATTCTTCAATATGTAAAACATATTTAAACTTTACAAAAACACACAGACACTAGATGATGTCATCAGTGATGTCATTTGAGATGTCATCAGTGATGTCATCAGTGATGTCATTTGAGATGTCATCAGTGATGTCATCAGTGATGTCACTGACCATGTCATGAATGATGTAATATGTGACATCATCAGCAGTGGATTGCGGGTGCGCGATATATAGTTAGTGCAACTAACTATATATGGAATTTCATTGGTTTTATGTCAATAAAATGTCCAGCTAACTATATATGGTCTCTAACCTATGGTTTTTTCAGTGAATTTTCAAGGTTTTGTAAATGCAAATTCCTAACTATATATGGTCTATAACCTATGGTTTTTTCAGTGAATATATATATATATATATGTGTGTGTGTATATATATATATATATATATATATATTCACTGAAAAACCATAGGTTTTAAACCTGTTATAGTTAGGAAGTAGCATTCAAAAAACCTATGAAATTCACTGAAAAAACATAGGTTTTACACACGTTATAGTTAGGATGTAGCATTTACATAACCTATGAAATTCACTGAAAAAACCATATGTTTGACACATGTTATAGTTAACTAGACATTTTACTCATATAAAACCAATGAAATTCCCCTGTTATAGTTACTTTAGCTCACTATAACTCTCGCGCCCGCAATGCACTGCTGATGATGTCACTATAACGTGTGCAAAACCTATGGTTTTTTCAGTGAATTTCATAGGTTTTTTGAATGCTACTTCCTAACTATAACAGGTTTAAAACCTATGGTTTTTTCAGTGAATTTCATAGGTTTATAAATGCTAATTTTGAGCTATATAGTGAATGCAAGCTATAGTTTTGTCAATGAATTTCCGCAAATATTTTTTTCGGAAAGAAACAGTTTTCTTGACTCTCAGAGTTGTATAGAGACTCCTTGTAAAGCAGTACTGGATTAGAAAGTCTCTATCTTGCCTTATTTTGAACGTATTGAAATTTGTCAGTAAATAGAGATCCCCTTTGTAAACTTTCGTGCGCGACCCGGTGCGCGCACCCTCTGCACCTTGCCTTATTTTGAACGTATTGAAATTTGTCAGTAAATAGAGATCGCCTTTGTAAACTTTCGTGCACGACCCGGTGCGCGCACCCTCTGCACCTTGCCTTATTTTGAACATATTGAAATTTGTCAGTAAATTGAGATCGCCTTTCTAAACTTTCGTGCACGACCCGGTGCGCACACCCTCCTATATATTTCGAGAAAACATTGCAATTTCAACTTATTGAGTTTCTTCATAGACCCCTCAAAGAACTTATAGTACGTCAAAGAGACTGTACCTAGCCTTCTTTTTTATTGTTATGAAAATTTTCAGTAAATGGAGCCGAATGTCTTTTTAAACTTTCGTGCGTGACCGGATGCACACACCCCGGTATTTTTTCCAAAACATAAAAGATTTTATACTTTAACAATTGTATGCTTGAATCCCCCTCAGAAGATGTACAAAATCAGGATGTGTTTAGGTTTACTCCTTTTCACATTTTGAAACTTCAGTGAATTAGACCGCTACTTCCAAATGACGTACGTGACCAGATACTGTCACCGCGTACACGTCCTGAGACGCGTATGTGAAGTCATGTGACTTGAAAACAACATTTCCAATTGCTTCTTAGTAATTTCGGTTCTGGAATTTTCAAAGATTCCATCCACCTCCCTCCCTCAGCACGTACACGTCCTAATGCGCGTATGTGAAGTCATGTGACTCAAAAACAACACTTCCAATTGGTTCTTAGTAGTTTCTATTCTGGAATTTTCACTGACCACTCCACCCACTTCCCTCACTATCTTTTGTACTCTCAAGGGAGAACAACGTCTTACATCTTTCTGAAGACTTTGCTGAAATGGCTGCCGCTCCGAATTCGTCTTCCGAATCTGAACAAAATGATCGACTACCTTTAAGAAAAAAGAAAGAATCGTTCATCTGGCAATTTTTCACTTATCCTAAGGATAAAAAAAAGTGAATGCGCCAAAAGTAACTTGCACAATCTGTGACGCAGTTCTCTCAAGAGGAAATCCGTCCAAAAAGTATTCTTTTTCCATACATACCATGATGAGGCATGTAAAACAAGTGCACCCTGTGCAATTTGCACAGGCATCGACAAGAGCCCTGGCCACGCAACTACCATCAGAGGTGGCCAGCACATCTTCTGGTCGACGACCTGTATCTCCATCCAGTGCAGAGATGGACTTGAGACCATATTTGGCAAAGGTGCATATGAAATGCAACAAGTGTGGAGAAATTCTTCTGTACGGAGAGCAGAGCCTCAATCTTATTAAAATAAAAATTGAGACTCATCAATGCTCCGACAAAAGATAATTTTTTTCATTTCATTTTGATCCTGTGGCACAGTTTTACAGTTGAAAATGTCGGTGCATGTTTTAAAAATCAAAAACAATATAACACTTGTTTAAAAAAAAAAAAAAAAGTTATTTTCAGAATTAACTCATTGTACCAAAAAGAGCTCTATTCACAAGCTGAAGTATTGACGCTTTTTTTCAGGACAATTATGCAAAAAAGCGACGATACTTCGGAAATATTATGAAGGAGACGTAATACATTATCGTCGGATTCATCGACAGGACACTGCCGATAAAATGACGATAATAGCCTTCATAATATGATCTATGAATTGCAACCGAAACCTACGTTACTTGTCTTTACATCTAACATTAGATTCGATTGCAATTCATAGAGCATATTATCAACGCCGTTATCGCCGCTATATGTGCAGTTTTCTACCGATAAAAGCGGCTTTAATGTTTTACCTATCCTTGAAAATATTCTGCTGCACCTTCTTGAAAATGGCATTACATCGCCTGCTGTAAGACCACTTTGCATATGTTGTGTACAGTAAGTTAGTGACATGCAAAGTGGGCATACGTCAAAGCACATGCAAAATGTGGTCAGAGGGCCAAAAACCCATCACAAAAAAAGGCGTTGCGAGAAAAAGAGGTGGAATAAACAATTTTATCGCAGAACTGTTAAAGCCTGCTCTAATCAAACATTCGACATCATTAACATAAGAGTGTAGAAAATAAAACTAAATCCACCCCGTCCCCTAATTACAAGGCACACATTACTGTGTGAAAACAACGTTTGTTTTCACGCGATAATGTTAAGTACCGCGGCTGTTACAGCATTTACTATCACATATGTGTTCTCATTGACATTAAAGCACTAACACCGTGGAAAATTCCGCCCATACCATCGATATTTACAACGCCGAGCAGCGGTGATTTTTATCGCTTACAAGCCTTGCTATTATGAAGGTTTATCTCCTAAGTCTCTGATTCTCAAACTGTGCAACGCAGCTCCCCTGTGCGCCGTAATGAGGTGCCAGGGGCGCCACGCACATTCTAAAATGACTAACCGTCCGTAAATTCCACGGACATCCCTACCCTGTTATCTGTAATTGTGGCCATCAAAAGGAGCTGCGCTGCTCCCCTCTGAGAGGCCTCACTCCCACTGCTGCAGCGGCCGCGCAGTCCTCAAAGAGCACAGGAGCAGCCCCTCCCGCCCATTGAAGTTCTGTATCGGTCTTATTACCACTTAGTAAATGAAAATAAGCACTGAAGAATATTCAAGTATGTAGTACTCCTCCTGCTACAGCATACACAATGGATTGTGTTAGGTATAAAAAAGTGAAACACCCACGCTACAATCATATAGGACACTTCCTTTAAAGAAGCCTGTGAATAAGTTTAAAAGATCAGGTTAACCTTCTTTTACTCTCTCATCATTCTTGAATATAAGTATTTACAATACTATATTGAACAATGCCATGGTTGCTGTTTTTTTATTTTAAGAATCTTGCAATCATTCGCAAAGCCAATAGGCATGGCTTCTTTCTCCTGACAAAAAACTTGCAATATTACATATATACATAGAATGACAGTAAAAACATAACACTACAAAGGCGCAACACTCTACTAAGCGCAGATTTTTAACCTATGGGGCAGATTTATGTTAACTGGTTCATCCCCAGGGATGCACCAGTTAATATGCACCACAGTATGCCACTGTTCCGCCACCCATGGTTGGCCACATTTATAATGTGGCGCACCATGTTGCAAAAACAGCACAGATGCGTAACGCATCTGTGCCGGAGAGGTGATACATTGCTAGAGTTGCGTCACAAGTGTAATGCAGCTCCAGCAAGGCTCAGGAGTGACCCATATTCACAATGCTGCGTCAAGACCTACGCCTGCTTGAAGCACATGCAGAGTTTTGAAGCAGCATGGGCCTGAAAGTGACTGAGTGAAATCTCATAGATTTCACTCAGCCACTTTCAGGAGGCGTTCCTGCACAGGAACGCCCCCCCCCCCTTCACAGGAACACTTCCTTATGGTGCAGGGCTTTACAACGAGACGTATCTCCTAGATGCATCACGTTGTAAATATGGTGCATTATTTCCACCGTCATTGCATCAAATAAAGTGACGAAATTGTGGTGTAAAGAGACACAAGATCATCATAAATCTGCCCCTAAGTGTTTTAAAGTGCCCTCTAAATTACAACCAACACTCTCTTTGAAGAGACCCCCCAGTTTTTTTAACACCTCTTAACTCCTCCCATGCTCATGACAGAGCCGCTCCGTCATGAGCATCACCTGCGCTGTCCTCATAACGGAGCGGTTTTGTCATGGCCTTGCCGCTGCGCTTGCGCAGCACTGATTTTGCGCCTGCACGCCGCGTTCTATTGACTGAGCAGGGCCATGGCAGAACCGCTCTGTCATGAGCACAGCTCAACCGTGGCTCGTGAAGGAGTGGCTTCATCATGAGCATGCGAGCGCCACTCAGCCCCCCGCCCCCCTAACGCTGAGGCGGAATTGTCACTGCAGCAAAGGACTTAAAGTCATGGAAAGAACACCATTTAACATTTAATATCATTTACCACCAATGTTTTCATATATCAATGTTGCTGAACTCACTCACTGAAATGTCGCTGATTTCATTAAATCACTTTTAAGGCACTCCTTATGACAATGCACCCAAACCTGTGTGGAAGTGCTTATATTAAATATGACACTGCTATAACCAGGATAGACAAAGAAATGACACAGTGGTGGAAAAGTTTCTTTATTTTTTATACTTACCTAAGAAATAGTAACAAAGTAAAAGTACATTTCTTTTAAAAACATAGTATCTGTGGAAGAAAAGTAAAAATAAGATTATAATGTACATTTCATAAAACAACAAAAAAAGTAGGAGTGAATGAAACAGAAAGTAAAAGAAAAAAAGACCAAGGGAAAGAGAAAGAGACAGAGACAGAATGTCTAGTATATAAATCAATAAGTAACATAATTAATTGAATGAGATAATAGCACTGAAGAAATGAGTGTCTAAACGAAAGTAAAGTAAGAGAGAAAATAAAAGTATGATCAGTGATAGTACACGAAGTAAACAGTCTCTTAAAGAAACACAGTAAGAGTACAGGAATATCTTGAGATAAATAAAATAAAGGAAAAACAGTAAGAGAAACAGAGTGAAAAAGGGTGAGTAACAGAAAGTAAACGGAGTACAAATAGACAAGCACTGCAAGAGACATATAAATAGAAATAAAGTAGGGTAAGAGAAGTAAAGTATGGGCCTTATTTATGAAGGTCTTGCGCCGCCCATGCGTCTCTTTTAACATGGCAAAAATTGGTGCATCGGTGGTGCAAGGCTTTCATAAGTGAGGCCCTTTACATTTAAGTGTAAGAATTGAGCATAATTAATGAAAGCAAAGTAAGGGAACAAATATTAGATACAGTAAGACAAACAAATTAAGATTCTAGAAACAAAGGTGATGCAAGGTCAATAAAGGTGAGTCACCATGAGACAACAGTAGAAAAAAACTGAAGAGATAGATAGACTGAATAAGATAGTGACAGAAAAGATGTTACAGAAATAGGGAAAAAATTAAACAACACAAAATGTGAATGAGTTAAACGGAATAAGTGTGACTAAACAGTACTGAGAAAGGAAGGAGATCAAAACAATAAGAATAAGAGAGAGGGAGACAAAACTCTTGGATGTTATTAGTTGTACTTACCTATAAATGTAATATCTGTGGAAGACAGTAAAAACAATCTGTTATAATACATATTTCTAAATTCAATGAAACAAAATAACTTAAACAACATATTACATGGTTTATTTTTGCTGTCCTCAGAATACATTGATTTTCACTATAAACAGTGATTTCAATATTAATCATCATATAACAGCGGGGAAAAAAAAAACATGTCTTAAATGTTTTTCTCAAATTCGCAATTTCTTGAGTAAGCACACTACATCTTCCACAGTTACAAACTAATTAAACGATACGACCTATTTTTAAATATATATCAACAAAGCCCCGTGCAAGTATCTTCTATAAAAATCTATCTTCAGTACACATTTTCTTCTCTCATACCTTTCCGTGTGGCCAAATTGTATAAGTTAACTCGTTATCTTTTAAATACCTCTCCAAAAACTTGCGTCCATATATGTTCTAAATTAATTATCTGATGTACTCATTTTGTTGTCTCATATTTTTCCGCGTGGCCAAATACTATGAGTTAAGTAGTTATTTTCTGAAATTTCTTAATCTTAGTCTTATCTATTCTTTTCTGAATCTTACCAGTTAAAATTTGTAACGTGTTCTATACCATCAAACATTAAGTAAACTTGTACCTGATGCTATCACTATGCCAAATACAAATTTCATTTCTAGATTTGCGCACCCTCAGTCACATGATATTTCTAAACAACAGAGTTTCATATCTTTACAGTATTAATCTTCCTACACCAAGTAATTTTGCTGAAATTTGGGTTGCAAAAATACCAGATAGGAGTTAGTGAAGCCAAAAGTCAAACGTTTCTTAAAAGTCAATTGACTATCATTGCAAAGCGTCCAGCCTGTTCGACACTTCAAATAAGCTGTGTAATGTCCTGATGATGTTGAAGGCCCATCATGAAAAATAATGGCTACAGTTACAAATGTTCTTATAGAAATAGATACTTGAGAAGATACAACATTTTTAATTAAAGTTGACAATTTACTCCCATCAGCTCTGCATCGTTGAAACATTAAAATTACATATTGTCCATATCTGTGGATAAATAAAGTTGATAACATTTCAGACTTACATTGAGAACAGACCATGTTCTGATGCGCATCTTTAACTAGTTTATTAAAAGACACTTCTTTACAGTCTGGTAATGTTAACTATATAAATCTTTCACTGTGTATATCAGTAATACTTGAAAATTAGCAATTATCACACTTATGTTCCCATTTATAAGAAAGGCCAAAAAGACTATCAATATCTACACCTTCATCTTCCAAAACTGTAAACATATACATAATAAATTCCTGACAATCTTGCTGTATATTCTGAGAAAATTGATTTAGTCCTGCACATATGTCTAAAACATTCCTTAGTTCTGAAACACTTGTGACTTCACTATCACCACTGCTACATTTTTCAAATACAGAATTTAATGAACAACAAAATGTTTGCTCCCGATTTTGTATAATCTGTTGCTTAACATTTTTTAGAAAAAAAACTACAATAACTACTACATTTGCATAGCAGTTGACACCAGACCTGTTTTCAAACTTAAATCCAACAATCTCTTCAATACTAAGGTATGTCTGACGCCTACCTTTCTCAACTACTTTGGCACATTTTTCCTCATTTCTCCTTTTCTGACCAACCATACGCCTTTCAATTAAAGGATATTGAGGTAAACTTGGAGCATATTCTCTTCTTAACCTATCATACTCCTTCACACAATTTAAATCTGCACTAATCTTTGTCTCATCATAATCAATTAGATAAAGTCCACATAAAGTTCTAACTCGCGATAAAGCAACATACGCCATATCCTCTTTGAATACAGTGCTTCCAATATTTACCAAAGCAGAATCTACACTTAAACCTTGAGATTTGTGAATAGTCACTCCATATGCCAAACAAATTGGAAATTGCTTCCGATGGACATATAAGTCTTTCACAAGCAAAAAACGAGTTGAACAGCGACTAATTTGTTGAACTTCCTCAATTCCATCAAATTTAATTCTTAAAAATTCAATCTCATCTCTATTTGTGTAATTGACAAAACCAACAACATTACCCATTGCTCCATTTACCAATCCTCTTTCTACATGTAAATTTCTCCGTAATATTATTCGACAATTTAAACATACATACAGATTTTTCTCTAAGCCAGCAGTTTTAGATATAGATTTCTGAAGAGAATCCAATTTTAACTTCAACTTTTCAGACAAAACAATAGTACTACCTTCATGCTCTATTCTATCTTTAGCTTCCAGTTTCTTAATTTCTTGATTTTCTAAATTCAACATTTTCTCATTAAAAACTGAACATTCTTTGAGAGTTGGCATCAAGCATATGACTGACTTATCTGCTACCTCTTTACTATATATTTTCTCAGGTACATTATCTTCATTAGGAAACAGCTTGGAAAGTAATCGTGTTCGTAGAGTGTCTTTCGCATCTTCAGTTAGTTATATCTTGAAGAATATTTCCATATTTAGTATCCTTTGCCTGTCGCATATTTTGAATTAGTTCAGTATATTTGAAATGTGACCATATATTAACATTTCCAATACTGCCCAGGCACTTTCTAGTCTCCTCATGCGTAACAGTTTCAAATACAGGTTGTCCTTTCACAGGAGTTAGCTGCAGTAGATCTCCAAAAACTATGACATGTTTACCTCCAAATAACACATCATACTCTGTCTTAAGTATCTGTTGCATTCTTAAATGCACAAAAGCAAGCATTAAATTGGATACCATGCTTACCTCATCAATAATAAGAAGTTTCATTTTTTTAAGGACTCTAGAAACTTCAAAACAAGCTTCTCCAGATAGCTTGTGATATTGTAATTTATTTTCATGTTCAACTGGCAGCATCAGTAAACGATGTAAAGTAATACCTTTAATATTATGTGCTGCCAATCCAGTTGGAGCAGTAACAACACACGACAGTGTTGACTGAGTTCTTTGCTGTAGATATGTAGTAATTCCTTTAATTAGGAAACTTTTACCAGTTCCAGCTTCTCCACTTACATATAGTCAAATAGGTTCAAATGACATACATGAGCAATCTTTTTTCTCATGACGAAAGCCATGCTCAATGTGCTCTGTCATTTCATCATAAATCTGTCTTTGCTCAAGATTAAATTGCTTCTTTAATTCTTCTAAGTTTATTACTTCCTCTTGACCTTGCTGCATTGCTCTTTCCACCTCATCCATGGCAGTGGCTGCTTCATTTTGGATAATTGGTTGTCCCAGTGGCTCTTGACTTAATGAAGCCGAACTTTGACTACCTTGTGAACTATCTCTAGCAATCTCTGCTGCAATTGTTGCTTCTTGCTCTATTTCATCATTCAACATTTGTTGATAATTACTAAAAACTGGACATTCGATACTACTTTTAGATGCGTTGAATGAATCTTCATAAGTATCAAAGTCACCAAGTAGTTCCTCTTCTGTACGCCATGGTTTAAAGAGTTGCAAAAGAGCAAAATAGTAAAATTCTCTTTTATCAGGTGTATCGCAACTCAGTTTTCGATGATTAATCAAGTGTCCTTTTCTTTGTTTCACCAGACATCCTACATGTCCAATTACAGCGTGTACACCTTTATCAATATTCTCTGCAATATTCCTTTTAAAAGTGTAGTTTTGAAGTATTTCATACAGACAAATGTTTTCAAGCAGAGTACTTCTATTTGGATAGTTTGTATCCAACATATTTGTTTTCAGAATGTCTGTACTGTTTGGTTCTTTCTGGGCTAAATATTCAATTTCTTGCACAGGTTTCAGAACACGGTTTCGTGTTTCTGCAAGACCCAAACTCACCCAGAGAATAGTCCTTGATTTTGCATAAAGACTTGCTGATGATAACCGATCACAACATTCATATGCTCCAATTTCTCGATGAGACAACATCTTCAAACTGTACGTATACAATTTCTTGCTTAGGCTCTTTTCATGAGAAATGTCTTCCCACATCTCCTTCAGTTCCGTCTTTTCAGATTTCGTGATGTAAGACGTTACATATCGAGCCACAGCAATAGAGTTGTCTGCAACATATTGTATGTCCATGTTAGCATTCCACATGGACAAAATGACTGGGTTATAGTCATTTATATATTTGGATTCTTCACCTCTTCTTAAATTGTACGTATTTTTAGGTGACCTTCTTCTGATGTTATGTCGCAAAGATGACATCAAATTGTTGACTCTTCCTTTCGAAAGCACCGGTCGTGTAAATCCAAAACGACATTTGGTGAAGAATTTACTCTTTGATTTGAATTTTCGCCGACAATATTTTCCACAACGATGACTCTGAAAGCGTAACACTTTTCCTCTTAGGTCCTTATCAGTTGTACTATTAGGTATGTCACAAGTGGCATACTGTTCAATAAAAGACAATACAGTCTCATCCGAGTCTGTTCCAAATGTAGGAGCATCCTTGATCCATAACAGCATATGAATGAGGAGCACCTCTTGCTTGATATTCTTTTCTCCAAAAGAAATCCAGTACTTCACCAAGAGGCGGATTTTTCTTGTTTGTAATAAAAGACATCATAGCTTCAAATCTATGATTAAAATATCTGCAAACATTAACCGGATCTAACGAACACAGTTCTCCAGGTGTCTTGTAGTTTATATTTTCTATGTTTGCATTCGCCTCCCGAAGAAATTCAAGTAAATCTTCCCAAGCATACTCTGCACAGCTTAGAGTTAAAAACCATGTAGGTGCTCCTAAGTTTCTAAGCATGCACTTCAAATCTCCATGACGACGGTACCAATACTCATTAGTACCACGCTGACAAGCCATTAAATTAATTAGGTGTGAATCCAAAACACAATTTTTATGTTGCACTATATCCATAAATTCCTTTGCTGAAATATTTTGCAGATGAACTCCACTTTTTAAGATATGGTTTACTGCATAAGACAGACCAGATAAGTCACTCTCAAACAGAAGATGAAACAAATATGGAAGGCATTGGCAAAACCTCGGATCTTCTGCATATAATGTTGTTGTCCGGTACTCAGATGCAGGAATCTGCATAGGTCGATCATCATATCGTGTACCTTCACCTGTAGGGAATAACTTTGGAAAGCAACGAACTTCCAAACTTTCTTCCCACACACTAATAGGATTTCCTTTTGCTTTTTTCATCTGAAATAATTCAATAGCATTCCCTATTGCTTCTTTCTTTCGAATGCAGTGGATGAACACTGTAATGCTCATAAATTTCTTCACTTCTGGATAAGTCAACTTTTTCAATCTGTCCAATAGACAAATCATTGTCCTCTTCTTCACTTACTTCTTCTTCTTCTACGTATACATCTTTATAGTACTTATTGTTTTGGACTAAATACAACGTTGCCTTTTTGACTTTTCTAACATCCACTAAATCTTGCAAGATTTTCTTACTCTTCGTAGGTACACCATTAACTATAATAACTAGAGGTTGCTCTTCTACATTTTCAACACCAATTGTTTCCATATTTTTTTTAAATCAAGTGGCAAATATACAACTCTACCCTTTAATCCTCTTTGTAAATCTGAAGGATTTAATTTGCCAGTCTTAGGCTCCATAAGAACAATAGCCTGAAAAAGATGTACCCATTGAATCAGAATAGTCTCATAAGTATTTAAATCCATCAGTTCCGATGGAATATTTATCAACTCAAGATTATTATGGACAGCTCTAGCAGGCATTCTATTTTCATTTAATTTATTATAACAATATTTACAAATACGTTGCTCAAAACCCAAATCAAAATTATTTTCCACCAACAAATAAGTTGCAAAATCTTTCCATTGTCTATTACTTTCATCTTCACTTTTTAAATATAAATCAACTAACCTAGTTTGACTTTTGTAATGAATGTGTTGACAACAGACACAAGGAAAATTTGGTTTCTCACCTGCAATAACCTTAAAATTTGTTATTTCCTGTTCAAAATTTTCAATATTAACATTTACAACATTTTCTAACACATTTCCTTCTATAATTATATCAGTTTCTGCATTATCTTCCTCTGGACCAAAATAACTTACCTCAATTTCTGCACAAATCTTCTTAACATCTAATTCACATCCATAAAAAAGAGCACTATTTAACTGTTTAAGTTTAAGTGCTGGACTTTTTGCATAATACAACTTTCTCACTAATTTTCTCATTTTGGTATGATGTACTGCTAACATCCTGAAGTGATGAAACACACTATGGCATATTTTTTTAGAAAGACAAGACAGAGAATGACCTTGCAGACCTATTTTTTTCGCGCACTCTGCAATGATCTGATTCTTGCAACATTACAATTTTTTTAAAGACTTTCTTTAGTGTACTTACGTAAGAAATTGCGAAAGAAATCAATTGAATCCTGTAGTACACTACAAATGCTACTACAATTCCAACTGAAAACAGGAATATTAGGACGTCCCTCTAAAACTTCTCCAGCCATCACCTCTTCTGCATTTCTAACCACAATTTTCTCTTTCTCAATTACACAACCATCCTTCACCTCATATGCTTGACCACTGGTGTCAACTGCATGCAGCAAATTGTTACTTTGAAAGTAACTCTCTTCATTAAAAAAAGGCTCAGAAGTTGAAGTATACATCCACTTCCCAGAAAACACTTTACAAAAATTACTTCTATTTATGTGTCTCTTCCATTTACTTTTAGCTTTTAAAACTCGGATTGCCTTATTTAGTGTATTTATTCTTTTAAGTACTAAAATAAAAAAAATTATTTTTGTCTCAAACGCGCGCTGAACAATACCCTCTATATGTTCTTTCTTCTTATAAAAAGCAGATCTTCTCTTACAAACTTTCTCCTTTTTTAATAAATTCGAAACAACTCTGTTATAAAACATACGCTTCCTGATTTGCCTAAACTGATTCGTCCGAGTTTTACTATACAGATTTTCCTCTCTGCTGATTCCAGAAACATTTTTATGTTTTGTTCCATTTCTCCTTCTCAATACTGATAACTCTTTTTCCTTTTGAACGTTATTGATTTCAGTTTTCCTTTGAGTTAATCTTCTTAAAAAAGTTTTGGTTCTCTTACCAGGAGCACTCTTCTTTTTATCCGTCCTTTGTTGTTTTGATAATTCTTGAATTTCTTTCTTCTTCAAATTGTATGTCCGTTTATAGAGCTTTCTTTTTTCACTTCTGGTCGGCATAGTTATTTACGTTTCTGATGAAAATGACAATCTGTAAAACACAAACATAACAAATATTATAGTTGGCTACTAGCATATAACGTACAAATTAAAACCACAGATTCATTTTCTAAGTAGAATAAAGACAAAGAAAAAGTCTCTGAACTGAGCAGGAAATCCTGTAGTGAATGTTGGTTCTAAATTTATGACAGTCCATAGCTGTGCTAACATTATAGACGTATTTTCTAATTCTAATTTTCTAAAGCATACAAACAGTACACTTTTTTCAAGAACCATCGGTCATCCTAGTGCTTTAATCTTTTTTACTACAATCTCTTTCACACTTCATGAGAACATGTTTTATCACTCTCATAAAGCTTATGAACGACGAATAGGACAAGAAAACTGTCTTCAAGAATGCTTTAGTATGAAACATAATTTTATTCGTTTAAAAGTTCATAATTTAATAGAACTTCCAGCATAACATCATCAGGGACTTCTTCTAATTCATAGTCCTCATCCCCTTCCACCATCTCTAAATAGGCAGAGCACAAGGAAATGTCCATAAAATCATCATTTTCACTTGGTATTTCCTCCTCAAACACAGCTTATAATATCTCATCCATCAATTCATTTATAATTTCGAAATGAATTTCTTTCTCTTGAGAACAATTCTCCATCTCTATATTCTGTTTGATCTTCTGTATCCTTTTAAAAAGACATAAACACTAAATTATATCTTTTTCATAAATATATAACTTAAAAGTACCTTTACTAATTTTTAAACTACATATATTTTTATAATTTCTAACTTATTAACTACATATATTAAGATAGCACCTTCCTCTTGTTTTGAAAACAAATTGGCAGTATAACCCTAAACATTAATACTGATCCTTTTTTTGCATTAAATAATTACTGCGGTAAAAAGACATTTTACTGTAAAATTTGTTTTTAGATTTTCTAGATTTCAGAAATATTGATAAACTTTATAATTCGTTTTTAGAGATCCATTTTCTGAGTTCACCACTACAAAGTGCTATTCAAAGTATATACACTCTGAAGAGAAGGCTCACATTCTACAAACCATAACATTCACTTAACAGATTACTACTTCCCACAGAGACAGTTGCTTTTATGTTTGAACAGCATACTCAGCATGTGAATGTCATAGCATATACAAAATCTATGCTAACCATGAAGAACCACATCATAATAAAGCTCTGCAAATATATGTAAAATAGTGCCTATAGATAGTACAGTCAGAGATATGCAGGAAAGTTGCCCATCACACCAAGAACCATATCATAATACCCCTCTGTAAATGAAGAAAAAAGACTGCCAAAGATAATACAGCATGATTTCAAAAATATTGAACACTTCGCAAGAATTACTTCATGGAAACCGGAAAGAATTATACTCAAATGATACGTAAACCTGAACTCCATCAAAAAGAACACATACACCAGGCCCATAAAAAGATAATTTCAACTGTCAGTGGAAAAATATCTCAAAATACATATCTAGTACAAGCAGATACAGACATGGGAAAAATAGAAGATAAAATCATGGTCCAAACCGAAATTTTACAAATATTTAAAAAAATCTTCTTTATTATTTTAATGTTCACCCCAAAAAATTGCCTTTGCAAAAATACCAACTCACCTGAAAAAAAGAATATAATTCCTGGTATTCTGTGATATGGAATGCAGGTTGTTGCTTTTCAGCACCAAACACTATAAAAAAGAAAATAATAAAATGTAATTAACATATTACAGACATATTTATTACACAACATAGAGCCATTGTAGCAAAGAACAAGCATAACATATAAATTCCCCAAGATTCTCTACCATTAGATATCCTAATGCCTAACTAAGTTCAATAATTGTTTATTTAACACATGACATAACTAAATATAAAATAAAATATCAAATATAGAGTACAAAATAGATACAGGACAGAAGAGATATAGACTACAGGAAAAAGAGAGACAGTAGCAGGAAGAGGAACATAAAGAGACAAACTAGCATTCAAACCACAAAACGATAGGCAGAAAAATAACACCACCACTGAAAACTCAAGAAACAAAGGGAAGGTACAATAAAGAAAAAGATGACCATACAGACGGAGTCACAAAGTAGAAATAACAGACAAAGAACAAAGAAGGTAAAAGACAGGAGGTACAGACACAGAGAGGACAACAGGCAAACACTACAATAGGGTGAGAGAGAGCAGAAGGAACACAGAGATGGACAAACAAAGCAGAAGAGATAGAAAGATGGAGAGAAGAAGAGTGAATAAGAGGAAAAGAGATATACACCGCCATACAGACAATCTAGGAGGAAGACTAAGAACAGGAGACAGAGAAGCATACAAAAAGAGCACGAGAAGGACAGAGACATCACAAGGGACAGTGAAGGTAAGAGTGCTTTCAGGCCAAAAATAAAACAATCTCAGAAATGAATAAATATAGTGAAAACCACAACCAACACAAAGAGACCAAGAGAAACAAAAAGAATAAGATACAAAACGTCTCATTTATGAAAGCCTTGTGCCACAGATACGTCACTTTTTCCTATGTTAAAAGTGATGCACCGGCGGCGCAAGGCCTTCATAATTAAACGCCCATGTGAGGGAGAACAACAACTGCATAGAGAGAAAATGTATAAGAGACAGCAACGGTAAAAATGAAAGAATAGGCAACATGCAGAAAAACTGCACATTAGACAAAGAAACAGAGGGCGAGCCAGACACACTAAAATATATAAAGTAAACAGCACAAAAACAGTATGTTGAGAAAACGAAAACAGCAACACAGATATATGTATACTGACTCCACTAACTTAGTGCAAGAACGTATCTGTTACAAGAACGTCTGCAAAATCTTAAATCACAACTCTTTTTTCCCTTTACCCCCACCACTTTCCCCACTAAACTCTCACCCACCATTGCAGCTCTCGGCCTCAAACCACTCTGTAAATTTTGCCCTCTAATTTTTTACATATAGGTATGGTACAACAGGTAACATCATACCTACAGCAACTAAGTACTAATACCTTTGACACAGATTATTAGCTGCACAACTTAACTAAAAAGTCTGCCTACGCCAGGCCTCAAAAGTGCAGCCCAATACACAACAAGCCTACCTTTAAGAAACTGCCTGTGCTGAAACTCCAACAGACCCGGCCAGCTTAAAGCCCTGAAACTATCTTAATTTCCTCCTCTCTCTTTAAACCAGGAGTCTCCAAAGCGGTTCTGAAGGGCCAGATCCATGCCATATTTTTCGGATAACCCCATTGAAAAACATGTAGTAATTTTTAAAATCTGGCATGCATCTGGCCCTCCAGGACCGCTTTGGATACCACTGCTTTAAACCTTTACATTTCATTTCCAAACCACGTTTGCTTTCCATAACACACGTTTTTTTTCAATGCTCCACATTGAACGCCTAAACACTTTTCCCTTTTTAGTATCCGAAGCCACAACTGCAACATGGCTAATGCACGAATTAATTAGTCTACCTTTCCCGTTTTTTCACTCTTTAAATTCTATAAATTTCTTCACATAAATAGATACCAGCGGCTCAGTACCTCCTACAGTCATAAAACTAAGTCGCTCCCTTTCACTTACAAATGCCTTTGAGATGGCAAATAAATGTCAGGCAGATTTACAATCCCCTTACGCCACTTTAGCATCACTTTTAACATGTGTCAAGTGAAGCAAAACTGCCGCACGGAGCATATTAATCTGCCCCTAAATCTTTATAGAAATGACTGTACTCAAACATGTAATTAGTCGTTCACATGCAGGCACTTTCAATCACATGACTTCAAGAACTAGAAGCGCTGTAATGTTGCATGTCTTTTCAAAGATACACCAGTGCCTGCTATAATGCCGACTTTTTCTTTATTTTTCAACAGTGGTAATTTTTTTTTCATGTAATGAAAATTACTATGACTTTTTAAACGGCAAAGCTCACGCGGTAATAATCACTCTGCATATGCTTCCCTTTAAGAATTTAGTTTATCTACCCCCGCATGTGAACCTTGATGTTTCCATCTGGCAGCGAATTGCGGCCTTGAATCACAAGACATGAACAACAGTCTTATTGTCACAACAACAAGTTACCCTACCATCTGTTCGCACACATATCTTTCACTTAGCTTATATTCACAGAGAAGTGCATTCCTTATAAAATAGTAACCTTCCTTTACAATTTGCTGAGGTGACTCCCTTAATTTTTAACGCATCCTCCACTTCAAGACAGCCCTATTTTTTTTATAACTACTAAGCAATGGTTTAGTGACTGGTCTGCCAGAAATTATATCAAGTCATTCTGCTACTCTTCACTCCATAGTCGGCGACCTATTTTTCTGGACTTCCTGTTGAACTACCAGTGCTGCGACTTTTGTGTTCCTATCTTGTTTATTTCAAAATGGATGTCCCTCCTGTCTTCGCAAATGAGCTGGAACACTTAGAACTATTTCGCCAGAGGATGCTTGACTACTACGGCATCTTACCACTCTCGACTTTGAAAGCATCATATCGATTATCATTTCGATGTTCCTATTTCACCTGTGTGCAGCCTGCATTTCATTGCCTGAGCTGTGATTTCATGTGGGCCCTGGACTTATGTCTCTGCAACTTGGTACCTCCTGAAGTGAATTACAATCATCTCATGAATCCGTTAATTGATTATGAACAGCTTTGTTCCAACGGAGGGATTATGGCCTTTGCAGCGATACAAGGAGTTCTGGGTCATTGGAATATATTCGCAGCGGCGCAAGATTTCCTGGCACACAGCTACATTGAAAACCCACCGAGTTGCCCTCTGATGGTACTAGAGGCTCCGGTAATTGAAGACCATGAATGTTGTTTTCCACTTTTCAATTGGATGGCTGACATGTTTTCGGATCATAACAGTGACTTCCTTTTAGCTGCGTATTTCGCCTACACAATTGTAGGATGACTCTCATGCAAGCCATTGACGTCCACATTTTGTTTTGCCTCCCTATCTTTTTAACGTTTTCTTGGATTTTTTTTTACATCAACAGACCTATTGGCTTTACTAACAGTGGACATTATAATTTCCTGCTGGTCAGATTTTTGTGTTTTATGTGGACAAAATTTTTTTTTCTTCAGCTACTCGATTTCGAACGTAAGTTTTTATTAAACTCTAATCTCAACAATTCTGTTGCATATCTTATCTTATGTTATTTCAAACGTACTCGGAGCAAAACTGGCTAATATATGCTACATGTGCCCTGATTACTGTGTAAAGATAGCATGTTTTTTTTATAAGTGTAAACGCCATTTCTCCTTTGAACTGCTTATTTCCGCCTCACACACCTCTCCTCCTTTAGTTTTCCATGAACTGAAATATTTTTAATGCATAAGAGAAAAATATGTTCTTTCACTAATATTTCCATTACTTTTCGTGCTGTATTTCAAATGGAATACTGAAACCTTCAAAAGATATGTCAATACAGTACTTCTTCTCAACACTAATTTGCAAACGTTCCAACAGATTACATACATGCACCTCTAGCCAACTTGTCGCTTTTGGCACCTTTTTTTTCCTTACACAACAGCATAACACAAACTTGATAGTGCTTCGCATGCAGAGAGCTGATTGTTAATGAGCTGATGTCTAACCACTAGCATTTTCATGTATCGTTCCTAAACTGAAAGGCAAGACACCTTCTTAGATTTAATAAAATATAATGTACTTCATTATAACAGTGTACAATTAATTTTGCTAAAACATATTCATTTTACATCAACTATACCGTTTGTATTCTATGTACTAGTGACTATACCGATTACTTTGTTTCTTGCAATGTCTGTACTCATATTAGATAAGAGACTTGCCTTGAAAACAGTGCATTTCTGAATAAACATTTCAAATATACAAGTTCTCTCTTTTAATCCATATTCTCAACTGAAATAATTGTATACTAAAAGAATATTCATGTTTTTTCCACGTAACCTCAGCTGTACTAACTTCATGTTTTCTTTTGTCGACCTGACTTACTCATACTAGAACCCGCAGGCCTATGACGGCCCGTCAACCCTTTCTTAGTGGGTCGCGCACCCTGCAAACAGTTGTACCTCTGTAAAACAATAATTTATTACTGTTACCAAGCACCGCCGCAGTTCCGCTTGACTCAGAGTTAATCACTGCTCCCCCGCTTCTACAGACCAGACGCTATGTCGTATTTCACTACTTATTACGCTTTCATCTCCACAATAACAAACACTTCTCCGCCAGCCACCAGAGAACAGAGTGCAGATGCAGAGGCACTAAGTAGTGAAATACGACATACCCTCTGCTCTGTGGAGCCAACCGAGCAGTAATTGTGAAAGTAGACATTCACTAGCGCTTCAAAAAAGCATCTCAATTATATAAATAGTTTTTTGAAAACGTTCCAAGTACTTTGATGCGACTATCTGTGTGTGCCTGCACAGCAAACTTCCTTTGCCCGGACTGAAGGCAAACACAGACAGACACACACACAGTAAGATAACACAGGGCAAAGGAGATGGAAAGCAGAAGGGAGATTAAGATGGAGTCAAACGGCAGGAGGGAGAGAGATATTTGTATACTCGGTTTGCTACCTCAATGTATGAAGACATGTACTGCACAAACCTGTGTACCGCCTCATGGTCAGAACTTTTCATTTTATTTTACTCGACCACCTCCCCCTCTCACCCCACCCCCACCAGTGCAGGCCGCGGCCACAAACCACACTGTAATTTTGTCGTCTGACAGAAAGTTTATGAATACCTTACTCATTACCACTTTTTGACGACGGTTTCACATTTGTATTACACCAACCTGTGTACAACCTCATGGTCAGAACTTTTCATTTTATTTTACTCGACCACCTCCCCCTCTCACCCCACCCCCACCAGTGCAGGCCACGGCCACAAACCACACTGTAATTTTGTCGTCTGGCAGAAAGTTTAGGAATTCATTAAGCATTAGCACTTTTAGACAACGGTATCACATGTAATGTACCATTTCTCTCTCTATCTGCATTATCTGTGTCTCTGCTAATACCATTTTTTCACTTCAAAATCAACTTCTCTCATTATATGTAAATGCTTCAAAATCACACAAATAATTACTCTCTATATTAAACATATTTTATACTCCATTTTTTGATGTTCACCAAAATTATATACAAAACTATAATTTACACTTGAAAGAATGTGAAGAAAAGGCGCGCAACCCCCATTAAATTCACAGGACTTCAGGCCCACACGCCCGTCCCGTCTGGTGTGGCAGCCCAAGGTAACATATATATTCTAGATACAAACACCGCCGCACTTGAACGTTTCACATCTCTATAAACATCCATTTGAATGTTAAGTAGGCCTTGCAGTTATTTTACCCCTCCTAAAAGCCCCTGCACCTTTACTCTGCCAACTAATTAAACATTCCAGTTCGCCTAACAAAATTTTTTAATTTCCCCCCCCCCCCAAAATTTCGTTTCAGTTTCGTCTCTGACTCACAGTGATTTTAAAAAAGTAACAGTAAAAGATTACATAAGAACATGACTGAACACCATTTAGCTTATTGAAATCTATTATGCAAAATGTAAAACTAATAATTGCAAACAAATAATATCGATAAAGAGTGTTGAAACGAAATGGAAAAATACTTTTAAAAATACAAGACATTATGACAGCCAAAAATTAGGTTACTTTGAGACTGTGAGGAAAATGAACCAATTTTAGTGAATAAACCACATTTTACAGTACATGACAAAACAAACAGTTACAAAATTCAATGGCACAGATATCCTGTCAATACAGACTCATATATGTCTCTTCAACCAATCATATTTCTTCCCGCAAAATTTTGAAAACAAATTTACATTCCAGTTGGTTGTCCCTTACAATATTTTCATTGTCACATAAAGGTCACCCATCACCCACTGCCTTCTCTGGCTGTTGCCATGGTAACACCTTATTCTGCACCTGGCTGAAGGCACAGGTCAAAAGTTCATATCTCAACGTTCTACATCAAACTAAGAAGACTGTTTTCCCTCCAGAAACACCTGCCTATCCACAGCTCTGTTACATGCCATTTTTTGACACCCAATAGTACTTTTCGTTTTACATAAACATTAACATGCAACGTAGTCTTCAATCTTGAGGTATTACAATCAACCAATCATTTTTATTTTTTCAACCACACCAAGCCTCATCCATTTTTTTATCGTGAATTTCAGCTTCTAACTACCATTCCACTTCAGGAACCCATCGGAGTACGAGTGCATGTGCCTTGAAAATGAAAGTTCGGCTTTTAGGACACAGCTATATTCACTGGAGTGGAAAATATGCAGCAAACAGACGAATTTCCAACCTTGATTTACCAAGTGTGCAGATAACGTGGATTGGCCAGAGAGGATTGAAATGTCACCAATTGATGCCTTTGGTGAAAACTTTTATGCATCTCCCAGAACCAGACCTTATAATTGTTCACTGTGGTGGGAACGATCTTGGCACATTGACTGGTGTAGGTCTGGAAATGCTTCTAAAAGACACCTTTCGACAATTGATGACACTTTTGCCTCGAACTGCCTTGGTATATTCCAATATATGCTAAAGACAGAAATGGAATTGGTCCAATCAACATTGTGCACAAATTGAAAAAAGAAAGGAAACATGTAAATAAATCTGTTTCTGCTTTCCTCAGAGATTATAGCATGGGTTCTATTTACCACAACAACTTGAGTTACAACATGCAAGTTATCTATAGGAGAGATGGTGTTCATTTCACGGATGAGGGAAACAGAATCTTCCTCTGTAACATGAGACTCTGCATCGGTACTTACTTATAAATGCAAAAAAAACTCAATTAACACAAGGGCTCTTTTCAGAGCCACCTTATATCTAAGCACTCAAACTTCTGATTTATCTCCATTTTCACAATCTTGTAAATAGGTGTCCGCGACCGGGTGCGCGCACCCCGCAACTTTTTTTAAAAAAAATAAAAAATAATTTTCGCGTTCAAGGGCCTTACTGCACCCCCTGAGAAAACCTACGCGGCCAGACAATCTCTACCTTCTCCCCTTTCCATGTTCCAACGCTTTGAAATGTACAATATATTCACTCGCACTAACAAAATGGCGGTCAACACTTCCTAATTTCCTTCGAATCAAACGTTCACAGGCGTCACACAGCAAAAAAAAAAATCCACTCGCGCACAGCCGCACGAGTGCGCGCACCTGTGCGCGCGTATAGATATATAATTGACTTCAACTTTAATTTTCTCAGCAACTACTGAACGGATGTACACCATTAAAAAAAAGTGTAATCTGCGAGCCGAACTCTACCGTTTTGCCAAATTTCTTATAAATCCATTCAGCCGTTCGAGCTGTAGCCGTGTCTAAACGTCCTATGGAAAATAACATGGAGAAAACACGTTTTGGCACGCCCCTTTTATCTCAGCCCCCACTTGATGAATCCCCCCAAACTTTCAGAAAAGGACTGCAGCGGACCGAGCCATCTTCTTTGAGAAATTTGCGAAGATTCATCCACCGGGGCCAAAGTTAATCCAAATAGAATGTTGAGGATTTCCTATGGAAACTAGGTCCTAACTATAACTACCTACTGGCGGCCGCCAGTAGGTAATATGTATATATATATATATATATATATATATATATATATATATATATATATATATATATATATATATATATATTCACTGAAAAAACCATAGGTTTCACACCAGTTATAGTTAGGAATTAGCATTTAAAAAACCTATTAAATTCACTGAAAAAACCATAGGTTTCACACCAGTTATAGTTAGCTGGAAATTTTACTGATATAAAACCATTGAAATTCCCACGTTATAGTTAGTCGGACTCACTATAACTTGCGCGTGCAATGCACTGCTGATGACATCACATATTACATCACTCATGACATGGTCAGTGACATCACTCATGACACCATCCTTGTGACATAGTGACAGACCTCCTTTCACTATAATGTAACCCTTGAGACACATATTCAAAAATAGAAACTGAAATTTTTTAAAAAATGGAGATACCTATATCAGTTACAACAAGCAATTCAGTAATTCCACTATCTATATACACATCCACTCATTCACCAATAGTTCTATATAGTCACTCATACATATACTCACTCATCATATGAAGTGATACACCTATACATCCTGTTACACACCGACATTCATCCAAAAGTTACTCACACACATATTCACACGTGCAAATAAACTATTGGACATCCATTTATTTGAATATAGAGTTATACACACACTTCCACCTTACTTCTATTTAAAATTACACATATTTATTCTCTTAAACAATCACTTATAGAAACACATACTTATTTAAACAGGAACTCTTACAATCTCTTACTCTCACATATACTCACTTATATACATCAATATTCATATATACTAGATTAAAACATATGTAGTTACTGATAAAGACACTAGTGAGACAGTCATTCACTCACTAACAAACACATATAGACACTCATCCACCCATACAGTCCTGTACATATGTTGTCTTCAAAACACATACAAACAAAGAGTCAGTCACTCATGCATCTATGTGCTAAGTAATACCCCCACCAAACCATATAGACACTCATACTGATACTAATAAAAATATCTAATAACCCATATACATACACATGAGTGGATGTGTATTAGATGGTGATATTACTGAATTGGTTGTTGTAACTGGTATGGGTATATCCACTTTTTTGAAAATATTAGTTTCTATTTTTGAATATGTGTTTCATGGGTTACATTACACTGAAAGGAGGTCTGTCACTGTGTCACAAGGATGGTGTCATCAGTGATGTCATGAGTGATGTCACTGACCATGTCATGAGTGATGTAATATGTGATGTCATCAGCAGTGCATTGCACGCGCAAGTTATAGTGAGTCCGACTAACTATAACGTGGGAATTTCAATGGTTTTATATCAGTAAAATTTCCAGCTAACTATAACTGGTGTGAAACCTATGGTTTTTTCAGTGAATTTAATAGGTTTTTTAAATGCTAATTCCTAACTATAACTGGTGTGAAACCTATGGTTTTTTCAGTGAATTTCATAGGTTTTTTAAATGCTAATTCCTAACTATAACTGGTGTGAAACCTATGGTTTTTTCAGTGAATTTCATAGGTTTTTTAAATGCTAATTCCTTTGTATATCGAGTTTCTAACCTTTTTTTTTTTTACAATTTGCTGTTTTTTTTTAAGTATTCATTTTTTCTTATAATTTTTTTCTTTTGCGCTCTGGGTGCGCGCTCCGGGAAGCTTTCAGCTAAGCTCTCCTGTAAGCTTCTCCGAGAGCTCATCTGAAAGCGCACCCAGAGCGCAACTGTCGTTCGTGAAAAAAAAATATGAATGAAAAGTTAATAATAATGCAAAACATTTCGTACCATACAAATAAAATTAGTTTTTTTTAATATGGAAAATGATTATGCATTTCTATAAAAGATTGATGACGTCACTTCGGCGCGCAACGTAAGTGCCCTCGGAAGCGCATACGTGCGCGGCGCATAAACGCACGGAAAAGCGCCTACGATCGCGCCACGTTTGCGCCCCGGAAGCGCCTACGATCGCGCTGCGTAAACGCACCCGGAAGTGCTCCGGAGCGCGCAGCGTAAACGCGTCGGGTCATGTGACCCTCAAATAACACTTTTCATTGGTTGCTAACAGTTTTTTTTTACAATGAATGAAATCCCCACCCATTTCCTTCACTTCTTCTTTCACTTTTGTGACTGAAAGACCTGCCTTTTTTGCTGCTCCATATTCCTGGATTCATCATGGCTGCCAGACCATCCAGCAGTGAAGATGACTTCATTGATGAAGAGCCTCCTACCCCAAAGGTGAAGGAACATTTCATTTGGAAATTTTTTAAGTTTCCAGAAGGCCAGAAGAAGGTGAATGCACCAAAAGTAGAGTGCAGGATCTGCAAACAGGTCCTGTCACGGGGTAACCCCCAAAAAAAATACTCTTTTGGGAACTTTACGATGATCCGACATGTGGAGAGGAGGCACCCCCAGAATTTTGCCCGGGAAAGTGTCAGGGCTCTGGCACAGGAGGTTCCCAGAGATGGGGCCTCTACATCAACAGGAGGAGCAACTTCTTCTGGAAGAGAACAATCTCAGGGGCAGGTAGCAAACATTCAACCTGCATTCAACCATGGGGTCGTCAAATGCAGATACTGCAATCAACTCCTCACCTATGGGGAGCAAAGTGTCCTGCTCATGGTTCGGGCATTGGAGAACCATCACTGCCCTTCCCACCCCTAATTTTTTTCTTTTCTTTTTGCTCCTGTTGAGCAGTTTCTATTCCCTGTTTTTGTTCCTCTTCAGTTAAAAGAAGAAAACCAAAAGTTCTTTTCAGAACTACCTCCAATTCTCATCAAAGAGCTATAATCTTAAAAAATGAAGAGTAAGTGAAATATAGTGCATTGATAATTGAAAGGAGAATGAGTAAGAAAGAACAGAAAGGTATGAGAGGTGAAAGGAAGTGAAGTAGGAGGAATGAAAGAAGGTGAGTGTTAGAAAAGAAAGTTATGACACAGTGAATAAACTGGAGTATTTCTGACATATCTGTAAACACAAAAGTAACGCATTGCAGGAGTGCGTCACAAAAGTGACGCAACTCCAGTAATGTGTCCTTTCACATGGAAAAAGCACCATGTGAAAGGTTTGCTGTGAAGCAGGCGCAAGATTTTGGCGCAACTGCATCCTAAAAGTGACGCACTGCGTCATTATTACCAAGCTTTTTGCAAGGAACACCCCCTCTGCATGCATTATACCTGACACTATTTTTTAAAAAGTGACGCATCTAGGTACATGGGTCACTTTTTAAAACTCTGCGCCATATTGTATCTGCATCAGGTATATTGTATGCAGAGGGGCAATCCCGCGCAAAAAGCTTGGTAATAACAACGTACTGAAATCTATGAGATTTCCCTGCGTCACTTTTAGGATGCTATTGCGTCAAAATTTTGCGCCGGCCTCGCATCACTTTTATGTTTACACATATGTCAGAAATACTGACGTATCTGTAGCTCCTTGCAACATGATTCGTCATACATTAAATATGACACATCTGGAATGTCATAAGGACTGTGGACAGAAAAGTGACGCATCACACCAGCAGTGTAATAAAATGTGCCTCGTTGCACTATATTTAAAGGATGCAACAGCATCCTAAAAGTGACGCAGTGAAATCTCAAACATTTCACTGCGTCGCTATTACAAAGCTTTTAGTGGGAGAACACCCCCTCTGCATGCATTATACCTCACGCAGATATAATGTGGCGCTTGATTTTAAAAAGTGACCCATCTACCTAGATACCTCACTTTTTAAATATAACGCAACGCGGCACATTTTTTTACACTACTGGTGCAATGCGTCACTTTTCTGTGCGCACTCCTTATGACATTCCAAGTAACGCATTGCTGGAGTGCGTCACAAAAGTGACGCAACTCCAGTAATGTGTCCTTTCAAATGGGGAAAGCAGCATATGAAAGGTCTTGCCTCAGTCTAACACCTGCTGTAAAGCAGGCACAAGATTTTGACGCAACAGCATCCTAAAACTGACGCAGTGAAATCTGAAAGATTTCACTGCGTCGCTATTACAAAGCTTTTTGCGGGAGAACACCCCCTCTGCATGCATTATACCTGACGCTATTTTTAAAAAGTGACGCATCTAGGTACATGGGTCACTTTTTAAAACTCTGCGCCATATTGTATCTGCAACATGATTCGTCATACATTAAATATGACACATCTGGAATGTCATAAGGAGTGCGCACAGAAAAGTGACGCATAACACCAGCAGTGTAATAAAATGTACCTCGTTGCACTATATTTAAAAAGTGACGCATCTAGATAGATGCGTCACTTTTTAAATATTGCATAACAATGCGCATTTTTTTACACCGCTGGTGCGTCACAAAAATTGACGCACAGGAAGCGCAAAACTAACAGCGCAAGGCCTTCATAAATATAATCCTGGATTTTCCCCGTGCTTCGCCGGTGCGCGTACCATGCGCTTCCCCCGCGCAAAACGAAAAAAAAATTTTAATGCCCTGCAGGACCCTATTTTAGTCCCTACATCAAACCTAGGGGGTCAGAGGGGGTCTACTCTTCCCCCTTATGGTCATTTGCCCCTTTTTTTTTCAAACCCCTTGTGTCTCGATTTTACCGAGACACAAGATGGCGGCCGCTCCGGACTGTTTAGAATGTTTACAGACAACTGAGAGCCAATCAGCTTCCTGCGCGCAAGTCGCGTGCCGCGCCTGGAGCGCACTCGGGTGCGCGCACGGGAGAGCGCCTATAGATATATATATTTTTTTGAACCTAAATTACTCAAAATCCACTGGAGCACATATCTTGAGACATAGCAAAGGCACATCGGGCTACCAGTCCCTACAATTTTGCCAAGTTTGGTGGAAATCCATTCAGCCGTTCGGGCTAAAAGTGAAATCGACCGCCCTATGGAAATTAACATGGGGAAAACGCGTTTTGGGACCCCCCTTTTATCTCGGCCCCCGCTTGACGAATCCCCCCCAAACTTTCAGGGAAGGACCGGACCGCCATGAGACCATTTTCCTGAAAATTTCAGGCAGATTCGTCAACCGGCGCCAAAGTTATTCAAAATAGAATGTTGAGATTTAACATTGAAAATTATCCTAACTATAACTACCTACTGGCGACCGCCAGTAGGTAATATATATATATATATATATATATATATATATATATATATATATATATATTTGTATATATATATTCACTGAAAAAACCATAGTTTATAGACCATATATAGTTAGGAATTAGCATTTACAAAACCTTATTTTACTCACAAAACCATTGAAATTCGCATATATAGTTAGTTGCACTAACTATATATCGCGCACCCGCAATCCACTGCTGATCATGTCACATATTACATCATTCATGACATGGTCAGTGACATCATCCGCCGCCCACCCCGCCCAAAACAACGACAAACCCTATGCAAATATTATAAATATATACAACACACCAGCAAAGTAACAGGGTAAAACGTTTTATTAAATAACTATTTACATGGCAGCCTGCTGCAACATTGATCCAAATGCATGCCGCCGTTCCCGGGATTTCTCCCCGACTACTTTGCGGCCTACGAGATGGAGAGGCCGGGGCGTTGATTAGGCGGGGCCTCCGGCCGCAACCACAGCACCAACGATCGCTGCTAACAGCCACTGATCTGAAGAACCGCTGCCTGCGATGCTTCCCTGAGCCGCTTGACGGAGGCCACCGAGGGGCGGTGTGGTGGCGCGGACTCGGAGGGGGCGCTTGACTCCTGCCCCCTCCCCAAGTCTTGTTGCCCTGGTGTGGCCTGAGATCGCCCCCGACATAGGCGGTCGGCTCCCGGGGTCAGGCGGAACTTGTTGCCTTTTGGTGACTCTTCCATTCTGGACCTTGTCCCACAATCCGTTTGACCTGAAGACACGTCCTGCGGTGCCCTGGTCCAACCATCACATATACCTGCGCCAGGACAAGGCGTGGGGTGCACTGAAAGGGAGAGGCGGCGTGAACGAGCCTCCCCCACCTCCCCAGGTGGAGGTTTCTCAGCTACACCCCAGCGCTTCACTCGGCCACCTGAGTTGCGCCCGCTCCTGCGGCACAGGGCCTCGCTCGGCCAGCTGAATTGCGCCTGCTCTTGTTATTGCAGCGTCTCACCCGCCATCCGGATGAATTACACCCACTCATGCAGTACAGCGACAGGCGGCTGCCACGGAGCTCAGGAAATGGCGGTCGGCTCCACAGACTTGGGCCTGGCCTGCAAGGATGGCTCTGGGCAACCCTGGAACTCGGACGCTTGACTGCCAGGGCATGGGCCCCATTCCCAAAAGCGTCCCCTCAGCCTTGAAGATTCTACAAGAGTCACCGGGGCCCCCGACTCCCGCAGACTTACGGTGGGGAGCGACTGCCATGATTGCTTGCGGAATGGCCACGACGGAGTCAAGAGATGGTGGTGCTCTCATGCTGACGCCAGCTTCAGTCTGAAACATCCAGAAACACTGTAGACTACCAATTCGATCAGTTCCGGTGGAGCCCCAACGTGACCTGGTAGAGAAGAACTTGCCCTCCCCTCTTTGACTGATGGTTCTTGTTGCCTGTCCCTTCTGTCATATGACGCGCCGCGTTAGCGCACCCGGAAGTGCTCCGGTGCGCGAGGCACGAAAAGCAGCTACCCGGAAGCGACCCACGGCGCGGCGCGGAGCGCGTAACGTAAGCATAACAGGTCATGTGAGTTGTTAATAAAACTTTTCATTGGTTCATTTCACTTTTGGGTTCCTAATGATGTAAGGCTAGGTCATGTGACCTAAAAATAACACTTTTCATTGGTTCGGACTGGGAGGGGGCGCTTAGCTCCTGCCCCCTTCCCAAGTCTCTCTCGGCCAGCTGAGTTGCGCCTGCTCTTGCTATTACAGCGTCTCACCCGCCATCCGGCTAAATTTCACCCACTCTTGCGATACAGCGACTCTTCCATTCTGGACCGGTCTCCCCAGAGGTACATCACCTTACACAGACATGCACTCTGATCTTCATGGTCTCAGTCAAGCATCAATAGTAAGATTTTCATAGGTGAGTGTAAGTGGGGGCTGTTTGAGGACCTGACTGCATTGGAAAGCAATGTGATGCGGTGCCTCCCTGAACCGCTTGACGGAGGCCCCCGAGAGGCGGTGTGGTGGCACGGACTGGGAGGGGGCGCTTGGCTCCTGCCCCCTCCCCAAGTCTTGTTGCCCTGGTGTGGCCTGAGATCGCCCCCGACATCGGCGGCCGGCTCCCGGGGTCCGGCGGAACTTTTTGCCTTTTGGTGACTCTTCCATTCTGGACCTTGTCCCACAATCCGTTTGACCTGAAGACACGTCCTGCGGCCTGGTCCCTGAATGTGTGCAAGGGGACGGTATTGATTGGATCAAGATGGCGGCTTCACACAAAGCTGACTCAAGTGTTGCTGCTGATCCTATGCAAACAAAAACTGGTTTTCAGTTTGTACATTCTTCAGGATTTTTCCATACAAGGCTGGTTGAGAGTTTGTAGAACAATGGCTTCAGATTTTCAACATACTACTCTTCAACATTCTTCATAAATGTAACAATGTGAGACTCACTAGGAGAACGGCCGTTTATCTTTCCTTTCAAAATGCTGCCAACAATATTTTCTGAATGGAAGACACCATCTTGTAGCATAAAAGGCTGCGTCAAGGGTGGTATTGCCCAGAATGTCTTGTTTTCTAGTGCTCGTAATGACGAAGCCAGAACTGCCGAAAAGGATTCTGGTCCTGCCGCTACTTACTGGAGACATTGAACTATACTCTGGACCTGCCTGGCCTCGACCAAAATGGCGCCAGTATGGGAGCGACTTGCAACTCCTTATGATGTTCTAGTTACTTAGCCTTGACGTTATGGGGGATGTATGCGGTCTTTGTGCACATGGCGGGCGGGGAAGGGTACTGACTGGGAATACGGACAACCCTATTGATGTCGATTTTTCATTATTAATTATTGTATTAATAAAGCTTCGAAGTAATGTTACCCATGATACTCGCCCATGGTGTGCGTATAGACGATTTTATTGTAACTGATCCTGTTATACTTTCAATTAAAAAATCAACCTTCACTGATCCTACAACCGTTTGTCACGTTTAGTTTTTTCAATTAAATGGCTCGCTTGTTACATACTCCTATACCCCTGGCTTTTGAAAGACACCATCTTGTACAATAAAGGGCTGCGTCAAGGGTGGTACTGCCCAGAATGTCTTGTTTTCTAGTGCTCATAATGACGAAGCCAGAACTGCCGAAATGGATTCTGGTCCTGCCGCTACTTACTGGAGACATTGAACTATACTCTGAACCTGCCTGGCCTCGACCAAAATGGCGCCAGTATGGGAGCGACTTGCAACTCCTTATGACGTTCTAGTTACTTAGCCTTGACGTTATGGGGGATGTATGCGGTCTTTGTGCACATGGCGGGTGGGGAAGGGTACTGACTGGGAATACGGACAACACTATTGATAACGCAAAAAAAACGTTTTTTTGTTGTTGTTTTTTTTGCCCCGCGGGGCCCTTTTAAAGCCTCCACATCAAACCTAGGGGGTCAGGGAGGATCTACTATGCCCCCTTATGGTCATTTCCCCCTTCGTTTTGGCCTCCTCTTGTCTCTCGATCCTACCGAGAGACAAGATGGCGGCCGCTCCGGACTGTTTAGAATGTTGACAGACACCGAAGAGCCAATCAGCTTCGCTTCGCAAAGTTCCGTTACGCGAAAAGTAGGCGAACCGGAGCGCTACCCGGGACGCTGTCACAGATATATATATTTTTTTGAACGTTAATTTATCAAAATCCACTGGAGACCTAGCAAAGGCACATCGGGCTAACAGTCCCTACAATTTTGCCAAGTTTCATGCAAATCCATTCAGCCGTTCGAGCTTAAAGTGAGGCCAACCGCCCTATGGAAAATAACATGGGAAAAACGCGTTTTGGGACCCCCCTTTTTTCTCGGCCCCCCCTTGACGAACCCCCCTCATTTTCAGGAGCTGCTTAGAAACAAAATGTGCCATTTTCCTGAAAATTTCAGCCAATTCGGTCCACAAACGCCAAAGTTATTAGACAAAGAATTTTCAAAAATCCCATAGAGAAAAAATCCTAACTATATATACCTACTGGCGACCGCCAGTAGGTAATATATATTTTGTCCAACACACTGAAAAAAGTGAGAACGATTCCGAGAGCTGATCTATTAGCTGAGAAAGTAAGGACGCCAGATAAGAACAGATAAGACTGGGAATGTCTTTAGAATGATCACCCCTTACTCTGCAGGTGCTGATAGACTGAGGAGCCTGATGCGCAAAAATTGGCACATCTTGCTCACAGACGAAGTACTCAGAGAGGATCTGCCCGCGCATCCTCTGGTGACCTTTAGCAAGGCGAGGTCTCTGGGAGATGTGTTAGTACACAGCCATCTAGAACCCTTACCCACTCAAAGCAATACCAACACCTTGAAAACTATGAGTGGTTTTTTCCCATGTGGGAAGTGTAAAGCTTGTAGCAACAGTCGTAGGGTTCTACAATATGATATTCCTGATGCTGGTAGGACCAAGAAAATCAATAAGTTCATTACCTGCAGCACCACCTATGCTGTGTACTGTCTTATATGCCCATGCGGTCTCAGATATATTGGTAGTACCATCAACCAACTTAAACTGAGAGTGCTCGAACATCAGAGGGCGATCGAAAAGGTGGACCCCGCGTACCCAGTAGCGAGGCATTTTGCCGAACACCATAAAAAGGATAGAACGAAATTACGCTACTTTGGCTTGGATCATGTCCCATTCAATCCACGGGGTGGAGATAGGCTAAGAAGGCTCAGACGCCTTGAGTCTAGATACATAATTGATCTGTCTACCAAGTTCCCCAAAGGTATGAATAGTGGTGAGGACATGGTGGTCCATCTGGGAAAATGAAGGGCTGAATAGGAGTACATAGTCATTAACACCTGATATTCCATCTTGCCTTTAGATTATCTGTACGTTATAATACTATGCATAACTGTTTGTAAGTATGGTCAATTGATGAAAAAGTAAATATGTATTTAGTGTATATAGTGTGCTTAGACTATATGGAATAGGATATTGTATATATACTATACGTCTCGTATCGGAATCTCACTCCTCTTAGATTGTGCTAGTATCTGTATGTTTGTGTATATATTTTGACCTTGATCACTCTCTACATTAATCAGGTTTTTGATTGGATGGATCTCATGAATATGACCATTCTCCTCTGTACAGTTGTGATCATTTGTATATAGCTTGCTGTGAATGTATCCCGCTGGACGGACGTCCGGCTGTTTGTTTTGCTGTGTTGTAGGATTTATTAACTTTTCCTTTACTATTTATTCAGGGTGGATTTATAGCACCTAATAATATTCGCCTTGATGGCTGATATGAAGTAGGCCACTTCCTCTTTGCACATATTTAGGTATAATTTTCAGCACTTTATTGTATGTGGTCATGAATTTGTTTATTCTCTTCACTCAAGGGACCCCAGCCGATCCACGGCTATATTTCTTTTGTATAATCATTGGAATGCATTATCGAATTTTGCCCTCTGCCTATTTGATTTAACCAATCCATGGTTTATATCTGTATGGTTTTGATTCTTAGAAAACCACTCTAAGATGGCGCTTATGGTACTGCTGAGGGTTCAGTCCCTTGTTGATGTCCATGAATCATCACATGATTTCATTTAAGGTGTGTTTTGGATTATGGGTTGTGACACCGACGAAGGCTTTTTGCCGAAACGTTTGTTTGTGCTAAATAAACTGCACGCTGCCTAGTAATTCCCCGGAGTGCTGCTCTCTTCTTTTTATACTACGGAGAAGTTCTTTGAGCGTAATATATATATATATATATATATATATATATATATATATATATATATATATATATATATATATATTCACTGAAAAAACCATAGGTTTCACACCAGTTATAGTTAGCTGGAAATTTTACTGATATAAAACCATTGAAATTCCCACGTTATAGTTAGTCGGACTCACTATAACTTGCGCGTGCAATGCACTGCTGATGACATCACATATTACATCACTCATGACATGGTCAGTGACATCACTCATGACATCACTGATGACACCATCCAGTGAATATGTGTCTTTCTGAAAAATAAATATTAGTGAGTTATGTTTAAATATTTAAATATATATATTAGTGTTTCACTTTGTGTATAAGTGGCTACATGTGTTGGTAAGTAGCTACATGCGTATGTATATGGGTTATTAGATATTTTTATTAGTATCAGTATGACTGTCTATATGGTTTAGTGGGGGTATTACTTAGCACATAGATGCATGAGTGACTGACTCTTTGTTTGTATGTGTTTTGAAGACAGCATATGTACAAGACTGTATGGGTGGATGAGTGTCTATATGTGTTTGTTAGTGAGTGAATGACTGTCTCACTAGTGTCTTTATCAGTACCTACATATGTTTTAATCTAGTATATATGAATATTGATGTATATAAGTGAGTATATGTGAGAGTAAGAGATTGTAAGAGTTCCTGTTTAAATAAGTATGTGTTTCTATAAGTGATTGTTTAAGAGAATAAATATGTGTAATTTTAAATAGAAGTAAGGTGGAAGTGTCTGTATAACTCTATATTCAAATAAATGGATGTTCAATAGTTTATTTGCACGTGTGAATATGTGTGTGAGTAACTTTCGGATGAATGTCGGTGTGTAACAGGATGTATAGGTGTATCACTTCATATGATGAGTGAGTATATGTATGAGTGACTATATAGAACTGTTGGTGAAAGAGTGGATGTGTATATACATAGTGGAATTACTGAATTGCTTGTTGTAACTGATATAGGTATCTCCATTTTTTTAAAAATTTCAGTTTCTATTTTTGAATATGTGTCTCAAGGGTTACATTATAGTGAAAGGAGGTCTGTCACTATGTCACAAGGATGGTGTCATGAGTGATGTCACTGACCATGTCATGAGTGATGTAATATGTGATGTCATCAGCAGTGCATTGCACGCGCAAGTTATAGTGAGTCCGACTAACTATAACGTGGGAATTTCAATGGTTTTATATCAGTAAAATTTCCAGCTAACTATAACTGGTGTGAAACCTATGGTTTTTTCAGTGAATTTAATAGGTTTTTTAAATGCTAATTCCTAACTATAACTGGTGTGAAACCTATGGTTTTTTCAGTGAATTTCAAAGGTTTTTTAAATGCTAATTCCTAACTATAACTGGTGTGAAACCTATGGTTTTTTCATTGTATTTCATAGGTTTTTTAAATGCTAATTCCTTTGTATATCGAGTTTCTAACCTTTTTTTTTTTTACAATTTGCTGTTTTTTTTAAGTATTCATTTTTTTTATAATTTTTTTTTTTTGCGCTCTGGGTGCGTGCTCCGGGAAGCTTTCAGCTAAGCTCTCCTGTAAGCTTCTCCGAGAGCTCATCTGAAAGCGCACCCAGAGCGCAACTGTCGTTCGTGAAAAAAAAATATGAATGAAAAGTTAATAATAATGCAAAACATTTCGTACCATACAAATAAAATTTGTTTTTTTTAATATGGAAAATGATTATGCATTTCTATTAAAGATTGATGACGTCACTTCGGCGCGCAACGTACGTGCCCTCGGAAGCGCATACGTGCGCGGCGCCTAAACGCACGCAAAAGCGCCTACGATCGCGCCACGTGTGCGCCCCGGAAGCGCCTACGATCGCGCTGCGTAAACGCACCCGGAAGTGCACCCGAGCGCGCATCGTAAGCGCGTCAGGTCATGTGACCCTAAAATAACACTTTTCATTGGTTGCTAACAGTTTTTTTTTACAATGAATGAAATCCCCACCCATTTCCTTCACTTCTTCTTTCACTTTTGTGACTGAAAGACCTGCCTTTTTTGCTGCTCCATATTCCTGGATTCATCATGGCTGCCAGATCATCCAGCAGTGAAGATGACTTCATTGATGAAGAGCCACCTACCCCAAAGGTGAAGGGACATTTCATCTGGAAATTCTTTAAATTTCCAGCAGACCAGAAGAAGGTGAATGCACCAAAAGTAGAGTGCAGGATCTGCAAAAAGGTCCTGTCACGGGGTAACCCCCAAAAAAAATACTCTTTTGGCAACTTCACCATGATTCGCCATGTGGAGACCAGGCACCCCCAGAATTTTGCCCGAGAAAGTGTCAGGGCTCTGGCACAGGAGGTTCCCAGAGGTGGGGCCTCTACATCAACAGGAGGAGCAACTTCTTCTGGAAGAGAACAATCTCAGGGGCAGGTAGCAAACATCCAACCTGCATTCAACCATGGGGTCGTCAGATGCAGATACTGCAATCAACTCCTCACCTATGGGGAGCAAAGTGTCCTGCTCATGGTTCGGGCATTAGAGAACCATCACTGCCCTTCCCACCCCTAATTTTTTTCTTTTCTTTTTGCTCCTGTTGAGCAGTTTCTATTCCCTGTTTTTGTTCCTCTTCAGTTAAAAGAAGAAAACCAAAAGTTCTTTTCAGAACTACCTCCAATTCTCATCAAAGAGCTATAATCTTAAAAAATGAAGAGTAAGTGAAATATAGTGCATTGATAATTGAAAGGAGAATGAGTAAGAAAGAACAGAAAGGTATGAGAGGTGAAAGGAAGTGAAGTAGGAGGACTGAAAGAAGGTGAGTGTTAGAAAAGAAATTTATGACACAGTGAATAAACTGGAGGCCTCATTTCTGAAAAGTGACGCATCGCTACGTGAAAATAGCGATGCGTCACTTATCTGGACGCACTCCTTATGACATTCCACATATGTCATATTTAATATATGACTAATCAATTCGCAAGGAGTTACAGATATGTCAGTATTTCTGACATATCTCTAAACACAAAAGTAACGCATTGCAGGAGTGCGTCACAAAAGTGACGCAACTCCAGTAATGTGTCCTTTCACATGGAAAAAGCACCATGTGAAAGGTTTGCTGTGAAGCAGGCGCAAGATTTTGGCGCAACTGCATCCTAAAAGTGACGCACTGCGTCATTATTACCAAGCTTTTTGCAAGGAACACCCCCTCTGCATGCATTATACCCGACACTATTTTTTAAAAAGTGACGCATCTAGGTACATGGGTCACTTTTTAAAACTCTGCGCCATATTGTATCTGCATCAGGTATAATGTATGCAGAGGGGGCAATCCCTCGCAAAAAGCTTGGTAATAACAACGTACTGAAATCTATGAGATTTCCCTGCGTCACTTTTAGGATGCTATTGCGTCAAAATTTTGCGCCGGCCTCGCATCACTTTTATGTTTACACATATGTCAGAAATACTGACGTATCTGTAACTCCTTGCAACATGATTCGTCATACATTAAATATGACACATCTGGAATGTCATAAGGACTGTGTACAGAAAAGTGACGCATCACACCAGCAGTGTAATAAAATGTGCCTCGTTGCACTATATTTAAAGGATGCAACAGCATCCTAAAAGTGACGCAGTGAAATCTCAAACATTTCACTGCGTCGCTATTACAAAGCTTTTTGTGGGGGAACACCCCCTCTGCATGCATTATACCTCACGCAGATATAATGTGGCGCTTGATTTTAAAAAGTGACCCATCTACCTAGATACCTCACTTTTTAAATATAACGCAACGCAACACATTTTTTTACACTACTGGTGCAATGCGTCACTTTTCTGTGCGCACTCCTTATGACATTCCAAGTAACGCATTGCTGGAGTGCGTCACAAAAGTGACGCAACTCCAGTAATGTGTCCTTTCAAATGGGGAAAGCAGCATATGAAAGGTCTTGCCTCAGTCTAACACCTGCTGTAAAGCAGGCACAAGATTTTGACGCAACAGCATCCTAAAACTGACGCAGTGAAATCTCAAAGATTTCACTGCGTCGCTATTACAAAGCTTTTTGCGGGAGAACACCCCCTCTGCATACATTATACCTGACGCTATTTTTAAAAAGTGACGCATCTAGGTACATGGGTCACTTTTTAAAACTCTGCGCCATATTGTATCTGCAACATGATTCGTCATACATTAAATATGACACATCTGGAACGTCATAAGGAGTGCGCACAGAAAAGTGACGCATAACACCAGCAGTGTAATAAAATGTACCTCGTTGCACTATATTTAAAAAGTGACGCATCTAGATAGATGCGTCACTTTTTAAATATTGCATAACAATGCGCATTTTTTTACACCGCTGATGCGTCACAAAAATTGACGCACAGGAAGCGCAAAACTAACAGCGCAAGGCCTTCATAAATATAGTCCTGGATTTAGGGGGTCAGAGGGGGTCTACTCTTCCCCCTTATGATCCAATCAGCTTCCTGCGCGCAAGTCGCGTGTCGCGCCTGGAGCGCACTCCCGTGCGCGCACGGGAGAGCGCATATCCCCGCGCAAAACGAAAAAAAAATTTTAATGCCCTGCAGGACCCTATTTTAGTCCCTACATCAAACCTAGGGGGTCAGAGGGGGTCTACTCTTCCCCCTTATGGTCATTTGCCCCTTTTTTTTTCAAACCCCTTGTGTCTCGATTTTACCGAGACACAAGATGGCGGCCGCTCCGCACTGTTTAGAATGTTTACAGACAACTGAGATCCAATCAGCTTCCTGCGCGCAAGTCGCGTGTCGCGCCTGGAGCGCACTCCCGTGCGCGCACGGGAGCGCGGCTATAGATATATATATTTTTTTGAACCTAAATTACTCAAAATCCACTGGAGCACATATCTTGAGACATAGCAAAGGCACATCGGGCTACCAGTCCCTACAATTTTGCCAAGTTTGGTGGAAATCCATTCAGCCGTTCGGGCTAAAAGTGAAATCGACCGCCCTATGGAAATTAACATGGGGAAAACGCGTTTTGGGACCCCCCTTTTATCTCGGCCCCCGCTTGACGAATCCCCCCCAAACTTTCAGGGAAGGACCGGACCGCCATGAGACCATTTTCCTGAAAATTTCAGGCAGATTCGTCAACCGGCGCCAAAGTTATTCAAAATAGAATGTTGAGATTTAACATTGAAAATTATCCTAACTATAACTACCTACTGGCGACCGCCAGTAGGTAATATACATATATATATATATATATTCACTGAAAAAACCACAGGTTTTAGGCCTTATATAGTTAGGAATTAGCATTTTAGCATTTAAAAAACCTTGAAAATTCACTGAAAAAACCATCGGTTTCAGGCCTTATATAGTTAGGAATTAACATATAAAAAACCATTGAAATTCCTCCTATATAGTTAGCTGGACATTTTATTGATATAAAACCAATGAAATTCCACATATAGTTAGTTGCACTAACTATATATTTCGCGCATCCGCAATCCAATGCTGATGATGTCACATATTACATCATTCATGACATGGTCAGTGACATCACTGATGACATTACTGATGACATCTCAAATGACATCACTGATTACATCATCCAGTGTCTGTGTGTTTTTGTAAAGTTTAAATATGTTTTACATATTGAAGAATGAGTGGATGTATAAGAGTATGGATGAAGGATTTGATTGTATAAGTGAGTAAGTATGTGTTAGTATATCTGTGAAAATGTAAGCTGTTCTGTGTTTAACTGTATAGATGAAAAAATCAAAGTGTGATTGATTCTTTACAGGACTGACTAGGTGTGTGAGTAACTCCATGGATGAGTGGCAGTGTGTGAGTGTCTGCATAGGTGTATGAGTGCATATGATAGTGTTGTAATGATGAGTGACTGTATGTACGAGTGACCTTATGGGTGAATGAATGAATGTGTGTGTAGATGTAGGAATCAGTGAGTGCGTATGTAGTAAATGGTATTCGTGTGTCAATAGTTTCAAAAATGATACTCTGTATTTTACACTAGGTGTAACAGAGGTTATATTAGAGTGTAAAGAGGTGAATTGTATTATCACATGAAGTATATCATCAGTGATGTGATCATTGATGTTAAATGAGATGTCATCAGTGATGTCATCAGTGATGTCATTTGAGATGTCATCAGTGATGTCATCAGTGATGTCACTGACCATGTCATGAATGATGTAATATATGACATCATCAGCATTGGATTGCGGATGCGTGAAATATATTGTTAGTGCAACTAACTATATGTGGAATTTCATTGCTTTTATATCAATAAAATGTCCAGCTAACTATATAGGAGGAATTTCAATGGTTTTTTATATGTTAATTCCTAACTATATAAGGCCTGAAACCTATGGTTTTTTCAGTGAATTTTCAAGGTTTTTTAAATGCTAATTCCTAACTATCTAAGGCCTTAAACCTATGGTTTTTTCAGTGAATTTCAAAGGTTTTTTAAATGCTAATTCCTAACTATATAAGACCTAAAACCTATGTTTTTTTCAGTGACTATATATATATATATATATATATATATATATATATATATATATATATATATATATATATATATATATATATATATATATATATATATATATATATATATATTTTCTGAACTCCGTTCCCAAATCCGCTTTTCCAGCAAGAAAGGATGCAGGCCCAAAGCTAGTGCTGAAGCTGTTTTATTTCGCGCGCACCTCCGCCATATATATATACATATATTGCTCTATCAACTAATAACAAGCATTTGCAATGCAATAGGTCTCGCATTTGCGAGAGTTTGAGCTATTGGCATAGTAAATGACCACCCACCTAATTTAGATGGGTGCATATATAGCCTTTTTTCAATGCCTGTCACTGGCAGTAAAAAGCTTGCTGTAAGTGCATTGAAAAGTGTTGTACATGAAGTGGTGAGTTAGTGATGAAGTTGCAGTGTTACTAGTGAGGCCAAACAGTGAATGGGCATGAAAGTAAACTTAACTATGAAGGTTGGCAATAAGATTTTGTAAACACACCGGAAAGCTCCTGCAGGGAAGCTGTGTTGCTGTTTATCCTGCCCTTGTTTGGTGTTTGTATTCGGGTGGTACCAGGGCGACAAGATTGTGGAAACCACGAAGTGGGACATTCCACTAATAAAGGAGTAAGAATCCAGTTTCCCATTCCCAAGCGGCACAGAATGAGGTGTCAGTGCAGACCAACTTGAGAAAAACAGAATGCAAAGCATTATGGGGCAATTTAAAGTAACTTTAAATGTAGTGATAAAGCGCAGACCAACATTTGGAAAACTGAACCCAAACCATTAAGGGGCAATATAAAGTAACTGAGCACACAATGGTATGTTGTCTGCACTACGCAGTATGGCCTGTTAGTAAACTCTTGCTGTGTATTATATTTTAAATAAAATAGCACACAGGAGAACTTTTATGAAATAGCCTCTGTTCTTTGTTCGCTTAATTGTGCAGTTTTGTGTGTGGTCCTGTGGTTCAAAAATTAAAGCCAGAGAAATAGGAAGATGGTGCCCATCTTCTTTGAGAAATTTGCGAAAATTCATCAACCAGCGCCAAAGCTATTCCCAATAGAATGTTGGGGATTTCCTATGGAAACTAGGTCCTAACTATATATACCTACTGGCTACCGCCAGTAGGTAATGTGATAAAAAAATGTATATTCAAAGAAATATTAAGTGATGTGCAGTGCAGTGCTTTGAAGTGCAGCGCTGTGATGTGCATTGCTGTGCTCTGACGTGGAGTGACACTCTCTGACATGCAATGCTGCACTGTGCTGTGATCTGACGTGCAGTGACATGCCCTCCTATGCCACAATGGGATGTGCAGTGCTATTATGTGCAGTGACACGCTTTCACTTGCAGTAATGTGCGTTGCAGTGTTCTTAAGTGCAGTGCCACTCATGTGTAGAGCTGTACTCTGATGTGCAGCACTGTGATGTGCAGTGCAGTGATCTGATGTGTAGTACAATGTTCATTCATACAGTGTATTGTGCAGCGCTGTGCTCAGCAGGCAGTGATATGCTCCTGCGTGCAGTGCAGTTGTCACACGCTCTGACGTGCAGCCTGTGCTCTGACGTGCAGTGATCTGATGTAAGCATGGGCGAATTTTGCGAATCTGGCGTTCGCGAATTTAGCGAATTTGCGAACTCGCAATCCGCAAAATCCGCGAATTCCCGCGATTTTTTTTTTGTGTTCGCAAGTGTTTCTGCCAGTTCGCGAGGATTTGGTAGTAGTTCGCAATTGCGAACTTACTTGTCGGCTCGCAACGGTCGCGACTATGTTGTTTCTACGTCTGGTTCATCATCACAGCCTCCCAGCACCCTCTGTTTCACCACTGCCACCCTCTCTTTGACCCATGCCACCCTCTGTTACATCAATGCCACCCTCTGGTTCATCATCACTGTAGAAGATGGGGGGGAAAAGCAAGCACACCTGCCCTGCTTCAACTGACATGAATTAATTTGGGGTTAGTTTATTAACAACACCTGCCCTGCCCCAACTGACAATAATGAATTAGGGGCTAATTAACGTGTCACTGAATTTGAAGTTCCAGCCTGGCACCTGCTTGTCTGCTCCCTTAGCTGTAAATCAGGACCTTTGTGGCATACAGTTAAGGTCAGAGCAGGGTCACACAATAGTTGCAAGCAGGCAACCGAATTTTGGAGGGCCCCCTCAGGAAGCACAACAGGGAATCGTTACAAATCATGAGATTGACCTTTTGCACCTGCTCATTTGTTTTGCTTTTGCAAAAATCGTTTTTCGGTAATTTCGCGCTATTTGCGAGGCTCGGCGTCGTGCGAAACCGACCGCGGAAGCCGCCAATTCGTGCGAATGAGCTTTATATTTTTTTGCAGCGTGTTATTTCGCGAGTTTTTTTGCAGTATTCGCGAGCCGCTTGCAGCGCAACACGCGAATTTACCCCAAGGTCGAGTACGGGCGCGGCCATTTTCTTTGCGTGACGTATTTCCGTTTCCGCCCGCTATGTATAATCTCGCGAGGTAAGCGCATTGCGAGTACAAGTTCGCACGAGATCGCGAGGAAAATTGCGTGCGAACTTACTTTCGCGCTCGGGTACGGGCGGCCATCTTGTTTTTCATTCATTTCCTGTGTCTGGGCATGGTGTTTGTCCTCTTGCTATCTTTGCCATCCTTTACTTGTTTTGAGTTTTTTTTCGAACGATTTTGCTTCTTATCTATCCCTCTCTTTTCCTAGCTGTATATTTTTGTCTTTTCTGCTATTTTTGTTTACTTTTAAACTACTTTTTAAACTCTTTTCTTTTCTTCTTCCCTATCCTATTCCTTCTTAATTTTCTACTTCCTACCTTACCTGCCCAGACCATGGTGAAGCCAGGCGCCGTGAAGCTGCCCAGGCACTTGAGGGACGCAGCGGCGGCGGGGAGGAGGAGTCCTGGACCCCGTGCCAGGACAGCATGCGGGCGATTGAGGGGGGAGCAGGTGACACGACGGGAGATCTTCAGCCCGGAGGAAGTGGGTGCGCTGGTCTACTTCGTCCAGCGCCGCCTGCCCAGGACCATCGCGGGAGGCGGCAGGATCGCGGCCGGCTACAACATCCGGGAGCGCCGGAAGCGGTGGCAGAAGGTGTGCTGGGCCATGTCCCAACTCTCCGGGGTCCAGCGCACCTACAGCCAGGTCACCCACCGCTGGACGGATGTCCTGGACAGGGAGCGCGACCTGCTGGACCAGCTCGGCTTGGAGATCCCCGGGCTTGGTGAGTAGTAGTAGCTATTTCATCACTCACTACTATGTTTTCTCCTGCTCTGTGTTGTTGTATTGCAAATATTTGTTTTTTACATGGAGCAAGCCAATAATGCTGCTGACGATTACATTGTAGTTAAATTATATTTCAAAATCTTCTGTGCATTTCAGGTGCACTGCTCTCCTTCTCAGTGGCGTTGCTACTATGCTTATTTGTTTTCTATTTTGTGGTCTCATTGGCCTGAGTAACAATTATGTACGAGTGTACTTTACAGAACTGCGTAATGCTAGACACTAGGGGGCAGATTACATTTACAAGCCCCTTGCGCCATGTTTACGTTGCCTTGCGTGACGCAACAGCGGCGTAAACGTGGCGCATCCCTGCGAGTCATTTACAGCGTGACGCATCTAGGGAGATGCGTCACGTTATAAAGCCATGGGTCTGCGCCACAATGGGTGCGTTCCTAGTACGCATGGTGGGCGGTCCTGCGGCTGTGCGCCTCACAAAAGTGCCTGCGTGAAATCTACAAGATTTAACGCAGTCACTTCTGCGACGCTGCTACGTCAATTCAATTCCTTATGCCTGCTTGAAGCAGGTGTAAGGACTGACACAGCATGTTAAGTATTGGGTGGCCCTGAGCATTACTGGAGTTGCATTGCGTTGGCGACGTGACTCCAGCGATGCGCCGCTCTTACGTGACGAGATGCGTCACGCAAGTGCCTACCCTTGCGCCAGGGCGCGCTGCATTGTAAATGAGGCGCATCTGCCGTGTCGCAAGGGTAGTTTTGCGTGACGCATTTGATCTGGCGCATCTCTGGAGATGCGCCAGGACGCGTAAGTAAGTATGCCCCTAAGGGGCAGAATTGCAATTACCGTCGCATCACTGCAAAGTAGCAGGGATGCGCCAGTAATTGTGCAGCCCGCTACCACCACCAAACATGGTGCGCCGTATTTGCAATGCGGCGCACCATGGGCCCAAAACGTCACCAAAGCTTTACTGCTGGAGTTGCGTCGCAATGATGGCGCAGCTCCAGCAATGCTCTGGGGTACCCTATCTCCCCAATGCTGGGTCAAGCCGTACGTCTGCTTCAAGCAGGTGCAGGATTTGTGTGACGCATCATTGTCCTAAAGGACAGCCACTTTTAGGATGTGTTCCAGCGCAGGAATGCCCTCCCTTGCGCGGAACGCCCCCTGATGGCGCAGGGCTTTATAACGGGATGCATCTCCCAAATGCGTCACGTTGTTATAATATTATACGCCGCACCATGGCGCCTCTTTTCTTTAGCTGCTGTGTCACAAAAGTCACGCAAGAACGGAGCAAAAGAGCCGCAAGTGGCTTAAATCTGCCCCTTCCTTTGTACTCCTGACAATAAGAAAAATAGTGGCGGTGGATTGATAGTTTGACTATTTAAATGACTGGTTATGTAGCAGGCAACTGTTAGTGTTGTCACTGATCTGACTGAAATCACAATGGAGTTTGTCTGTCACTTTGTGTCTTGCCTGCGGACTGCTGCCTGCCAGTCCTAGGTGAACCTTTCAGTACTTTGTTTAGTGAGTTACGTGACTTTCGAAGTCGCAGGTCCGCAAATCAATGAAAACTAACCCTAATCAATATAATTTCGCGGAAATATTTTGTTATTGTTGTTTTGAAATGTTTGATTTGGTTGACATTGACAAGCAACAATCATCCATGTTTTCTGTTCTTTCTTTCATGTTGTACGTCAGCTCCCCCCAGGGGCGAGGGGACACAGGAGCAGCAGGCGGCGGATGCTGTTGAACAGGGCCAGGATCGGGCAGGCGAGGGCTCCTTTGCTGGCCCCAGTAAGTTTTCATTTTAGACTAGTACCTATTTTTCCTAGCGTTCCTCATTTGATTTTTTCAAAATCGTCTTTGATCTTCTTGTAGACTGTATCTAAATTCTCATCCTGCCTCTACTATGACTCCCTGTGGTATTACTAGATTATTCTTATTAGTCTGTCTGTGTAGCTAACTAAGATTGCACGGTTGGCGAAACTCCCATTCTAGTCAGCAATAGCTCTATCAACTTAGTGCAGTGCAGTCCTCTGGGATTGTCCATAATGTCTTTTGAAGTGTTCTATCTGCTTTGAAAATTCCCGACTATAGAATGTGAATGACCACCAAGAAAGAATAAGATACTACCTTTTGGTTTGGATAGGAGGACAATCCATACCACTACTGTTGAGGGGACAATTCTTCTGCAGAAACAGAACTATGGACAATAAATAGTGCATTGCTTATCAATTATAATAGGCGCTGTTAGAGTTTCCACATACCTCTGTGATAACAGACTTTGAACCCCCAATGTCCTTACTGACTGACTACATAGTGTGGCACAGTCATTTACCTCCCGAATTCATTGATGATTGATCCCCAATCATGATTATCCAACGTAGCTCAAGAGTACGGACTCGGAGTCAGAGTCAAGAAGTGTCAGAGGCACGGACTCATGCTTGCAAAAATTGCAAAACCTTTCGCTCAGTCACTCTAGTCTGGACCAAAAAACACAGAGTCTATTTAAGTTTAAAAGCTTTATTAAAAGTAAACACATTTATTAAAATGAAGTCATAATAAAAAAACTAAACGTTTAACTGAGAATGGAAAAGTGGTTAGTGCTGACGATTAATTGGAGACATTTCTTGTGGTCGGGCCAAGCTCTCACCTGGTTTCAACTTGATCTTGTTGTTAGAAGTCCATCTTCTGTCTGTGTGGAGAAAAATGGTGCGTGTTAAAAAGCCAGCCTTCATCAGTTGTGCCAAAAAGTGCAGCAAGACAACACCCTTCCCTGGAAAAAGGGACATTTTTTTTTACTTTCGAGTAGACAGTCACAAATTACATTGTTTTCACATGTCTTCATTCCTAGACCAAATACTAGTGAGTGGTTTATTCTAACATTCTTAAATGTACTTTGTAGGTGGAACATCTGGTGGCGGGGCCAGCGTGGAGGTGGTGGTGCTCGACACGGAGGCGGATGGCAATTCTTCAGGGGAGGAGGCGGCGGCTCCAGTGCCGGCTGTGAGAGTTGAGACGGTGGTGGTGGCGGGCAGAGGTAAGCTCTTATATATTCCTTACTTATTGAGATTGAAGACGTGGCTGGGAAGGAAAGAATATGAGATGCATGGCTGGGTAAATGATGAAGCAATGATTGGTGGAAGGACAACAGCCTGGGTGGGTGACACAGAAACTGTATGTGTCCATAATATACCTGGATCATGCTACTATCTGACTCTTAGATAGCATATGTGTATCTAGAGCAGGGGTACTCATAGTACGGCCCGGCAAGCCTTCCTTGGCGGTGCGCAGACCTTGCAGACAATCACTGCTCCCCCGGCCCCCACAAAGCAGAGGCTTTGTTGTATTTCACCTGTTAGCGCCCCTGCATTTCCACTCTGACAATCACTGCTCCCCCGGCCCCCACAGAGCAGAGTGGAGATGCAGGGCCACAAAGAGGTGAAATAGAACAAAGCCTCTGCTCTGTGGGGCCGGGCAAGCAGTGATTGTCAGGGTGGAGATGCAGGGGCGCTACAACAAACAAAGCCTCAATAATATGTTAATGGTCTTTTAAAGACCTGTTAAGTACTTTGGTGTGGCTGTCTGTGTGTGCGCGTTGAGGAAGCTGTCTCAGCCCGGGCTGAAGGCTGACACAGACAGACATACACACAGTGAGATGACAGATGGGGAGGGAGAGGGAGGGCAGGAGAGAGAGAGAGATGGAGAGGGAGGGCAGGAGGGAGAGCAGGAGGGAGAGAGATGTATGTAAATGCTGGGTCTGGTGGCTCAGTGGATGAAGGCATCTGCTGCAGGGACCTGTGTGCAACCTCATGGTCACAAGTTTTCGTTTTGCTTTAGCCCCGCCCCCTCTGACTCCGCCCCCACCAGTGCGGCCCTCGGCCACAAACTACACTGTAAATTTAGCCCCTGAGAGAAAGTTTGTGAGTACCCATGATCTAGAGAGAGTAGACGGTCAGTGGATGAACTAAGTGTAACTTTGAAGAGCATGTAACACTGCACCCTCACGTCCGTTCCAGTGTAGGAAAGGCAAGGAAAAGAAGTTGTAATTTTGTCCAAGTACTACCATCAATAGTAGCAGTAGTTTGTATTGCAAGCACAGCATAGATCCGGTTATTACGGTGGCCACTCCCTACCTCTCTTAATAAGTTTAGTAGTACTCAGTCATTCATGTGTGGATGTATCACTGGTCACTCAATAAAAAGCAAAGCACCTAAAGTCATCCCATATGTAAGCAAAAACATCCCATGTGAAGTGATAGATAATCAGATAATTTATCTTCTTCATTTTTCCATTTCTAGTACTCATTTGCACTGTAGGGTGAAAGTTAAATTAATTAAGCAGTAGCCCTTGTAACAGAGTATTCTCAGTGCCACCCGTAATAGAAAAGTAAGAGCTTCACCACCTGCATGTACTGGACCGGTACAGTAACGCAAGTCTAGGTCACTCATCATGGCGTGCGTCTCTTTTTCTCGGGTGCAAGTTCACTGCGCTGGCATTATGCCGGCTTGCAGAAGATAACGTACCAATTTTCCTAAACAAGAGACAAGAAGAAGAATAAGACTGGTGTACTTTCATAGTCGACTCCAATGGAAGTCCATAGTGCTTGTAGAATTTGTTCCTTAAACTCCCACTAATGTTAGAGCAAGGATGAAGAAGTGGGAGGTTAGATAGATACTGGCCTCAATAGTTATGTAATGCGCTTGCAAGTTGCTAGTTGTACTGCAACACAAATTTCTGCTGAATGATTGAGTTAATCTTAAAGAGCATTGGTTACAGACTATGTCTTTCTTTCTTCATATAGATGCTCCTTCCAAACAAACAAGGAGAAAGGAGCTGGCTAGAGCGGCCCGGCAACGGAGGATCGATGCCACTGTTGCAGAATATCGGCGGCTGGTGGCCCTGGAGGACGACGAAAGTGTGCAGTCGACCACAACAACAACGTCGTCTGCATCGGCCTCCGTGCCCCCACGGGCTGCCACCCAGCACAGTGCTCCATCCAGACTGAGCCGGGCTGCCAAAGCCAAACGCCAATGCCGAGCAGCAAGGACAACAGCTGCCTCTCACAGCCATTGTAACTGCAAGGCACGCCTGCGCCGCAGTACCCTGAGGGTGTCCCGCCTTCAGCAGGAGCTCCACCACTTTACAAACGTGTTGGAGGGGCTCCGCGTAGAGCAGGCCTTGCTCCGCCAGGAGTATGATGCCCTGGCCCAAAAAGTAAACAGCATCCACCCATAGTGTCCCTTGCCCCTTTTTAGAAACTTTTGGGGGGTGGGAATCGGGAGTTGGGTTTGGGACTTTTAAAGGACAACCGTTGGGGTTAGGGAGGGTCTTGCGGGAGATTATTTTGTTAGGGATATAAATATACTTTTTCAAACTTTATCTGAGCATACCTGTTTTTTACTGCTTGCCTGGTGGGTGGGGGTTTAACAGTAACTTTGTTTTCCTGAAAGTTTAGTTCCATTTTCTTCCTTTAAGTGTAAATGCCCAAATGTTTTCAACACTAAGTGCCTCTCACAGAGTAAGTGAAGTGAATTCAAGAGTCCTAGGACTTTAGTAGTACTACCGTCAGTCTCTCGTCTCTCCTAATACTCCATTATACTCCCTCCCACCAAACGCTTATCTTACCTGTAATTTGTGTTTGAAAGTAGGGCTAGACCCAGGGCTGGCTCCACGGAAAACAGTGAATAAGGTTGGCAATCCTGGGCGGATAACATTTCCTCATAGCGGTGGTACTAGTGGTGTGACACAGTGGCAGTTGCATGCCTATGAAAAAAAAGAAAATGAAATCTGGTTTGTCCTCCTGAGCAATACAACGGTTCAATAGAGAATATAGCAGGTGACAGTACACTAGAACAGTGCCAGATTGTAGCCTAACAAATGGTAAAGTATAACTACTAATTCGGTTGAAGTTCTTTGACATTAGCCATGGGTCTTTGTCAAGCAGAGTAAGAATATATCCTCGGATTTCTTCACCAGCCTGTTGCTATCACCTTATCCTCCCCAGCAAGTGTGTGGATTTATTGCTGTAATTTAGTCACACATCAATCAAAACCACACAGCCCGGGGGAAGAGTGTTAGGGTTTGAAAAATGGATGGGTACGGGGGTTTTTGGGAAAGGTTTTGGGAGACAAGAAAAAATAGCACAGCATGGACAAACAATTGTGAACATAAACAAATCTTTAGGTACAAACCTATCCATCAATCTTTGAAAGTGCATGCACTACTGCATGCATGTCAGTGAAAAGTAAGTAGTACTTTCGACAACTGTGGAAGAAAGAATGCGACAGTACAGGGCGTGTGTGGAAATATTGATAACTATATTCAACATAAGGTCTCTGTTGCCAGATACCTGAGAGCCTTGCTGGTCACTATAAATCCATTCACAACACTCAATGGGGTTGGTCTGGAAGGTATAGTAGATCGAAAAGGAGAAATTGCTCTTTTTCTAGGTGTCCCCTCACTCACCAGGGTTGCCCCTTGGTGACATGCTTCATCATTGGGGCCATCCCAGTCCTCTACGGGCTGGGGCGTGCTGCGACTTGCGAATTACGTAGGAGCACTTACAAATGACTATGTGTGGTGCAGATGTGATAGTGAAGTGGACTAAGTGATGTGTTAAGGGATCAATTTAGAAGCAGGGAGAGATCCAAGAAATGCAGTCACAGTCATAGAAAGAAACAATGGATACTGTATCTGCATGTTGTTGTAGTTGTCCTGTTGAAATTGGTAAGTAAGTTGCATGCAGAAAAAAATTCCTCTTATTAGCGGCACTCCTCCATTCCATCCGACGCTTTGTCCATCAATGTTGGTGACCAGAAGACACCCTGTCCACTGCCTGCCTGGCGGATGCTGAATTGCGGCTCGCTAATGTGAAGCCTGACTCATCCTTTTTTCCCCATTGCACAGACTGAAACCCGGCCTGTAATTATTCAAAGAAAAACAGGAAGTGATATAATATTACAACACCACTGATAAATAAATATAAGGTATGTAGGCTGTGGAGTGCAAAAAGTCACACTTTGATTTTCCTAGTAGACAGTACAATATTTTTGAAAGTGCGTACTCTGTCTGAGTCACCTTTTGAAGGATAAATAAGTATGGGCAAATTAATGTAGCGGATCTTTCCCCTCAAGCTAGGTGTACTGTAAACTGTGTTTTAGAACAAAATTAGATCTTCCCAGCAGTGCTCCCACCCAGACCCTTAGTAAAGCCAGTCGCAAAAATGTAGAAGACCCCCAATCAAATCTCAAAAAACGAGGCCTAGCAGAAAACTGGTGACAAAATGTACTTTGAAAGTAAAAGTAGGCCCAAATACCCCCTTACCCACCGTGGATTGTATTCAAACCACTTGCAAGCAACCAAGCAAAAGTATCCATAGCCAGCATCGCTCCAAGACTTGAAAACCCCCCCACCCAAACACATGCAATAGAAATACTGCTAACCCTAACGAACCCTAAGTTAAGAATAGTGGCAAAGGCTTTCTTTAACTATGCCAAATCCCCCCTTTCCCACCATGGATTTTCTTCAAATGACTTGCAACCAAAATTACACATTCTCACGAGTGCTCTAAGACCCCAGAACTCAGTTGCAAAAATCTAGAACACCCCGAAACACATGCAATCCTGCTGCTAGGTCTAACCCTAACAAACCCTAAGTTACAAAAAGTGCCAAAAGGCTTTTCCGCGTGGATTTTGTCCCAACCACTTCTACCCGGTATTAGACCTTCCCAGGAATGCCCTAAGACCCGCCAACCCACCCGCCAAAAAGCATAACACCCCCAAACAGGCCAAAAGCAAAATCTCCTACTTACAATATTTCTCGGCCTTCGGTCCAAATGCGCTGTGTAGCTAGGCCATAAGTCCGGTTTACCACCACGGATTTCCTGAAAAGCTAATGCAATCAAGATTAGAGTGTCCCAGCAGTGCTCCCAGACCCCGAAACTCACCCACAAACACCAGGAAGCCCCCCAAACAGGCCCCCAAAAACGCTACATTGAGCAAAATGTCAGAAATAGCACAAAAAAAATCGGCGTGGATTTTGTCCCAACCACTTCTACCCGGTATTAGACCTTCCCAGGAAGGCCCTAAGACCCGCCAACCCACCCGCCAAAAAGCATAACACCCCCAAACAGGCCAAAAGCAAAATCTCCTACTTACAATATTTCTCGGCCTTGCCTTCGGTCCAAACGCGCTGTGTAGCTAGGCCATAAGTCCGGTTTACCACCACGGATTTCCTGAAAAGCAAATGCAATCAAGATTAGAGTGTCCCAGCAGTGCTCCCAGACCCCGAAACTCACCCACAAACAGCCGGAACCCCCCCAAAGAGCACCTCAAAGACAAGCAAGTCAGCAAAAACACCAACAAATTTCCGCCTCGGATTTGGGCCAAACCACTTTTATCCGGTATTAGAGCTTCCCAGCAATGGCCCCAGAGCCGTCAACTCACCCGCAAAGAGGTAGAACAACACCCCCACAAGTGCTGAGTCTTTCTTCATTGGGCGTAAACCAGCCCTCTGCTTTGATGGAAATAGGAGTCTGGAGGAGGAGGATAGAGGAGCATGTTCTTCTGAACTTGTGAACCTGAGGAATGCAGACTGCGGCACCTTCAAATCAATTAGCAAACAAGTGAAGACAGTTCTGCTGATGGGCTTGTGTTGGTGAGTATTTGATTAAAGTTTGAATTATATTAACTGTGCCCAACAAAGAAAGACAGACACACAGGAATAAAAGTGAATAAGGACGAAAAAGAAAGTTATTGATTCGTTGTCTCATTTTCAGGGCTCGGTATCACGGTCCATGAATAAGAATAAGGCTTCGTCATCATACTCTGCGAATTCAGGCAGGGTGAGGTCAGTGTCACCTGACAGAGAAGAAATTCCCTCATCTATGTTGCTGTCCACCTCGTCGTTATCCGGCGCGCTTTCTCGTACTCTGTAATCTGGTGGTATGAGGTGCTGATTCAGCTTGATCATTGTTAACCTCTCCACATTTTTGGGCGAGAGGCGGCTCCGTTTGGAAGTTACAATGCCACCAGCAGCACTGAAAACACGTTCAGAAGACACGCTTGCGAGTGGGCAAGACAAGTAGTTTAAAGCCAGGTTGGAGAGCTGTGGCCACAATTCTTTTTTCCCATGCCAATACGCCAATGGGTCAGCATTAACATAGACCTCTGTTGAGTCATTCAGATAGTCCTTCACCATCGACTCAAGGTTCTCCTCCAAGGTTCCTCCACTTTGCTTAGCTGTTGCTGTGACCTTTTGAGAACCAAACCCAAGCCGAGCTAGCCAATCCTCTTCAGCCTCCAATGTTACTGTTGTGTCTGGTGGTGCAGATGATCCGGTTGCCGGTCTCTTTAACGGCTGAGAGGTCACTTGTGCCGCAGCCACAATTGCAGAAGTGGATTGTTGTGACTGGGGATGGCCTGCTGATGCTGATGTACTGCCTTTTCCTTCAATTTCCTGCCGTTCTCTTTCAAACCTCTTGGCTGAGGAGGCTAGCCACTGTTTGTACTTTGTAAGATCTTCATCAGCAAAAGGAAAGAATGCTTGGCCTGCCAGCGCCTTTTTGTAGCGTGGATCCAGAATAGTAGCACAAATGTAATGCTGGTTTGAGTGGATCATTTTAAGACGTTCATCACCTTGTAGGTGCTCTAATAATTTCTCCGCCAGAACAAAAGGGTCTTGGTTTTCTTCATCTTTTTCAAACACAGAACACACCTCCTTCAGTTGGTGCTCCAGCATGTACAACAATGGGATAGCTTTTCCCAAATTACAGTCCTCCTTGCTGACTGCACGCGTGAAGAACTCAAAAGGACGAAGCATGCTTGTCAGGCTTTTAACTATGTCCCATTGCGCCGCACCCATCCTCAGGTCCTCCTTCTGAGCTGTACCCTGTGTTAAGAAATAGTGATCGAGAACCGTATACTGCTCATACAGACGCTCAAGCATGTAGAAGGTTGAGTTCCAACGTGTTGCCACCTCCTGGATGAGTGCTTTCACTGGCATGTGACGTTCATATAGCAGGCTCCTCAGATGCTTCCGGGCCTTAAAAGAATGGCTGAAATGTTTGCACATTTTTCGGCAGGTGTCCACTACCCTGTACGCTGCACTGTCTTTATCACTCAAGAATTTTTTGACAACCAGGTTTATACAGTGCGCCAAACACGGCACTCTGAAATAGTCACCCAGCTGCATGGCCTTAACTATATTGGCGCCATTATCCGTGGAAACATAACCAACCTGGTGTTTTTTTGGGGACAGCCAGTCAAGGACCTTTGTGTTAAACACATCCAAAATGTTTTGTGCTGTGTGACGTTTCTCCAAACCAAACATGGCTAGTGTTGCATGTTTCCGAGCAGCTTTAAAAACTTTGTCCGGGTCAACACCTGCGTTTAGCTTTGCTTTAACCCCTGAAAAAGAGACCCAGTGTGCAGTGATGCATATGTAATCAGCGCCTGCGCCACTGGTCCACATGTCTGTTGTCAGATGTATAGTGTGAACAGCACTCTTCTGCAAAGCTGCCCCAATCACCTCCAGAACATCTTCATGTAGTGCTGGAACCGCAACTCGGGCAAAATAGAACCGGGTAGGAACCTTCCATTTAGGGCAGAGCGCTGCCACTAATTCTAGAAAACCAACCCCGTCTACAAAAGAAAAAGGGAGAAGGTCCAGAGCTAGCATTTTAGCCAGCTTAGTGTTATACAGACGCGTAAGTGGGTGGTTGCGTTCATATTGCGCTTCTGTAAACAACATCTTTTTAATGTTGCCCTGGACCAAGGATTTATGGGATGATGATGATGATATCTTCGACCCAGTTACGCTCGCTGATGAACTTTTTCGCATTGGTGTCTCACTCTCTCCCACACTCTTAGTGTGGCTCACATGGGGTGTGCTGCTGACAGGGGTACTGGGTGTAAGTGAAGTGTTTGAATCGTCTTCTTCCTCCTCGTCATCATCAGATGAAAAATCAACGTTTTCATTACGTGCAATTCGGGCTTCCTTGATCGCCTCTAGGTGCGCAAACCATTGGACAGCGTGCGTTCTCCTAAGATGACCTCTCTGGCCTCCGGCACCATAGTTGGTACCAAACTTACCACAACTAACTAGAAGCTTACAAATGCTACAAATGGCTACGTTTTCCTTTTTTGGGCAAACACTAAAGAAGTCCCAAACTGGAGACTTGAAATGTATTTGGGGGCCGGAGGAGGCGGCGATACTGGTGGTGGTGGTCCTGCTGCTAATGCCAGATGAAATGGAGGATGTGGATTGCCAAACTTCAGTACGTTTTGCACTTTCACCACCACTAATTGAGGTCGAGGTGGATGGAGGTCCCTTCTTGCGAGGAAGAAATATGGAAGCAGTAGGTGTTGGTGTACTAGTTAACTCCAAATCCAATGATTGTTGTGTTTCCATTGCCTCCTCGTCGACATCATCATCACGCTCAGCAGCTTCTCGGGATAGGGTCAAAATGTCTCTTTGCTGCATGCCCGCTGGGGCTGCAGTGACCTTTATGATGACTGGCTCATCGTCGTGAGAGGCTTCATCAGCAGCAGTATCCGTCACTTCTTGTTGAGCCTCATCACACTCCATAGCTATGAGTTTTTCGACAACCTTCCTTTTACGCTTAGGTATCTTTGTCAGATCATGGTGTGCCTCACTCTCAGACTGCCGTGATGATGGCTCCCAATCTTCATCCAGATTAAGATCATCAGAAGGAGGTGGGCTTGAAGAAGATGTAGACACCCCCCTTGATCTTTTCCTTGCTAGGGATGTGGAAGACAATGAATGATCATCAGGAGGATTGGGTTCCTCAGATGATACCTCGGTTTGATTGTCAATTTCCTCATGTGCCCCTACTTCGGGAGGAACAACTATTGTGGGCACTTGTGACCCTCCATGCACCTCTGCTTGCGCATCTCCTTGCGCTGCCTCTCCTTCCACATGTACTTGGGCTTGTACTTGCACATGGTGTTGTTGTTGCGGCTGTGGTTGTTCAACACTTGTCAGATGAGTTACAACAACCTGTGTTGATTCAGGGACATTGCTGCTACTTTCTTGCGATGAGCCAACATCACTGGTCGATGGTGATTGAAGAAGTACACTGACTGCCTCTGAAGCACTCAAGGGCTTTGACTTAAGTTGGCGTGGTGGTGGAGGCACTGAACCCAATGGAGCGGTGGTGCTGCTCCCAGCTTGGTCCCCAGCAGATCCCGCTGCTGCTGCAGGCGTACTTTTTTTTTTGCTCCTAAAAAACACGGCGGCCGGCACACCAGCCTCCTTGGTAACTTGCTTCTTCTGCTCCTTACTAGCAACTTTCTTGCTAGAGGAGCTACGGAGACCTTTTTTTGGGGCCATCTTCTTCAGAGCAGGTCAGACAGCAGGCCGCAGTTGCACGAATTGTAGAGTTGTCTGAGGCCAGACGTGACGTCGCGTGACGTTATGCTGCACACACACACCGCTGCAGGACTTCTTCCTGGCACTGGTGGTTCTCTTGAGTCTTGTGCACCTAAAAGCAATGGAAGACAGAGGAACATCAGTTCAGTTATACACCCCAAAAAAATCGAAAAAAAACAGAAAAATCAGCACAATCCCATGCCCTCCATGATGATTAAATTCAAGACACCCCACAGAAAGACTAGGCACATGCAACACTCACTAGTCACTACCCCTGGTGAAAAGGCCACAACAACAGGCCAAAAAAACGAAAATCACAGAAAAATCAGCACAATCCCAAGCCATCCAGCCCCTCCATGATGTTTAAATTCAAGACAACCCACAGAAAGACTAGGCATATGCACCACTCACTACCCCCTGGTGAAAAGGCCACAACAGGCCAAAAAAACGAAAATCGCAGAAAAATCAGCACAATCCCAAGCCATCCAGCCCCTCCATGATGTTTAAAATTCAAGACACTCCACAGAAAGACTAGGCCCATGCACCACTCACTACCCCTGGGCATAATGGATGAAAGCTAGGCAAAATGGGTGCAGGCCTGAGAACACTGCCTGCATTCAAAATGGCCCCCTCCATCACAGCACATGACCAGGGCCTGTAGCAGCACTCAAAATGGCCCCCAACCACATGGCCTGTCCACAACAGGCCAAAAAAAATGAAAATCACTGAAAAATCATCACAATCCCAAGCCATCCAGCCCCTCCATGATGTTTAAATTCAAGACAACCCACAGAAAGACTAGGCACATGCACCACTCACTACCCCTGGGCATAATGGATGAAAGCTAGGCAAAATGGGTGCAGGCCTGAGAACACTGCCTGCATTCAAAATGGCCCCCTCCATCACAGCACATGGCCAGGGCCTGTAGCAGCACTCAAAATGGCCCCCAACCACATGGCCTGTCCACAACAGGCCAAAAAAACGAAAATCACAGAAAAATCAGCACAATCCCAAGCCATCCAGCCCCTCCATGTTGTTTAAATTCAAGACAACCCACAGAAAGACTAGGCACATGCACCACTCACTACCCCTGGGCATAATGGATGAAAGCTAGGCAAAATGGGTGCAGGCCTGAGAACACTGCCTGCATTCAAAATGGCCCCCCTCCATCACAGCACATGGCCAGGGCCTGTAGCAGCACTCAAAATGGCCCCCAACCACATGGCCTGTCCACAACAGGCCAAAGAAACGAAAATCACAGAAAAATCAGCACAATCCAAAGCCATCCAGCCCCTCCATGTTGTTTAAATTCAAGACAACCCACAGAAAGACTAGGCACATGCACCACTCACTACCCCTGGGCATAATGGATGAAAGCTAGGCAAAATGGGTGCAGGCCTGAGAACACTGCCTGCATTCAAAATGGCCCCCTCCATCACAGCACATGGCCAGGGCCTGTAGCAGCACTCAAAATGGCCCCCAACCACACGGCCTGTCCACAACAGGCCAAAAAAACGAAAATCACAGAAAAATCAGCACAATCCCAAGCCATCCAGCCCCTCCATGATGTTTAAATTCAAGACAACCCACAGAAAGACTAGGCACATGCACCACTCACTACCCCTGGGCATAATGGATGAAAGCTAGGCAAAATGGGTGCAGGCCTGAGAACACTGCCTGCATTCAAAATGGCCCCCTCCATCACAGCACATGGCCAGGGCCTCTAGCAGCACTCAAAATGGCCCCCAACCACATGGCCTGTCCACAACAGGCCACAAAAACGAAAATCACAGAAAAATCAGCACAATCCCAAGCTATCCAGTCCCTCCATGATGTTTAAATTCAAGACAACCCACAGAAAGACTAGGCACATGCACCACTCACTACCCCTGGGCATAATGGATGAAAGCTAGGCAAAATGGGTGCAGGCCTGAGAACACTGCCTTCATTCAAAATGGCCCCCTCCATCACAGCACATGGCCAGGGCCTGTAGCAGCACTCAAAATGGCCCCCAACCACATGGCCTGTCCACAACAGGCCAAAAAAACGAAAATCACAGAAAAATCAGCACAATCCCAAGCCATCCAGCCCCTCCATGATGTTTAAATTCAAGACAACCCACAGAAAGACTAGGCACATGCACCACTCACTACCCCGGGTGAAAAGGCCACAACAGGCCAAAAAAGCGAAAATCACAGAAAAATCAGCACAATCCCAAGCCATCCAGCCCCTCCATGATGTTTAAATTCAAAACACCCCACAGAAAGACTCAGTGCACCCACCACTGAGTACCCCTGGGCAAAAGGCCCCAAAACAGCCCAAAAATCGAAAATTCTAAAATTGTAGTTGCAGCAACTGTAATGCCCCAAACAAACTTACTTGTGAAATTTCTAATCCAAAAGTGATCCAAAGAAAGTCAAAAAGGCCTCAAATCCAAATATCCAGCAGCATCCACAAAAAGTAATCCTTCCAGCTCCAGATCCAAATGAAAAGTGACCAGGAGATGGACAAAGCACTGGGAGGAGCCTGCTGGACAGGAACAGGAAGTTGAAGACTGTGGGGCACTTCCTTCCTCCCACCCCCCCTCCCCAAAATGGACTCCTCGCAAAAAAAGTGCAGGCAGATGTCAACCTGAGGAGTTATTCAGATAAAAATCATCATTTCCAGAAGGTTTATGTTGCTTGCTGGTGGATTTCTTGTGCAGAATTGCAAATTTTATATTTTCGCGAGTGCGAGATTGTTGCTGCTCGCCGCATCTCAAAGCTCGCAATTGCGAAGTACCGCGATACGTGATCACGGCGAACTCGCGTTGACAAACTCTCGCTGTAAAAGTTGGCAAGCCGCGATTACGTAATCGCGCTTGCCAAATTCCCGCGGGATCCCGCAGCAAGATCCAAAATGGCGCAGCACTCGCAAAATATCAAGAAAAATAACTCGGCAAACGATGAATGACGGGAAGTAAATGCCGCGCGCCGCAAAATTGTATCACCAAGAAAAAAAAATCTGCTGCGTGCGAATTTGCGGATTTTGCGGGAAATCCGCGAATCTCGCGGATTGCGAATTTCCCGAAAATCCGCAAAATCCGCGAGCGGAACGGATTTTACGCCCATGCTTAATCTGATGTTCAGTGCAGTGCTCCGAAGTGCAGCCACACGCTCCCGTGGGCAGCACTGTGCTCTGATGTACAGTCAGATGCTCTTGCGTGCAGTGCCTCTGATATACAGTGCAGTTCTCTGACATACAGTCACACACTCTTGCGTGCACTGATGTGCCCTAACGTGCACTGCTGTGAAGTGGAGTGCTCTGAAGTGCAATGACAAACTCTAATGTGCAACACTGTCATGTGCAATATTCTGACATGCAGCGCTGTATGTGCAGTGCTCTGACATGCAGTCACATGCTCTCGCATGCAGCTCTGTGACGTGCAGTGCTCGGACGTGCAGTGCTCGGACGTGCAGCGCTGCGATGCGCACAGACCACCGTGCCACGCTGCACCAGACTGAGGATTCCCTCGATGGCAGCCCGCCCTCCTGCCCCCGCAGCGCGTCATCAGCAGAGCTGGGGGGCGGAGGCCCCCGCCGCCCCCAGATGCGCTGCAGCTCATCCCGGTTCCATTAGAGGCTGCCTGGCTGCTGGGAGCAGGCGGGGGAGAGGGGGGGACGGCAGCGGTCACACCACACACCTGTGCAGGCAGGGCTCCAGGAGGAGCCAATGAGCGCTCAGCAACGACGTCTTCTCTTTTCCCGGGGCTCCTCAGCACACGGGAGCCCCGCACCATCCCCGCATCAGCCGGCATCATTATCCGGTCTCCCCCTTGGCACGGGAGACCGGCGGGCACATCAAAGGCTTCCCCCAGGCAGAGGGAAGCGGAAACTACGTCCTCCCGGCCCCGCCCACAACCAGGCGGCGGCCATCTTGAGGCGGCTCGGGCCGCGGCGGTGATCTCGGGAGTAAAACGAGGGGTGGGCACCCTCGAAATTAAAATAAAACACATTAAAATAAAAGAGAGAAGCCCCCCAAGCCCCCCCCCCCAACAAATTCCAAAAATTCACGGGGGTGCGGGCACGGGTGCGCGCTTATAGATATATAATTTGTTTTTCTTTTACTTTTCTCAGGAACCATTTTACCAAAAGCGTGATCTGCGTACCAGACACTACCATTTTGACAAGTTTGGTGTAATTCCCTTCAGCGGTTCAAGCTGTAGCCGTGTCTAAAGGTCCTATGGAAATTAACATGGGGAAAACACGTTTTGGGACCCCCCCTTTTTTCTCAGCCCCCATTTGACGAATCCCCCCCAAACTTTCAGGGAAGGAGCGGAGCGGAGCGAGCCATCTTCTTTGAGAAATTTGCGAAGATTCATCAACCAGCGCCAAAGTTATTCCCAATAGAATGTTGGGGATTTCCTATGGAAACTAGGTCCCAACTATATATAGTGGGTAATATATATATATATATATATATATATATATATATATATATATATATATATATATATATATATATATATATATATATATATAACATTTCTATGGCAAAATGAAACCCCTCATTTTGTTCCTTTGCAAATTAAATGTTTTAAGTGTTAACACTTTATTCCAATCAAGATGACTTCAGGTGTGCCATACTTTTGTCATAAGTAAGGCTGTTAGCGCTCTAGTTGTTCTTTAGAACACTCTGGGATATTCTGTCACTGGGCTATAGTTGGGCTACATCTGGCTGATATTTGGGCTACATTTGGTTTTTTTTGTCTCTGGTGGCCATCTTTGGGCTACATTGGGCTACATTTGGGCTCTAACATATATATAGCTCAATGTAGCCCAATATATATTTTTCAAAGTTAATTTTCGTAAAAACCACTGGAGCATATATCTTGAGACATAGCAAAGGCACATCGGGCTACCAGTCCCTACAATTTTGCCAAGTTTTGTGGAAATCCATTCAGCCGTTCAAGATAAAAGTGAGTCCAACTGCCCTATGAAAAACTCAATGTTAAAAACATGTTTTGGGACCCCCCTTTTTTCTCGGCCCCCGCTTGACGAAACCCCCCCCAAACTTTAAGGGGACGCTCAGAAACAAAATGTGCCATTTTCCTGAAAATTTCAGCCAATTCCGTCTATCAACGCCAAAGTTATTCAACATAGAATTTTCAGAAATCCCTGTTCAAAAAAATCCTAACTATATATACCTACTGGCGACCGCCAGTAGGTAATATATATATATATATATCTCTGAACTACCAACATAGTGTATTTAGTGGTTCTGAACTATCCTTCCCATAATTATCCATCAAGTTCATCTGTCTAGGATTTCAACTAGTTATGAGAATATGACACTCTCTGTCTATTTTGATGCTCAGCACATGTCTAGTGCTGTATATGGTTTCAGTGTGTAGTGTAGCCTAGGCTTAGGCTACATGAAGGTGTATCAAACGCCAAGTATAACATCTATAACGATAGAAGTATAATAACAAATAAAATAAAAATACACATAAAAACTCTATAAAAGGTTAAGGTGACAAAAAAACACAAAAAAACTGATTACACTACTCACTCTTATGTCGCACGCTGGAATGATGTTGATCAACTTATGGTCACTTGCCTTAGCATGGGATTAAGGGAAGAGAGGTTGCGATAGTCTCCGAACTTAGCGGTTGGAATACATCTCCTCTCTTCCCTATCCTCTAGCAGAACATAGACAAATGATTGGCATGTGTGTAAAATGGAGTCAGGATGCTGCGATCTCGGTGCACAGGCTAATGCATTTATGCAGCCAAACTATCTGAGCACCTGAGGTCTCATCTTGTGTAAATAGTGTATATTTGGTGTATATATATTAAGTATGAATATTCATGTACATTCATGTATATATATATATTTTTTTTTCTACACCTGATTTTACTATGGTACTTTTGACCATGTATGTAATTGTTATTTACAGTTATTTATATAATACTATTTGCACTTTACTGACGTGTTGCACATCGCCAATTTTGCACTGCATTGGAAATCTTTTAATTAGGGATTATCCCGCGATTTTAACCTTCTATTGTTTAAAAATGTTGGTAATGCATTTGCACTTTGCTAACAGGTTTTTTTTCACACCACGACGAAATTTGAAATCAGGGATTATCCCGTGATGTGTTTGGCAGTCAGTACTGAAAAGTTGTCTATGTCTATGATACAAGGCATTTTGCATGTGACCATGTTTCACCAATGGCTATACATTCAGACCAGCACTTGCACTTTAAATGTTGCCTCCTCCCTCGCATGCGTCATGTGATCAAGGCCTCTGTGAAGGCCGAAACGTCATGCTGAGGTGTGCCGTCTTCCCGATGAAATAAAATACACTGCTCACCTGCACCCGGGTCTCCTCTCTTCTTCTGCGCTGCGGTACCCAGGATTGGGCTCCAGGCGAGAGTAAGCAGGGATTGTCGCATATATATATATATACAAACACAAAAAATTACAGGGACATTATAGTTAGGCTCAGGTTTCACTCTATACAAAACCAGTGAAATTCAGCTGTGACATAACTGTTACATAATTTACATAGTTAGTGGGCTAACTATACAACCATAACTCGCACCCCACAATGTCCTGCTTATGACCTCACGTATTACATTACTCATGACATGGTCAGGGGCATCACTGATGACATTTCAAATGACAATCAATCAATCAATCAATCAATCAATCCTGGGCTTTGTAGAGTGCAAACTACTCACCTGGTATGGGTCTCAAGGATCCAAGCAGTGGGGTCTGCAATAATCGGGGGGGGGGGGGGGTCACTGAGTTCCATCGAAGAGGAAGGTCTTCAGGTCCTTTGGGAACTTAGGGAGCGATGTGGTCTGTTGGAGGTGGAGAGAAAGGGAGTTCCATGCCTTGGCCGCGAGGAGGGAGAAGGAGCTTGCTCTTGATCTGGTATTCTTGATCTAAGGTACTGTCACAAGGGAGAGCTGGGCCGAGAGAAGAGAACGCTGGGGAGCATGGAACGAGAGGGGGTGGTTTAGGTTGGTGGGTCTGGTGTTGTGGAGGGCCTTGTGTGCATGGGTGAGAAGCTAGAAGGTGATCCCCTTCTCAACAGGAAGCCAGTGTAGAGTCTATATGTTTTTTTTGATATGACGCAGTAGGTTGAGGACTAGTCTGAGGCGGTATTCTTGACGTTATGGAGTTTGCGGGTGAGGTTCTTATTGATCCCACGTAGATTGCATTGCTGTAGTCCAATCTGTTGCTGATGAGTGTGTATGTGATGGTTTTCCTGTGTTCGTGGGGGATCGAGTTGAATGTCTTTCATAGTAGGAGGAGGGTGCTATAGCAGAAGGAGGTGATGGTGTTGACCTGGCGGTCCATCTTGAGTTCAGAGTCCAGGATGATTCTGAGGTTGTGTGTGTGGTCTGTGGGAGCAGGGTGTCCAGAGAGCGGGGGCCACCAGGTGTTGTTATAGGCATCGGGGTGTGGACCCATGATGAGCACTTCGGTTTTGTCTGTGTTGCGTTGTAGGCAGTTGTTCTTCATCCATCTGGCGACTGCGTCCATTCCATCTTGAAATTTGTGTCTGATGATGTTGGGTTGGTTGGAGAGGGAGAGGATGAGTTGGTTGTCGTCTGCGTTTGATATGATATTAAGTCTGTATGCTCTGACGATGGATGTGAGTGGGGCCATGTAGATGCCGAACAGGGTCAGGCTGATGGAGGATCCTTGTGGGACTCTGCAGGTGGTTGGAGTGGGTTCTGAGAGAAATGGAGGGAGCCTGGCTCTTGGGTTCTGCTGGAGAGGAAGAAGGAGACGATCAAGTGGAGGGCCTTATTCCCGATGCCCGCTTTGTGGAGTCTGCGGGCTAGGGTGCAGTGAGAAGGCCACCGAGAGGTGGCCACTGTCTCTCCCCTGTCAAGAAGGGAGTGGATGTTGTCTATTGCCGCGAGGAGTGTGGTTCCGATGCTGTGGTTCATCCTAAAGCCTGATTGGGAGGAGTTGATGATGTTGTTTCCCCCTATGAAGGCGGTGAGTTGGCTATTGACAGCTTTTTTAGTGACTTTGGCCAGATACTTGAGCAGGGAGATCGGTCTGAAGTTTGTTTACAAAGTTTGAGGTTTGCAAGGGATTCTGGTTAACAGAACCTGGTGAGAGGCACACAAGTCACCCCATCCTAGATTTCCCTCAGTGTCTAGTTTTTAAAAATTGATAGGTTTGCTAGATTTCCCTAGTTGCCAGCTGAGCTATGGTTAAAAATCCACAGCTAGGCACATTGCAAAAAAGGATCAATTTTCACTGGCAAAATATGATATGTTCATGTTGCGTTTTGTGCTGTTTCCTGTAGCAGGCACTAGGCCTACGTACACAAGTGAGGTACCATTTTTATCGGGAGACTTTGTTAAGTGCAAAATGGGTGGAACCCTCTGGATCCAGACAGATTCCAGAACTTTCCGTCACAGAAATGTGAGAAAAATGTGCTATTTTTTAGAAAGTTAGAGGTTTGCAAGGGATTCTGGGTAACAGAAACTGCTGAGAGCCACACAAGTCACCCCATCCTGCATTCCACTGAGTGTCTAGTATTCATAAATGGATAAGATTCTAGGTTTCCCTAAGTATCGGCTGAGTTAGGGTTCACAATCCACAGCAAGGTACATTGCAAAAAAAGGATCAGTTTTCACTGAAGAAATTTGATGAGTCCATGTTGCATTTTGGGCCGTTTCCTGTCCTCTGCACTAGGCCTATGCACACAAGTGAGGTACCCTGTTTTTCGTGAGACTTTGTTGAGCGCTTGGTGACTAGAAGTTTGTGTGTTCTTGCAAATTCCAGAACTTTCCATCACAGAAATGTGAGGAAAATGTAGTTTTTTTTTTACAAAGTTTGAGGTTTGCAAAGGATTCTGGGTAACATAACCTGGTGAGAGCAACACAATGACCCCGCCCTGGATTTCCCAGGGTGTCTAGTTTTTTAAAATGTATTAGTTTGATAGGTTTTCCTAGGTATCGGCTGAGCTTGGGTTCAAAATTCACAGCTAGGCACATTGCTAGAAATAGTTCAGTTTTCACTGGAAAAATGTGATGTGTTCATTTTCGGAGTTGAGCTGTTTCCTGTTGCAAGCACTAGGCCTAACCACACAAGTGAGATACCATTTCTATTGGGAGTCTTTTAGTAATGCTGGGTGTGTGGACATTTGTGGCTCTACACAGATTCCAGAACTTTCCATCAGAGAAATGTGAGAAAAATATGTTTACTAAGTTTGAGGTTTCCAAGGGATTCTGAGTAACAGTACCTGGTGAGAGCCAACAAGTCCCCCCATCCTCTATTTTCCTGGGTGTTTAATTTTAAAAAATATATAGGGTTTGCTAAGTTTCCCTAAGTGCCAGCTGAGCTAGGGATCAAAATCCACAGCTAGGCACATTGCAAAATAAGGGTCAGTTTTCGCTGGAAAAGAGTGGTGTCCACATTGTGAATTGGGCCTTTTCCTGTCCCGGACACTGGGCCTACCCACACAACTGAGGTACAATTTCTATTGGGAGACTTTAGGGAATGCTAAGTGGGTGGAAGTTTGTGGATCCACGCAGATTCTAGAACTTTCCCATCACAGAAATTTGTGGAAAATGTGTTATTTTTTTTACAAAGTTTGAGGATTCTGGGTAACAGAACCTGGTGGGAGCCACACAGGTCACCCCATTCTGGATTTCCCTCAATGTCTAGTTGAATTTTTTTTTATTATTTGGAAAGGTTTCCCTAGGTGCCGGCAGAGCTAGGGTTCAAAATCCACAGCTAGGCACATTGCATAAAAAGAGTGAATTTTTACTGGAAAAATGTGATGTTTCCACGTTGTGTCCACGTTGCCTGTTGGGCCGTTTCCTGTCGTAGGCACTAGGTCTACCCACACAAGTGAGGTAGCATTTTTTATCAAGAGACTTAGGAGAACACAGAATAGTAGAACAAGTATTTTTACCAATTGATTTCTGCCTTCCAAATGTGAGACAATTTGTAAAAATAAAAAAGACGGTATTTTGAAAAATGAACTCTAATTCACATGCTGTTATGTGAAAATAACCAATGCTTGTAAATTCTTTATTTTGCTGCCATGTCAGAAATATATCGGTTTCTTTGGTACCTGTTTTCACTCTTTAAATTTTACCAAATGAATTGCTATATACCCGGTACAGAAAGAAAAATCATTGCAAGATACAGCTCAGTTATTGGCTTTGGATTCCTCGGGTTCTTGGTGAACCTACAAGTCCTATATATTCCCACAACCAGAAGGGTCCAGCAGATGTAACAATATATTGCTTCAAAAAATATGTCCAATTTAGAAGAAGTTACAGGTGAAAACGTTGTCACCAATGGCTGCTTTTTAAAACACAATTTCAATATATTTTCAACTGTTAGTTTCTATAAAACAACATTGAAGGATCTGCACAAATTACCTCTTGCTGAATTCAGAATTTTGTCTACTTTTCAGAAATGTATAGCTTTTTGGGATCCATTATTGCCTTCACACCCATTTCTACCACTAACTGGAAGGAGGTCGAGGATGACGCTAGAGGGCGCACAGCAAAATGGCCGCACTCTAGTGAGGCTCTGTCCGGCTGAGCGCCAATCCGACTAATTTCAGCCTGTTAACTGCTGCATCCACACCACTAACGTGGTGGACCTGATTTGCAAGCCTCTCTGGGATATCCTGTGCCAGTGTGGGGTGCAAGAGAACATGACAACACACTATACGCTAAGCGGATCAATCCTAGCGGCGCTTCCACAACATGGCGGCCCCCGCTGGGCCCAGAGTGCAGAACCTGCCTGCTGCTGTTTCTGCACTTGTGCCTGGAGGCCTATGGTTGCGAAGCTCGGGAGAAGTGTGAAGCTGCCTAAATGTTTCCGGTGACGGCTGCAGAGTGGAGTACTGCACCGAGGTGTGCAACCTTCCCGGAGGCCAGGGGAGCACCAACCAGGCCGTGGTATGCGGGCATCTGCGGAGCTGGCTGAACGGAGGTGGGTCACGAGTCGGCCTGGGAGAGTGAAATGCCACCTGCACTGGCTGCAGTGAGTGGTGTGCGGCTCGTACCTGGCTGGTGACTGTGGAGGCTGGGGCGGGCCAGGGAGCGAGCCGTGGCCTGCGAGCTGTGGCCGGGCCAGGTGGGCGCTCGTTGCTGCGGCCGTCCAGATTGTGCCGCATTGTGAACACCTGCGGAACCGCTGAGCCTGGGCCATCAGGGAGGAGGGTATCTGTGCAGCAGGCCCTGGAGTGCGCCTGCACCATGCGCCCTTCTACTGCCTGTCTTGCTGTTGCTGGGGACCCGATCCTGCCGGAGCGCTTTCAGTATTCTGGGGGTCTCTGCTGCGTCGACTGGCTGGCGTATGCATTGCGGAGCTGTGATGGGTCTCCACTGCCCGGTAATTAGGCCTTCCGGCCTTTTTTGAACTGTCCATGCCTCGTTGAGATTTGACTGCTGGCCGCTGGCCTATCTCCCGGAATTGCTGCACTTGCCCTGCATCTGCGTCTGTTGTTAGGCCCGGCAGATGTGCCTGGCCGATCAGAAGTACGTCTATCTTGTTCCTGAGGGGGGTTGTGTGTCTGCCATTTTATGTGGTGCTTCTCTCCATCGCACGTTGAGCTGTGGGGACTTGTTGCCTAACTTTGCAGTTTAACCCAGGGAGTGTACCTTGTGGTACATGTCACGGGGTGTGGGGCAGGCTCTAGCCTAAGTGTCCTAAGTGACCAGCTGTGTGGTGCGCTTGAGTGCCCCCTGGGGTTGCTGTCTCCCCTGCCAGGATCCTACCACATTGTATATCAGGAGCACCCAATCTAACATCACCTCAGTGGTGAGTCTCACTATGCTGACAGGATTGGGAGGACTGATGAATCTCAACCCCGCCTCACGTTTGAGGCGCGTAAGACATCTAAGAGCCAACAAAAAGCTGCCTCTGACTCAGAGGTGGATGCCCAAGATGGGGGTCCCTACACGCTAGAGACAACGCTACTAGCCATGGAACGCAGCCTCCAGTCCATAGAAGGCAACATGACTGCAGCTCATCAACGCCTCGACCACATGTCGTCACAAATAGAAAAACAGGGCACACGTATGGGAGAAGGGGACTAACGTTTATCTGCGGTAGAGGATGGCCTGAGTGAGGGGGCGGGAAAAACACTCAACATGGAAAAAGTTCTCTCCATCTTTCAGGCCAGGAATGAGGGTTTGGAGGCCTGCTCACGCAGGAATAACATTCTAATAACAGGGTTGTCAGAATCAACAAACATGGAAAAAATGGAGACCTTTATCGAGAACTTGATTAAGGGAATTTTTGGTACTGAACTGCTCTCTGCCATGTACATTGTTGAGCAGGCTCACTACTCCCTTGCAGCTCTGCCTGTCCCAGGGGCTCCACCACGAACCTGTTATTGCATGGGTTTTGAATTACAGGGACCGAGACACCATCCTGCGCATGGTCAGGGACAAGAGAACGATCGTACATCAAGGCAATACTCTATCTTTCTTCCCTGATTTTACTGTAAATATACAAGCTGCCCATAGGGAGTTTGGAGTGGTGAAAAAGTTTTTACAATCTGAAGGTGTCCCTTATGCAATGTCATACCAGGCCCGATTGAAGATTGGTCCAGATGGGGACTCCAAGATCTTCACCAACCCCAACGCTGCAATGGAGCAAGCTAAACAACTTAAGAGATGGCGGCGTGAATCCCAGACTCTACTCGAAACTGATGAATAGCAGGGTTATTGTGAGCACATTGATAATTGGTTAGGATGTGTAGCTCTTCGGGCAGCTTTATCTTTCACTTGTTATATGCTCTGCCCCTTACACATGTCAGGTTCCCCATCCCGGTGCAGATGGATACTCTAGAGTCCTTTTGGTTTCACTCAAAGGTACCACCTTATCACTGGGCTCTATACTGTGTTCCGATCGGTAAACAGCATTTACAACAAATCTTTTACCCCGCAGGGAATCACAAGCGGTCGTTAGAACGACCATGTTGCGATTCCGCATACCATTACTCCGCAACTCGAAACAACGACTTGCGGAGGGGGGGGCGGTGTTGGATTCAAAATCCAACACCTTTCCTAGTGTCCGCACAGACTGGAGTTGGAATAGTAAATTATACTATTCCAACTTCCAGCACCCCCCGCCGCAAGTCGTTGTTCCGACTTGCGGAGTAATGGTATGCGGAATCACAACGCGGTCATTGTAACGACCGCGTTGTGATTCACTGCGGTGTAAAAGAATGCAGGATTTAAAGGTATATTCGTTCTGATCAGGCATACTTGGTGTTTATGCTCAGCCAACTCCTACTAGTTTGGAGGCTAGTGGCACTCTGTCACCCCTCATGGGAATTCCATTGGTTTTCTCTGGGTTGGGTTGGGACAGGGATGGTTGGGATGGCTTTAGTGAGTTGAGAACGCTGAAGTGGGTGGGGGGAGCGGGATGGGGGTTTGGCAAGTGGGAGATGTGGGTGAAGGTTGGGTTCAGCACTTTTAGTTCTTGGTGTACTTTTGCAGGAGCATGCACAACTCTTTTTATTATTCTCATTGACAGGTCTCTCGAGATCCCTACGATATAATTAGTGGTAAAGTGTGACTGTTAACTTGGAATATCTGTGGTATCAACACCCCTAGAAAGATCCACTCTATATTTTCTTCTTTAGACTGGATGGATGTGCAGATAGACTTCTTGCAGGAGACTTACCTCACAAAACTGTCTAAAAGAAATATTGGGAATCGGTGGGCGGGGGTGCGGGTGATGTCCTTGTACTCAAATTGTGCAAGAGGGGTGATGATATTGATAAACGAGGCATCCCATTTATGGTTCTCTGCACAGACACAGATGAATCTGGCTGGCTTGCGATATTACATGGGCAACTGGGTGGTGTGAGTGTATTGTTGTTGAATGTGTATGGCCCGAATATAGACGATCCAACCTTCTTTTCTGATGTGTGGCGCCGAATTACCAGCTTCCCGGAGGTTGAGATACTTTGGAGCGGTGACTTCAATGAGTGCCTGGATATGACTGTAGACCGCATGGGCAGTGAGACTTCGCAACCCAAGCAGGCATTTGAGGTGTTGTGGGGACTGATGGATGCTGGCCAACTGTCGGATGTGTGGCACTTGCGACATCCTGGGGCGCATGAGAGTACATTTGTTTTCTCAGTTCATGGGACTTCGTCCCTCCTGGATTTCTAGCTGGTCACTGAGGCTGTGTGTACCTGGGCAGTGGATGCCCGTCATATGGTCCGGACATTCTCAGACAATTCTCCTGTGCTGTTGGAGCTGCAGGTTCCTGCTTGTCAGCGATCAAATTTATTTGGCGTCTGCAGCCTTCCTTGCTATCAGACCCTGTCTTTAAACATGACATTGGGGAGGCTATACATTACTTTTTCAAGGAGAACGAGGGTTCGGTTGATAGCGCGGGCGTCCTCTGGGAGACATTTAAGGTGACTATTAGGGGTGTGTGTATGGGGTGCAGGTGGGTGTTTCGCAAGATTTGAGGCACAGGATTCAAAAATTGGCTGCAGATATCTCCGCTCTGGAAAGATCTTATGATTCAGACCCTTCCCCGTTGACACTCTCGGCAATACGGGAATTGGTTACTGAACAGCAGATAGGGAGATGGCCCATAGGTCTAGACGTAGTAAAGCTTGTTATTATGGAGAGGGGGGCAGATCTAGCCGCTCCCTGGCTCAGAAGCTATCTGATTCTCGTAGCCAGGACCATATTAAGGAGATTCTCGATGAGGTGGGGGAGGCGCATTATACCACGGTGGACACGGCGCGCCGGGACGCCACTTTGCTGTGGCAGCTGAGCGCTTTACAAATTATATAACATAACATAACATAACATTAGTGAGATCATCCTGGACTTTTATGCAAAGTTATATGCAAGCAGAGCAGACACACTGCAGGACGAGATCCATGAATACCTCGATGATATTGCTCTGGGGTGGCTGTCTTTGGGTCACTGAGAATATCTTATGCAGCCTTTCGACGAGGAGGATGTCAAATTAGCTATCATGTCACTTCCCACCTGCAAGGCTGCGGGCTTAGATGGGCTCCCTAGTGAATATTATGAATCCCATGTGGATGCACTAGGCCCTTGACTGCTAGCGGTCTTTGGGGAGTCATATGACATGGGTTGTCTCCCAGCCTCCTTAAGGGAAGCCCTTTTGGTGATGCTACTGAAACCTGACAAGGCTTCCAATCGCTGCGACCCTTATAGGCCTCTCTCCATTATTAATATTGACGCTAAGACTTTGGCCGAGATGATTGCTATGCGTTTACAGCCCTTAATCCCTCTGTTGGTTCTTCCCGACCAATCTGGGTTCATGGCAACATGGTCAACCATGCACAATTTACGTACTTTATTTGCCACCTTATACTACTTTGATTCAGACTATCAGGCTGTTGCTGTGCTGCTCGATGCAGCAAAAGCGTTTGATTTGCTCTAAATGGGCTTCATGTTCACGGTCCTCTTGAGAATGAGATTTCCTCTCTTTTTTCTTCAGTGGATTAGAGTACTGTATACCGAACCGTCAGCCAGGGTTTGTATTAATGGCTTGGTGTCATCCGATTTTTCCATCAGAAGGGGAACGCGGTAGGGTTGCCCATTGTCGCTGCTGCTATTTACTCTGGCCTTCGAGCCTCTCGTCTGCAAGCTCTGCCAGTTGCATGCATCAGCAGCATTGAGCTTTGGCAGGGCCCACTTACAGTGGCTCTATATGCCAATGACATGCTTTTGTACCTCCGTGTACCTCAATCTATCTTTCAGAACTGCTCAGAGAATATGTGAACTTCGAGCGCTTCTCCGGTTTAGGGATTAATTGGGCTTAATCAACTGTTTTCCCTCTGATGGCTGGCACTCAGGAAGTTGCACTGGACCCAGGACCCGGTGAAATATCTGGGTATCTGGCTTCATAGGGACCCTGAGCAGGTGATATCTATGAATTATGGCCGCACCATCTCCCACTTTGCAGATAGAGCTGCGCGCAGGACTCGGCTACCTCTTTCACTTGCAGACCGCATAGCTGTGATCAAAATTTCCATTTTACCTAAATTATTGTACTTATTTGTAAACATTCCTATCCGATTGAATCCTACCCTTTTTAAAACTTTACAGACTGCCCTGTTGTCGTTCGTCTGGGGGGGAAGCCTAGATGTAGTTGGAATACTCTTGTGTTACCGTTTGACCGCAGCAGCTTCGAGGCCCCAGATTTGCATCTCTACTATTTATGCACCCAAGCTCAATTCGCGCACTATTCATTCTATCCGCAGCGGTTCCTTCCCCACACAGCGATAGAGGCAGATGCTATCCTTCCACTTCTGCTTGCCGCAGCTACCCTTTCAGGCGGTGACGGAGGTCCTCAGGCAGAGATTAATCCAGTGCTATGTACCGCCAGGGCATGGCGGGCCCCTGCCCGCAGAGCACAGCTAGATTACCTTTATGCCCCAAAGCTGCCTGTTGCGGCTCATCTGGATATCTCTGCAGCGCAGGAGCGTTCTGCCCTATGCGCGCTACATGCGGTTGGGATTGTGAAGATGGGCGACCTATACAAACATGGCCAGTTCCGCTCACTACAAGATATTCAGGTGGGTCAGGCTTCCACCTTGTGCTGTGCTTCACAAGTCTTGTATAAAACACAGGAGCAAAAACCCATCAACCACGTTGGGATTGGGTTGGATAATCGGAATAAACATATAGTATCCCAACTGGTATTATTGAAAGACAATTTGAATGGATATGCAATAAACATTATCAGCAAGGAAATAAGGAGACTCATTGAATATTTCAAATGTGCTCATGGCATCATATTTATCTAGAAAAGGTAGGGCAAAATGCAGTTGTAGCAGCACTGTAGGTAAACAAATAATACAACCCTAATTGTACTTGGTGCTCAAGATGTGCATGTGAAGAACAAGGTGGCGACGCAAGACACAAAGTGATCAACATAAATGACGCATAGTGAGTGGTGCTTAGATATATACTGTGAGTAAATGAAACAATGTGGCTCCGGATGAATTGTTCTAATTTAGGTAGATTGTAGTTAGGATGAACAACATTGTGGGCTGCGCCTCTTATCGCGCTGAGTGGTCTACGGTGTTTCGATCCTCATTATTTGGGATCATCTTCAAAACTGGGTTGAAGTGAGAATGGTGCTGTACAGGGGGGAAAAAGGGATGGTAAGGGATGGAAGAAGGGGAAGTGAAAGCACAAGTGTTGCGGGGAGGTGGTGGAGCGCAGGGAGGATGGCTATGGTAAGGCCAAGTCAGGAAGGTGCCCGGCATGGGGGCGTATGTAGTTCACATTTGGAGCACAGCGTAATGATTGGTGTTGGAGACGCTTCATAGACATAGATGTACATCGGATATAGGGCCAGGGATCGAACGCCACCATGATCCGGATTTGACTAATGCGAAGGAGAAGAGCAATCGCGCGTGGGTCGTGGAGTCGGGAGACCAGTTGAGAGATGTGGCAGCTGGCGAGCACCCAAGAAACCTGGGCGGGTGAGGAGGCCTAAAGGAGGGTGGCAAAGCGCGGCGGGTATGGGAACAAATAACACCAGCATGATCCGGAAAGGACTAATGCGAAGGAGAAAAGCAACTGCACGTGGTTCGTAGAATCGGGAGACCCATTGCTAAAAGTAGCAGCTGGCTGCTGGCGAGCAACCTCGGAACCTGGGCGGGTGAAGGGGTCCTAAGAAGGGTGGCAGAATGTGGCGGGTATAGGAACAGATAACCTGCTTATGGTGTGACTAAAGGAGACCAATTGCGAGATGGAGCAACTGGTGGCTTGCGAGCCACGGTGGAACCTGGGCGGGTGAAGGGGTCCTAGGAAGGGTGGCAGAGCGCAGTGGGTCTGGGAACAATTAATCCGCTTAGTACTGCACTCTACCACCTCTCCGCAATGCTTGCGCTTTCACTTCCCCTTTTTCCACCCCTTACCATACCTTTTTCCCCCCTGTACAGCACCGTTTTCACTTCAACCCAGTCCTGAAGATGATCCCAAATAATGAGGATCGAAACGCTGTCGACCACTCAGCTCAAAAAGAGCCGCAGCAAAATATGTGGTTCATCCTAACTACAATCAACCTAAATTAGAATCCAAGCTTCACAATTCATCCGGAGCCACATTGTTTTATTTACTCGCTGTATATATCTAAGCACCACTCACTATGCGCCGTTTATGCTGATCACATTGTCACTTGCGTCGCCACCTCGTTCTTCACATGCACATCTTGAGCACCAAGCACAATTAGGGTTGTATTATTTGTTTACCTACAGTGCTGCTACAACTGTATTTTGCCCTACCTTTTCTAGATAAATATGATGCCATGAACACATTTTAAATATTCAATGAGTCTCCTTATTTCCTTGCTGATAATGTTTATTGCATATCCATTCTAATTGTCATTCAATAATACCAGTTGGTATACTATATGTTTATTCCGTGCTTCACATGTGTCAGGGTGCGACAGGCATTAGGGCAATCTACCCTGATTATCCAATAGAACCACAGCCATAGTGCACGCTGCAGACAGTGCTGTCTGGGGAGGAAAGTAAGCATTTGATCACTAGTCTATACACTGCATCTCAACGTGAGAATGACCCGGAAAAACACCCTTCATATCTTAAATGGAACATAACCTTAGGGCACACTTTCCCACTTGAACATTGGCAGTTCTGGTGTACATTTACGGGGCACCTTACCGCCAATTGTAATTTACGAATTATCCATTTCAAATTCTTCCATCAGTGCGATTCTACACCTCTGCAATTAAAGAAATATGACTTGCGTGACTCTGCATGCTGTGTGAGATGCGGGCAGGCTGATGCCGATTTTCTGCATTTAGCATGGCAGTGTGCAGGGGTGGCTGCTTTCTTGGTTAAAGTAGCGACTGTGTTGGCCAAGGTGGTGATGGAGCGAGTGCGGTGTGTGCCAGAGGTGTGTCTGCTGGGAGATGTAACAGGCGTTTGGTTGCAGTAGCAACCTTAATGGCCAAGCGGGCTGTGGCACAATGCTGGGGTCTCCTTACAATTTGAAAATGGGTTTGGGATCTAACGTATTGCAGGGAACAACTGGAGACCTATGCAGAGGATCTGGCTGAATCCTCTCGCCCCAAAGATTTCTGGGCCCTACTGACAATGTATCTTTTGAGTCATCCAGATTTGTGAAGCGTCCTGCTCCTAGCATTTTATTTTCTTTTACTATGTTTAAGGTCTGTGTCTCGATGGGGGCTATTGTTGTTCAATTCACGTGCTGTGCCCCTAGATTTCCTTGACAATGACATTCAAGTGCCTTGTTTCTTTGATACTGTTTTTCTTTAAGTGCTCTGGGGACAGGGTTGGGGGTGTGGATTGCTAGCTCTCTGAGCTGCTGTTATAGTTGCATCCTTCTCCTCTATGAAAACACTTTATCTTGAAAATGATTGTGCTATTTCATGCTATGAAGTCGCTGATGGTTCCCTATTGGAGCATTTGGATTGTAACTGCAAGCTTTCAATAAAACAATTTAAAAAGAACACTGGAAGGAGGTTAAAAGCACAAAAAAATGCAAAAATAGGCTATGTCTCAATAAAATCCCACAACTGTGCAGAAAATGTTGTTTGTCTAATAAAAGTCTGCCTGTCCCTGAATGCTGGAAAGATGGTGATGTCAGCACAACAAACCCTTTGTTGATACCACTTTCAGGGGAATACAAGCACTTTTTTCTGCAGACTTTTTTTCATTTGTTCCTCACAAAGCCCAAAGTTTAGCTGTATTTTGGCTAATATCGTTGTCGCCTTCTTAGGAACACACAACCCATGGGTACCTTTCAAATCCACCTAATGTTGGAACAAAAGATGCAAATTTGGAATTGATACCTTGTGGGGAAAAAATGTTAAAGAGGTCTAAGCACAACCTACTCCAAATAGCCCAAAATAAAGGCTTAGCATGGGAGGGAGGGGTGAAGCCTAGCATTGAAAAGGTTAAAGTCTACAGAAAAGTGATGGATTTAATGCTTGAATTAATCTCATCCTGATCCATCATTATTTTCCATACTATGCCACCTGAGTTTGGGCCAAGTCAAAATCAAATCAGTCTTCACCCAAGTTTGGTTTCACACTAGAAGGGCTCATCAGACAGGTATAGCTTGGTTCTCATGACACACTGTATGTCCAGACGTGCGTTCTGTGACACTGTGCCACAGGAACAAAGCTAAAGTGGATTGGAAAGCTTGTGGGCATTCCCTTATTAAAGAACTGTGACATTTTCTGCATTTTCTTTAAGGGAAATCCTGCTTCAGTTGTTTGTTGGAATTTCCCTCAAACCAGGATTCTCAACTCATCTTCCACCCTCTGCAGATTCTGTGTCTGTGACATCATCAGCATTGCCAGGTAGCAAAAATAGAAAAATAACAAGCAGATGCTTGTTGATTATGTCATAATGGATCCTTTAGTGTTGCCTAGGACACCGAGGCTGAGAGTTCTAGATCTCAGGTGCAGTGGTCACTTTCCTTGGAGACTTGGAAGGAGGAGGTTGAAGCTGTGCTAGCTGAGGAGAAGTGCAATTTCTTCAAACATTGACATTTATTAGTGAGCTTGTCCACTTCTACCACTGGTAAGTTAATTTATGTATTAGATTGCTTGTCGATTTTTTTTTTTCATGAAGGTGGATGGGATACTCAATCAAAATGTAACATATACTTTTTCCGCCATATTACAAGTGCCTTAGACTATAAATACACTTGGAATATGATGGATGGGATATCTCTTATGTTTTGAATCTAAACCATTAAGTTAATATTTAACTTAAATAGAATTTAGACATTGTTCTATATTTAAAGGCCTATGTATTTTCCGTATCCATGCAAACTTACACAAACACATACTGAGGACAAATGATGAGACTTTACTGCTATGCTATGGTAATGAGTGTCTTGGGAATTTTTAGCCCATCTGTATGAAAAATATGCAGTTTCACTTTTCACTGTGACATTGCACTCAATTTATTTCAATAGAACACACATGACTTTCCTGGTAATTCAGTTGGAAGTGTAGCAAAATAACTGGATCTATTTCTCAGTAAACAGTGTGAATTTTCAAGGTAAGAAAATAAATACTCACACACACACACATTTGAGTATGTTATTTTATTGCTATCTATAATGTTTTCTATGGCAAACATGTTCTTGGCTTTCAATTAAGTACCCAAAGATATTTGTGCACCATGTAACTGCTTAGATGATTTCTTGCTTAGTAGAAAGGTTATGTTTTATGTTTACATTTTTAATTTTCTTTGGTGATTTATTTATGTGTAAAACATCTAGAAATGTGGTAATTGTGTGTAAAGTGGTTTAAGTGTTAGGAGCTCTAGTCTGTAAATGTTACGCCTTACCTAATTTGTGAAATTCTTTCATTGTCAAACATTTCCTTAGTGCTTCAAAGTTGATTTTCTCAAATAAATTTTTTTGTGGTATTTTATTGTCCTCAAAATTCTATAGGCATCTCTATTTTTGCTTTGCTATTGCGCACATTTAGGTTTTCTAGTAACTTTTGTTTTTTGCTTCTCTTTTGGGCTAGAGTTGTTGCTATTAAGCACTGCTGTTCCTTCCATCTTTTAATGTGGGTCTTGTGTTTGAGGGCTGTCAGGTTGCACATCCGTGTTATGAACCTGGGTAGTGTTACAGTACAAGAGGAAAACATACAGGCTGTGGTGAAAAGGAAGAAGGATTACTTGTCTTCTGTTCAAACACTATTCACCAACTAGAGATATCTACCATATGTTTACATTCGGGCTAGGCTTGTCAACCTATCAAATAGTAATAAAGAATAAATGCTTATGAAATGTATTTGAATCTAATCAATGTCAGTGGTGATGGTTTTAAATCTGTTGATCAGCCTTACAACCTAACAATATATTACTAGTCAGTGAGCTGGTAATATGAGTCCTAGATGTTTAAAACAGGAACGGAATGAGGTGGTGTTCAACCTGGCCCTTTATGCAAGGTCATCCACCATTTTTTTCTTCATTCGCTGAACTCGTTTTTGATGGCTTTTAGGGCTGCTAAATAGTGGTAAACAAATTATGGTCTCTCTTGCAAACAGGGTAAAGATGGCGTCAGGGGCGGCCTTGGGCATGTGCAAGCTGTGCACCTGCACAGGGCCGCCAAACCCCAGGGGCTGCCACGTAAATATATATCCTTAATCTATTAATCCTCTGAGGATGGATACATATTTGTGTGGCGGCCCCTGGCAGGGATTTGGCGAGCTCCAGCTCTTTTCCACTTCCGAACACCCTGACTCCCCCCTCTTCACTGGCCTCCGTGCCTGCATTCCTCCGTGGGCCCCATGCCTATGCTTCCTCCCCAGGGCAGCCATGAGCCTAGAGCCGCCCCTGATAGCGTTTGTCTGATTTGTTACATTTACTTTACTTGTAAGACCCTATTATATAGTACTAAATATACCCAGGGCCTGGAAATTAAATGCTACAAGTGCTTTGCAGCACTCATTGTGCCCTCCTCCCCCACTAAAGTAGCACTGCAAAACATGTCTCAGGCCTACCACTAAAATCTGTAGTAATGTGTTAAACTGCCATTTCAACCAGTCATTACAAACCTTTTGCTAGGCCTAAATCTTCCTGTTTAATACTTAGAATTCACCCATAATATATAGGGTAGGGTGCATTGTATGTAAAATGTAGGCCATGTTTATTTCAGTTTTACATGCCGTGACAATGAATAAACTCCTAAATGCAGTTTTCAATGTTGTAAAGTTAAGTCTCACATAACCTAACAACAGGTTACCTTGCTAGGCTTTATACGTCATAACTTCAATTTGGGACCAGATCAAGGGACACTATTTCCATTCAAATACATTGTAATATGTGAACCTCTTTAATCATAAAGCCGGATTTTAAGTTGTTATTCTGTAAACCCCAATTTTACAAAGTGTGTATTTTTCTGCATCAATGAAATGTGCATTTCTGCCAAGATCCAGGATCACATGACTCTGAATGTATCTCAAATTGTATTTTGTGCATTACTTCCAGATGTGAGGACTAAAGGGCCTTGGGTGTGGGGCTGGGTGTTCACCTCCTGACTGGGATGTCCTTGAAGGTTGTGCTTAGCCTTCCTGAACTTCAAAATATAGCCTTAGGGCTGACCCTGCCCTTCCTGACTTCTAAGGGTTGCCTGTTGTGCCACTGACAAATGCATCTCACAAATATGCCTGTCTACCCTTTGTTACCCTACACATTTTGGAGCCAAACATAGGTAAGAGGCAAGTTTAGACAGACGGGACATCCCTCCCCCATAGGCTGGCACTGAGGATAAAAGTGGCACCTTCAAAATCTCTCATCAGAACACTGCTGGTCCTGTGATAGGTTCAGGAAATGGATTGCCCTCTTATCTGAAGAATGAAGATTGGACCTGCTTGACTTAAGCTCAGGCTCCACATAAGTGCTTCAAAGTGTCAGTTGACTAACCTCCTTTTAGAGCTACAAGTAAGAAACAAGTTTACATAGGTCTCCCTGCAACTGTCAAGCCGACCAGCACCAACTGGACCTGCATGAACCGGCATGAGTCCTGTTACTGGCCTCTGCTGAAGTGAGCGCTGGTCACCCAGTCAAGGTCGTGACCCTTTACTGGTCTCAGAGTATTCTCTTCCTGCCAGAAAACCACAATTCCTGAGTCTCTGATGAAGATTCTAAGGTTTTTGGTCCATGTGCGACTACAAATGGACTCCTCATGTCGCCTGACAACCATCTGCGATGCCCGCTGATGTGAATATCCTGTGACAACCTGCTCTTTGCGTCTTCAACAAGAACCAGCATCAGCAGCAGTAGACTGTGACCACTGCTAACATGAAGGTCTAGGAATGTAAAAAGATTTGAGATTTTTCTTGTGCAGTATTTTCACTTTAGTACTTTATTTGTTTAAGTACTATACACATTACTACTAAGTAAAGCGTGAGTGCGTGTGTGTTAAGGTACTAAAGGGTAAGCACAGGCTTACTTAGTGACTTTTGTAGTTCACCCAGACAAGGAATGTGTTTATTATTTGATTGGTGCTTCTACTACTCTCAACTAAGAACGCAGTTTTTTATACTTGGTCTGCTTAATTAGAAAGTTTATAATTGAAGCCAAAAGAGAGTAATCTGTGAATGCATGGATAGTCTCTCAGGTGCAAGGCATTCTTTTAATTTAGGCCGGTCAGAATGGCCTGGAATGGATTTATCAATTTATAACAGTGTTAAACAACATTCATGCGGGTCAGGCTTCCACCCGATGCTGTGCTTCACATGTCTTGTATAAAACACAGGAGCAAAAACCCATCAACCACGTTGGAAATGGGGTGGATAATCGGAATAAATATATAGTATTCCAACTGGTATTATTGAAAGACAATTAGAATGGATATGCAATAAACATTAAGAACAAGGTGGCGACGCAAGTGACAAAGTGATCAGCATAAATGACGCATAGTGAGTGGTGCTTAGATATATACTGTGAGTAAATGAAACAATGTGGGTCTGGATGAATTGTTCTAATTTAGGTAGATTCTCTTATTGCGCTGAGTGGTCTACGGTGTTTCGATCCTCATTATTTGGGATCATCTTCAGCACTGGGTTGAAGTGAAAACGGTGCTGTACAGGGGGGAAAAAGGGAAGGTAAGGGATGGAAGAAGGGGAAGTGAAAGCGCAAGTGTTGGGAGGAGGTGGTAGAGCGCAGGGAGGATGGCTATGGTAAGGCCAAGTCAGGGAGGTGCCCGGCATGGGGGCGTGTGTAGTTCACATTTGGAGCACAGCATAATGATTGGTGTTGGAGACGCTTCATAGACATGGATGTACATCGGATATAGGGCCAGGGATAGAACGCCAGCATGATCCGGATTTGACTAATGCAAAGGAGAAGAGCAATCGTGCATGGGTCTTGGAGTCGGGAAACCAATTGCGAGATGTGGCAGCTGGATGAGCACCCAGGGAACCTGGGCGGGTGAGGAAGTCTAAAGGAGGGTGGCAAAGGCGGCGGGTATGGGAACAAATAACACCAGCATGATCATGAAAGGACTAATGCGAAGGAGAAAAGCAAATGCACGTGGGTCGTGGAATCGGGAGACCCATTGCTAAAAGTAGCAGCTGGCAACAGCGAGCAACGGCGGAACCTGGGCGGGTGAAGGGGTCCTAAGAAGGGTGGCAGAGAGCGGCGGGTATGGAAACAGATAACCTACTTATGGTGTGACTAAAGGAGACCCATTACGAGATGGAGCAACTAGTGGCTTGCGAGCCACGGTGGAACCTGGGCGGGTGAAGGGGTCCTAGGAAGGGTGGCAGAGCGCTTTGGGTCTGGGAACAATTAATCGGCTTAGTACTGCGCTCTACCACCTCCGCGGAATGTTTGCGCTTTCACTTCCCCTTCTTCCACCCTTTACCATACCTTTTCCCCCCCTGTACAGCACCGTTTTCATTTCATTCCAGTCCTGAAGATGATCCCAAATAATGAGGATCGAAACGCCGTCGACAACTCAGCGCAATAAGAGCCGCAGCCCACAATGTGGTTCATCCTAACTACAATCAACCTAAATTAGAACCAAAGCTTCACAATTCATCCGGAGCCACATTGTTTTATTTACTCACTGTATATATCTAAGCACCACTTACTATGCACCGTTTATGCTGATCACATTGTCACTTGCGTCTCCACCTTGTTCTTCACATGCACATCTTGAGCACCAAGTACAATTAGGGTTGTATTATTTGTTTACCTACAGTGCTGCTACAACTGTATTTTGCCCTACCTTTTCGTAGATGAATATGATGCCATGAACACATTTGAAATATTCAATTAGTCTACTTATTTCCTTACTGATAATGTTTATTGCATATCCAATCTAATTGTCTTTCAATAATACCAGTTGGGATACTATATGTTTATTCCGTGCTTCACGTGTGTCAGGGGTGCCGCTCGTAGCCTGGAAAAGAGGGAGTTTGTTTCTTTCTGCTATTGTGGATACAGGGATTTGAAACCTGCCAAACCCTGTGGGAAACTGTTTTTGATGATTGTGCCGCCTGGAGGAGGCCAAGACTCTGCAGCGGGACTGCAAGGACCATAGGCCAGTGCGAGTGTGACCAGACGTACCTGGGCCTCATCACGCCCTCTTCCCGCCTACTGCCTCCCTCCTAGTATCGATACGGCTCGCGGCCCTCGCTCCTAGCCTGGAAAAGAGGGAGTTTGTTTCTTTCTGCTACTGTGGATAGAGGGATTCGAAACCTGCAAAACCCTGTGGGACACTGTTTTTGCTGATTGTGCCGACTGGAGGAGGCCAAGACTCTGCAGCGGGACTGCAAGGACCATAGGCCAGTGCGAGTGTGACCAGATGCACCTGGGCCTCATCACGCCTTCTTTCCGCCTACTGCCTCCTCTATTAAATCACAACCGCACCCCTGCTCGCTGGACGCACGCGGGACGGAGCCGGGCGAAGCCCGGGCAAAATTCGGACCCTCTGAGGCCCTCAGAGGCTGAAGTAGGCTGAGCTGTGCCCATTCCTTTTCAAATAATTTACTCCTCTATGTGTGTTCTTTATTCTTTGTCTGTTAGCAGATTAAATCGTTCTTATTATTTTGAATCCATATAGTAGTTAGTGATCTTTTGTGTTTTCCTCTGGTCTTCGAAATGACGGCCAAAAAGTTAAGTTCAGGGGAAATATTAGTGGGAAGGTCGTGCTCCAAAACTAAATCGAATCCTCTACGAAATAAGGATAGCCATGCTACGCAATTAAAGGGCACCTGCCAAGTATTTAATCTTTGGGAAAGGGGAAAGAATAGAGCCACAATTGTGGGGTCCATGTCTGATGACTTGGTTGAAAAGAGCATTGTTGTAAAAGTTCATATTACTATGATGGGGTTACGCACTGAGGGCTTGATGGTACAAAACAACAAGTAAGAGGGAGCTACCCTATCAGTTGAAGTTGTAGAAGGTCACCCTATTTTGAAGAATAGTGTGTCTCCCTCCCTGTTAACTTTGGGGGACAAAAACATACAATCCCCTCATCCCATCCAAGCTCCGTCAGAAGCTAATTCAAAAGCAGTGGGGGCTACAGTATATGTCCGTTTTCTTAATCCCAGTGAGTCTCCTTCTAAAAATACGTTTAGCCCTTCACTTCCGAGAGGAGTGCAAAATAACGATTTAGGGCCAGATGTAGGTAAATCCCATTTACTGATTTTGAAATACAGAATATTACCGAATTTTACTGATTCGGTATTTCAGAATCGGTAAATGGGATGTAGCTACCAATTCGCTAATTTTTACCGAATCGGTAAAATTCGGTATTTACAGATTTGGTAAATACCGAATCGGTATTTGCTATTGAATCCTATGGGCCTTGAAGCCCATAGGATTCAATATCAAATACCGATTCGGTATTTACAGAATCGGTAAATACCGAATTTCTCAAGGGTGCAGGGGGTGTCACTTTGGCACCCTCTGGCACCCCTGTTTCAGGCTTGTGTGCCATGTGGCACACATACATGCCCTAAGGGCATGTATACATGTGTACATGCACAGATGTGCATGTACACCTGAATCGGTATTTTACCATGGAATTGTATTCCATGGTAAAATACCGATTTCCAAAGCCCTGCAGCAATGTAAATATTGCTACCTGCATGTCAAATTGACATTTTCGGTAATTTTACCGATCGGTATATTTACCGAATCGGTAAATATTACCGAATCGGTAATTTTACCGATTCAGTAAAATTACTGATTAGGTAAAATTACCTGAATTTCGTGCTTTTCCTGCACCTACATCTCAATGGCCATTTACCGGTCGGTAACGGCCGAAATCGGCCGTTACCGACCGGTAAATGGCCAAAAACACTCACCTACATCTGGCCCTTAGTCTCTTCTGATTTAGATATGGAGCTGTGTAGGAGATATATTGAGGAATATTCTAGTAAGGTTCTTGATCCTATAAAGACCCCAGCAGTATCTGCCCCCTCTGGGCTCCAACTGTATAGTAGTACCCTCTCTAATAAATCCCATTTTATTATTTCCCAGTCAAATACTTCCATGAGCCCTAATCTCAACATAACAGGTATCAATGCTATTCATCCAAATAGGTTAGATAAACACGTTTCTGACTCTCTTTCCTCTCTAGAACATTTACTCTCTTCTATTTTGCTATTATTGGAAAAATTTGTCGGGGGCTCTGATTGTGTACTGGAAACAGTAACTCAAATATTGAAGGTTTTATTGAGCAACCGACAGGAGAAGGAAACTAGCTCTAATTTAGAAGTAAGCCGGCAAGAACCTGTAGAGCTGAAAGATATGAAGATAGACAATGAGTCTCCTAACGCTTCTCAAGCACTTTGTGATAGGGAATAATCAGTCCCTCCATTGAGAGCCCCTATTTCTAATTGTGCAGTAGTTCTTGACCCAGTAGTAAAGGTTCTGAATGAAACTGTTTCAAGGGTAGACAAAGAACTTTTTCTGATCTTTAATATACAGAGGGGTGAGGGAGACAAGGAGGTATTAGAATCAGAAGAAAATAGAAACAAGCATTTACAATGCAACGGTTTCGCCTTTGACAAAGTTAGAGCCCATGCATCCTTCCTCACACCCATGCATCCACAACCCTGCGCATCACTCCCTGCGCACATCCCCTGCAACCACCCCCGGTCAAGTGCCCCGGTGTACATCACGGACAGATGCCACCACCACCCATGGCCCCACCCTCGGACCCCCCAACAAACTCTCTCTTACCTCAGGGCCGGAGACACCTGCAGGGCAAAGAGAGACATTAGAGGGTGGGGAGTGAGAGTTGTCGGGTGAGAGGGACCGAAGCCCCTCAGGATAGAAGGCGTGTGGAACGAGATGGGGTGTTTGAAGAGAGAGGGGGACCCCGTCAGCAGTTAGTTTCCTCGGGGCGGGGGTTGGGGCCCGGCTCGAACACCAGCAGGGGAGGATGGGTACAGGGGCTGATGGGCACCGCTCGGGTCTGGTGAGGGGGCGTGCAGACGCGGGGGGCACAGAGCTCTTCAGGACCTCTTTTCTTATCACGGTGCTGGAAGAGAGAGTGGGGGCCGGCGTCCTGTAGTCCAGGGGGCGGGGGGGGGGGGCTCAGTGTCCGTGCACTCCACTCTGCGTGTGCTGCTGACCAGCCTTTACAGTGCTGTCAGCGCGCGACTTACACAGCTGCTAAAATGCATGTTTTTAATTTTACCGGCCTTGCTGCCCTTTGCACCCAAGAAGGCATTGCTGGGGCGGACTCCCGTGAAACTGCACACAGAGGGCCCTCCAGTAAGGAGTAAAAACTGCTAGGACCCTGGGCGAGGAACTCCAGAAGAGAACAAACTGTAGCTCTCCCCTGCTCCGACACATTACATTGCAGCTGTAGCCGTCCACTCTCCGTCCTGCCAGCGAGACGCAAAGCTAGCCGGCGAGGCTCTCAGCTTTGAGACGCACTCCCAGGCACAAGGTTTCGCATGATTGAGAGTGGGGGGCAGGAAGAGGGCACTCCTCACCGGCCCAAACACTTTGCAGTCTCTTTGTCTGCAGCCATCAGAGACAGTGCCTCGCGCACGCGTTACAAAGGACAGAAATCTGAGGGTGCTTTTCACTGATAACCTCCTTTTTTCCAGCTCAAGAACGATTTCACAATTGCTTTTACATTGTCTGCTTGTTGAGGGAATGGTTCTGCTGTTAAGAGAACCTCAGACATGACCTTGACCTTTGCAGTGGATTTCTGCAGGTACCCCAGCTTACAATCAGCAACAAAGCGAACAACTGACCCCCACTAAGAATTCATTGGTATTACGTGAATAAGCACCCCGTTTTGACAACTAATTGGTTAAATCCAGATAAAAAAAATACCCACACTGCTTTCAAACTCTTAGATCTGGCACTGCCTGCAGTTCTCGCAATTCGATTCCAGTGGATTTCCTCTCGTGGCTACAAGTCTCAAATTTCCCAGGTCTATGCGAGATACTTTAAGTCTCAAGTCCCTAAAGTAATCAACAAAAAAAGACCAAGTATCAGAACGCCAAAGAAAAAAAAAACGTTGTGAAAGTTTTTCCAGCATGGGCCTCAAACTGAGCGGCAGCTGGTAGACAAGCAACGGCCGGTTATTGGGAGAGATGGACTGGCGAGGGGAGTCAGCAACGAATGGGTGCCCCCAAAGGTGGCGGGGTGAGAGGGAAGGGGCGAGGGCTGTCACGGAGTGTATACTACATGCGGGTAGTAGGCCATATGGTAGTGAGACGTACAATCCCCCCTCACCCCCCAAAAAAGCCATGGACCCTTGCCTGCTCCTCACCTGGAAACGCAGTCTGCCCTTGTCGGGGGAGGCGGTGGTTTCCTGCTGCCCGGGCTCTGCTGCTGTGTCCCCTTCGGCTTTCTGTTCTGGCTTCTTCTCTTCCTCCAAGCTAGCCTCCTCCTGCCGGTCTGCGCGGCCTCCCTCCGCGGGGCTACCCTTCTCCTCTGCGGGCCGCGCCCCCGAGCTCTCCCCGCTCTCGGGTTTCCCCTCTCCGCCGCCCTTGGCCTCCGCGTCCTCTTCCTCCGTGAAGGTGGGGAGCCTGCGGGAAGCGACGGGCGAGTACACCGCGGCGGTCCGGGGGAAGCGTACGGTCTTGGGGGGCGAGGAGGCCGGGGTCCCGTCGGGCTCCTGCGGAGCCTGTCACCACACGCCCCGCCTCCGGCGGGACAGGGTACGGGGCCCCAGCGAGCACTGCACCGAGGCGTCCTGCCGGGGGTTCACCTGCACCCCCACATCGCGGGTGTTGGCCTTGCGCAGGCGCGGGGTCAGGTTGGGGTTCACCTGGGACAGGATGGCCTTGAGCTGCGCGCGCTGGTAGTTGTCGAAGTACTCTCCGGTGTCCGCGTAGGAGGTGAGGTAACCCCGCTGCCTCCAGCCGCCGCCCTTGCCTTTGGGGTTCAGATACCTGTAGTTGTACGGCGTGTAGGCCGAGTACATGTAGCTGTCCATTGCCTCGTCCGATATCGTAGCCATAGTGTCTGGCCCCGAGCCCGCCCCTGAGGCCTAATTAAATAAGGGCGGCAGGTGAAGTCTGCAAACGGCTCAATTAAGACATGGAATTGGAGTTTGGCAACCCCACCTGCAGAGACAGACCCCAGACTCGCCATAAGCGCATAGCAGAGCTTATAGTGGATAATACAAACTTGTTTTAGCCCAAATCTATATTTAAAGTCTGCAAAATGTCTCCCTTAGCTGAACCCGCGCGCCTTAATTGAAGTAGTGCAGTGCTTATTTTAACTTTACACGGGAGGCAACTTTGTCTCATGAAATTTATCTCTCTAAACACATTTTGCCTTAAGGTTTCTAGTGGCTCAGCAATGCACCTAATTGATAGGGCTACAGTATGTTACGTTAAAATATAGTGAATTATTATTTTCTTTAAATGGATCTATGTTGTCCTGATTTTCCTATGGTGCCCGCTGTCGTTGTTTATTGTTAGAATAGAACTTTGAAATTAATTAAAGATTACAGGTGCCTAGTTCGAACATAATTTTAGTTGTGTAGAGACAGGCCACTATTGCTAAATTATAATCGTGATAGCAGAGTTTTTAAGTTTTAAGTCCATGCGTGAGTAGTTAACTCAGTCCATGCGTTTTCTTTGCATTGTGGGATTTGCAGTCATGATTTCACACGGGCCCGGCAACGTTACCAGTCCCAAAATGCATAGTAAAACTATGGGGCTGCATTAGCTGCTCCGGTATAGACGTGGAGAACTTGAGAGCTCTGCGCTTGCTTGCCAACGCATGAATTCTACAATCAGGGACGGTAAAGGGGGGCTAGGGGAGGGGCGCAGAGGAGTCACTTACCAAGTGTCAGGTGTGGGGTTGTTCGCCCAATTATGTGTTCTTTGCTTTGCGTTCTTGTATCTGTATTTTTTTTAGCATTGCGCTTGTGGCTCTACAATTAATAGACCGCAAGAAAAACAAGTCAGGTCCCGGGCCGCGCTGTGATTGGCTGACGTCACGGGGGTGTCCCGGCCGGCAGCCAATCACAGCGCGGCCCGGGAATGACGTCACGGGGGTGTCCCGGGCCGGCAGCCAATGGCAGCGCGGCCCGGGACAAAGGGGCGGGGCTTAAAAAAAGCACCAGAAACGCCCCCGAATCGCGTTTTCGAGAGAAAACGCGATTGACAGCCTCTGCCTCCCAATGGCTAGCCTCCATTTATGGAGCTAGCCAATGATAGGCAGAGGCGGGTCATCAGCCCAGATAGAACTCAAGAGGTTTTGCTAGCGCATGCGTACTTCGTACGCATGGCTAAGGCAAAACCTAAAAAGGGCAAATCAGGGAAAGCTAAAATGAATGGGAGGAAAAAGAGGAAATTAATTAGAAGAATTGAAAAAAAAAAGGCGGAGAAAAATCCTCTTCGGAGATCACTTGGATTTGTCCACTAAAAAAGAGCCTCATCAGGCTTCTTTGCTTGCATTAAAATATGAGATTGGGGAAGTAAAAGGAGTTCTAGACACATCAATCTCCTTAGAACAAAGGCTGGTCCCCTCTCCATCTATTCCCGCCATTTCCCTTAATAACCCTCTTTGTTCATCCGGTGGTCGCAACATTGAAAAAGGGGGTCCTTCTAGTTCTGCCCTTCTGGGGAATGCGATCAAATCAATTGGTCCCGCATTAACAGTTCTTAATCCCCTAGCTAGACCTAATCCCGATAAGGTGGAAGGAGAAGTGGCCGTTAATAAACTTCCCGAGATACCCAAAGAGGAAAGTATTGACACTCTTATCCTCGATTTCTTTCCTTTATTTGATTCTGATTGCATCCTAAATAGGTCTTTACTTCTTAAATGTTTTCAGAAATCCGCAAGGCTGAAATTATTACAATCTGCAGATATAGATAAAGTACTGATCCTGAAGACAGAGGCCGGAATTCGAACAAGGGTAAATTAGTAGTAAACCTTATCCTTCAATGGTCGGAAGGTTTTCAGAGTAGAGAGATCGATGTTATGCCTTTTTGGGGGAATGTTTTATCTGGTAGACCTTTTAAACCCTCTAAATCCTTAGGTTCTCCTTTTTCACTCCTGCAGGCATCCTCTGGCAGCACAGACCGGTCTGGCGGATTTGATAATTTGAAAGTCTGTATATCAAACGGTTTCCGCCTTGTGTCTTATACTAATCCTCCTATGCCCCCTCTCCATGGTAATGTTGTTGATGAGAGTCTCCGATGGAATTGGTTGCCCGGAGCTCTCTCGAGGAAATTGACAAATAAGTCTGTGTCCCATTCTTATCTTTAGCAGAGACATATCAATAATATCTTGGAATGCTGCAGGGTTGAAGAATAGCCCTGAAAAAATTCAATTCCTTCTCTCCTTAGAAGCCAGTGTGATTTGTCTCCAAGAGACGTGGTGTTCGGAGAAAATTTTGGTAGGAAGGGATTATTTTGTATTGGAGGGTCGTGCTTCTCCCTCAAGGAGAGGTCATGCTAGTGGGGGTATAGCTTGTTTACTGTCTAACCAGATAAAATGGAATTTTTCCCATTATCTGGATTCTTGTAATCTGTTTCAGGCAGTAACGTTGTTTAGTTCTGACAATGTTGAAGTTTCTAAACCCTTAGTTTTGATTAATGCCTATATTCCCCCCGATGCTTGCTCCAACCTAATTTTAAAAAAGGTCTTTGCCTATATACAGAGTATTAGGGAGAACATTCCCACTCCTCATATAATTTTGGTAGGAGACCTGAATTGTAAAATTTCTAATCTGAGTTTGCGCCTGCTTCGAGACAAACATAAAGAAGAATCACAGCAGATTCCCCAAGCCCTCTTCCCTGAGAATATTAAAACGAATAAGAGAGGGAAGATACTTCTTGAAGAACTCTCTGAGATGGATGGGATCATTGTGAATGGAAGGCTCTCCTCCGATTCCCCTGCAAACGTTACACATGAATGTAATCAGGGTGAATCTATTTTAGATTATGTAATAGTGGAGAATTCTGCCTTTGCCTTACTGAAGGATCTTAGGGTCATCGAAGCACTTTTTAGCGACCACAAATTATTATCTATCTCTGTAAAAATAAATACTCCCAAATCGGATCGTTGGTCGTTAAATAGTGATCTGGTGAGCTTCTGAGTTAAATCCGGGAGATGCTACTGGAATGCAAAGGCCCTAAGAGGCTTAGAGAGCATCCTTGATGTAGCAGTAAATGACCTTGCTAATTGGCATGGTTTAGAAATTGTGCATTTCTTAGACTTTATGAAGGTGGTGATTTCTGTCGCTAAAAACTCAAATAAGAAAAGATGCACCACAATACCCTCTAGTTCCCTTCGACTCCTCAATATAGAAATAAATAAGTTAGTAAGGGAACAGTATCTGTGTAAATCGTCTGAAGGAGCGCGCAGAATAGCCCTATTAAAAAGAAGGAGGAGAAGGTTACAGGCCAAATTACGAAAAGAGGGGGAGGATTCTATCTGGATAAAACTAAGAGAAGCCGCCATTAATGGACAAATGAAACGATTTTGGTCCCTCATAGGCAAGGGATGCGGGGCCAGAACAAGTCCGCTTCCAATCCCCATTGAAGAGCAAACTTGGGTGGACCATATCACAGTCCTTTATGCAAGAAATGGAATAGTGGTCCCCCGCATAAGTTCTAGTGAGGATAGTCAGCCCTTGGTCCCTCTTTCTGAAAAGGCTATTGAATTGGCTATTAGGGAAATGTGCTCTTCCGGGGCAATGGGACCGGACGAACTCCCTATTTCTGTTTTAAAGCAAAATAGTGAAAAATGGAGCAAATTGCTTTGCCCGGTGTTCAACTTTTGTTTTATGAGCAGAACGGTTCTCCCATCCTGGAAGGGGAGTATTTTGGTTCCCCTTTTTAAAAAGGGTGACCGGTTGTCCCCCAAAATTATCGTCAAATTGCCCTTTTGGATGCAATTGGCAAAGTTTTTGCAAAATGTCTTTTGAAAATAATTAATGATTGGGTGGACCAGAGTAATATACTACCCCTAGAGCAGACGGGATTTCGTAAGAACCATGGCAACATGGATAATTTAACAGCTCTGCAAGTAATAACTGATAAATACATCAGGGTCAGAGGGGGGAGAGTCTGCGCAGCCTTTATAGACTTCTCCACAGCTTTTGACAAAGTTGATCGTCCTTTGCTGTAGAGGAAACTATCTTCCTTAGGTATGCCAGCCCGGCTTTTAGACTTAGTTCAGGACCTCCACTCTGATACCTGGTGCAGAGTATTGTTGGGAGGGGAGAGAGGCTTATCTCAAGCCATCCCCTCGGCCAATGGTCTTAAACAGGGTTGCTTATTTGCCCCATTATTGTTTTCCCTTTATGTTTGTGATCTCCCCCAGACCCTATCTCTAAGCGAAGGCATCGCCCCTGTTCTGGGGGACAAACCAATCACATGCTTGATGTATGCAGATGATATACTATTACTAGACCTTACTCCAAAAGGTCTAAATAATCGTCTGCAGGCATTGCATGTATTTGCAGAGTCCCATCATCTGAAGATTAATATCTCAAAAAGCAAGGTAATGTGTATGACGGGAAAGAAAAAAACGAAATTTGGGAATTTTAGTTGATTTTTAGGTGGTCATAGGCTGGAAATCGTAAAATCTTATGTTTTCCTAGGGAAGACAGTATGTGGCAACTTGAGCGATAAGGCCCATATAGATAATAACTCTCAGAAGGCCATGACACAGGGTAAAGGCTTAAGTGTACTTTATAAAGCCACAAGCAAAAGACATTTTGTTCATTTGTTAGAGGCTTTTCCGGCACAAATTCCAGCCTCTCTGCTTTATGGCATTGAACTTCTTGATATGGGGCAATGGGGCTTTTTGGATACTGTTGAGGGCAAAATTTTGCGATATTTAACTACGGTCAACAATGCTTGTACTGTGGCATCTCTTAGGCTTGAATTTGGCATACGAAGCAGTTGGGTCCAGGGCCTGGCGGGAGTAATACGATGGGTCTCTTGTCTTTTAAATGGAAAACTGGCCACTTTAAGATACCTCATCCAAAAATAATTATTGGGTTCCCTAAAAGAGTATTCCCTACTTATAAAGAACTTTAGAAGGGCCGTTGCACTACTTGAACTGGAAGAATCAACTTTTTTTTCGCTTTCCAAACATCAGCTAAAGTCTACCCTAAAACTGGCAACATGGAATCTAAGTTTTTGGAGGGATAGAGAATCCCTTATTTTAAAGAAAGGTGCTTCTTCTGGTATTAATTCTTGTTTACTTAAACGTATGCAACCTTATGCCTCCTGGAACCTTCCTCATGGCTTATGGCGCTTTTGGTTCCTCTTGAGGCAGGATCTCCTCCCTTTGAACAAATTATTAGCTAGATGGTATGGTTCCTCCGAAAAGTGGAACTTGTGTAATAATTCGACCCAGGATACTGCCCACGTTTTATTCGTATGCCCGCCTTAATGGCTCACCGCCGAAAGTGGGTGAGACCAATTTGTTTAAAATTAAGTATTTTGTCTGCAAACTCTTTAGTAGAAGCTATTCATAACCCCCCCCCCCCATGAAATGTTTTGCTATAGAATGTTTAACTTTTTTAAATGTTTCCTAGATTTGTATTAATGGACATGAATCCTTCATTTGATTTTTTGATTCAATAGAGTGTATTTTATGGACTTTATGTATTTGTATTTGGTGCTTTTTATGTTATGTTCTTATGTGGATCTCAATTGAGTTCCAGATCATAAATCAATAAAATAGAATTGAATTGTGTGTCAGGGTGCGACAGGCATTAGGACAATCTACCCTGATTATCCAATAGAACCACAGCCATAGTGCATGCTGCAGATAGTGTTGTCTGGGGAGTTAAGTAAGCATTTGATCACTAGTCTATACACTGCATCTCAATGTGAGAATGACCCGGAAAAACACCCTTCATATCTTAAATGGAACACAACCTTGGGGCACACTTTCCCACTTGAACATTGGCAGTTCTGCTGTACATTTACGGGGCGCCTTGCCGCCAATTGTAATTTACGAATTATCCATTTCAAGTTCTTCCATCAGTGCGATTCTAAACCTATGCAATTAAACAAATATGACTTGCGTGACTCTGCCTGCTGTGTGAGGTGCGGGCAGGCTGATGCCAGTTTTCTGCATTTAGCATGGCAGTGTGCAGGGGTGGCTGCCTTCTGGGTTAAAGTAGTGACTGTGTTGACCAAGGTGGTGATGGAGCGAGTGCAGTGTGTGCACCAGAAGTGTGTCTGCTGGGAGATGTAATGTAATGTAATGTAATGTAAAAATTACTTATAAAGCGCTGCATACACCGGACGGTTTATTGGCGCTGTTCACTTTATTCGGTGAGAGGCAGAGGGGGAGGTGAGAAAAGCTTATGTATAAACACTACGGAAAAGATGGGCTTTAAGGAGAGACCTAAATTGAGAATAAGAGGAAGAGAGTCTCAGTTCCAGTGGGAGAGAGTTCCAAAATGAGGGGGCCAGAAAAGAAAATCTAAGACCTCCATGTTTTTTGCGCTTGAATCTGGGTGCCTGGAGGAGTGCATGGTCAGAGGATTGGAGGTGCCTGGGAGGGACATAGCGATGTAGAAGGGAAGAGATGAAGGAAGGGCCGATGCCGGCCAAAGATTTATGAGTAAGACAACCTAGTTTAAACTTGCAACGCTCTGATACAGGAAGCCAATGAAGGGCTTTAAGCAGAGGGTGGACATGATGATGTTTAGGTTGATGATAGATCAGGCGAGCTGCCTGATTCTGTATCAACTGCAGTCGTTTGATTTGATATTGAGGGATGCCTGCATACAAAGCGTTAGCATAGTCGATCCCGAGAGATGACTAGGGCCAGCAGTGCCAAAGTGAGGGCTTCGGTGGTCAAGAAGTGGGCTATTTTTCGGATCTTCCTAAGCTGAAAAAAGCAAGAGGACACAGTGGCACTGACCTGATGCTTCATAGAAAGATCGTGGGAGAAATAAACCCCCAGGCTTTTCACTTTATCAGCAGGGCGAGGAGGGGGGCCAAGTGAATGGGGCCAGAAAGTGGAGTTCCAAGGGTTGGATGGGCCTCCGACAAGAACAAGCTCCGTCTTGTCGGGATTAGGTTTGAGATGGTGAGCGCCCATCCAATTACTGATATGGCAGAGGGTGGATTGGAAATTTTGGGCCGCTTCATCAGAGGAGTCAAGATTGAAGACAAGCTGAATGTCGTCTGCATAGTTAAATGCAGAGACATTCCTTCCCCGGAGGGAGCGGATCAGAGGGGTGAGGTACAGGTTAAAAAGAAGTGGTGACAAGGACGAACCCTGCGGAACGCCGCAGGTAAGCCTCCTCCTGTCAGCCGAAAACTGGGAGAGTCGGACGGATTGGTGGCGGTTAGTCAGAAAGGAACGGACCCAGTTAAGGGCCGTCCCACCGATGCCCGCTTCCTTGACACGGTCGACCAAGATGGTGTGGTCGACCGTGTCAAAGGCCGCCGACAGATCCAGAAGGACCAAGGCTTGGCTAATGTTGGAATCAGCGCCTCTACGGAGTTCCTCCATGACAGAGAGGATAACCGCCTCTGTCGAATGGGCAGGTCTAAACCCGGCTTGCTGGGAATCAAGGAAGTTGGAGTCTTCGATGAAGGAGCTGAGGACGCTGGTCACGTGTGTCTCAAGTACCTTACTCAGGTAAGGGAGAAGAAAGATGGGACGGAAATTACCCATAACCCCGGAATCAGAGTTGGGTTTTTTCAATATAGGAACCACCTCAGCGTTCTTGAACTGGCTGGGGACCTCACCGAGCAGAAGAGAGTTGTTCAGGAGGGCCAGCGGAGGGGCGGGGCAAGCCGAGAAGGCGGCCCGGAGAATCACAGGAGGGCAACAGTCTGTGGGGGAACCAGATGAAACTCTATTGAGTAGGGAGAGAAAATCTTCCTCTAGTATGGGGGGAGCTGAGTGAGAGAGTGGGGGTTAAAAGAGGAGGTGACCTCAGAGAGGGGCATCGCCGGAGATCCGGAGGAAATACTGTTTTTGATTTTGCTGATTTTTTCTATAAAAAAACACTTGAGGGAGTCGCAGAGAGCCTGGGACGGAAGGGGTTTAATAGTCACCCTATCCGGATGTGAGAGCTCCTCCACAATGGCAAAAATGTCTTTGGATTTTTGCGCAGAGTTAAGAATTTTTGAGGAGAAGTAGGCGGTTTTAGCTGCTAAAATAGCCTGTTTATATTCTCCAGATAGTTTTAGGAAGTGAAGTTTCTCTAAAGGGTCATAGATGTAACAGGAGTTTGGTTGCAGTACCAAACTTAATGGCCAAGCGGGCTGTGGCACAATGCTGGGGTGGAAAGAGTCTCCCTACAGTTCGAAAATAGGTTTGGGATCTAACTTATTGCAGGGAACAACTGGAGACCTTTGCAGAGGATCTGGCTGAATCCTCTCGTCCCAAAGATTTCTGGGCCCAACTGACAAAGTATCTTTTGAGTCATCCAGATTTGTGAAGCGTCCTACTCCTAGCATTTTCTTTTCTTTTACTATGTTTAAGGTCTGTGTCTCGATGGGGGCTATTGTTGTTCTATTCACATGCTGTGTCCCTAGATTTCATTGACAATGACATTCAAGTGCCTTGTTTCTTTGATACTGTTTTTCTTTAAGTGCTGCGGGGACAGGGTTGGGGGGTGGGGAATGTTGGCTCTCTGAGCTGCTGTTATAGTTGCATCCTTCTCCTCTATGAAGACACTTTATCTTGAAAATGCTTGTGCTATTTCATGCTATGAAGTCCCTGATGGTTCCCGATAGGAGCATTTGGATTGTAACTGCAAGCTTTCAATAAAACAATTTAAAAAGAACACCGGAAGGAGGTTAGAAGCACTACAAATTGCAAAAATAGGCTTTGTCTCAATAAAATGCCACAACAGTGCAGAAATGTTGTTTGTCTAATAAAAGATGCCTGTCCCTGAATGCTGGAAAGATGGTGATGTCAGAACAACATACCCTTTGTTGATACCACTTTCAGAGGAATACAAGCACTTTTTTCTGCAGAAATATTTCTCATTTGTTCCTCACAAAACCCAAGGTTTAGCTGTGTTTTGGATAATATCTTTGTCACCTTGATAGGACCACACAACTCATGGGTACCTTTCAAATCCACCTGATGTTGGAAAAAAAGGGTGCAAATTTGGAATGGATACCTTGTGTGGACAAAATGTTAAAGAGGTCTAAGTCCAACCTACCCCAATAGCCCAAAATAAAGGCTTAGCATGGGAGGGAGGGGTGAAGCCTAGCAGGGAAAAGGTTTAAGTCTACATACAAGTGATGGATGTAATGGTTGAATTAATCTCATCCTGATCCATCATTATTTTCCATACTATGCCACCTCAGTTTGGGCCAAGTCAAAATCAAATCAGTCTTCACCCAAGACTGGTTTCACACTAGAAGGGCTCATCAGACAGGTATAGCTTGGTTTTCATGACACACTGTATGTCCAGGCGTGGGTTCTGTGAAAGTGTGCACAGGAACAAAGCTAAAGTGGATTGGAAAGCTTGTGGGCATTCCCTTATTAAAAAACTGTGACATTTTCTGCATTTTCTTCAAGGGAAATCCTGCTTCAGTTGTTTGTTGGAATTTCCCTCACACCAGGATTCTCAACTCATCTTCCACCCTCTGCTGATTCTGTGTCTGTGACATCATCAGCATTGCCAGGTTGCAAAAATAGAAACATAACAAGCAGATGCTTGTTGATTATGTCATAATGGATCCATTAGTGTTGCCTAGGACACCGAGGCTGAGAGTTCTAGATCTCAGGCACAGTGGTCACTTTCCTTGGAGACTTGGAAGGAGGAGGTTGAAGCTGTGCTACCTCAGGAGAAGTGCAATTTCTTCAAAGATTTACGTTTATTAGTGAGCTTGTCTACTTCTACCACTGGTAAGTTAATTTATGTGTTAGATTGCTTGTCTGAGAGTCTTTTTTCAGTAAGGTGGATGGGATACTCAATTAAAATGTGACATATACTTCTTCCGCCATATTACAAGTGCCTTAGACTATAAATACACTTGGAATAAGATGGATGGGATATCTCTTATGTTTTGAATCTAAACCATTATGTTAATATTTAACTTAAATAGAATTTAGACATTGTTCTATATTTACAGGCCTATGTATTTTCCGAATCCATGCACACTTACACAAACACAAACACATACTGAGGACAAATGATGAGACTTTACTGCTATGCTATGGTAATGAGTGTCTTGGGAATATTTAGCCCATCTGTATGAAAAATATGCAGTTTCACTTTTCACTGTAACATTGCACTCAATTTACTTCAATAAAACACACATGACTTTCCTGGAAATTCAGTTGGAAGTGTAGCACAATAACTGGATCAATTTCTCAGTAAACAGTGTGAATTATCAAGGTAAGAAAATAAATACTCACACACACACATTTGAGTATGTTATTTTATTGCTATCTATAATGTTTTCTATGGCAAACATGTTCTTGGCTTTCAATTAAGTACCCAAAGATATTTGTGCACAATGTACCTGCTTAGATGATTTCTTGCTTAGTAGAAATGTTATGATTTATGTTTACATTTTTAATTTTCTTTGGTGATTGATTTATGTTTAAAACATCTAGAAATGTGGTAATTGTGTGTAAAGTGGTTTAAGTGTTAGGAGCTCTAGTCTGTAAATTTTACGCCTTACCTAATTTGTGAAATTCTTTCATTGTCAAACATTTCCTTAGTGCTTCAAAGTTGATTTTCTAAAATAATTTTTTTTGCGGTATTTTATTGTCCTCAAAATTCTATAGGCATCCCTATTTTTGCTTTGCTATTGCGCACATTTAGGTTTTCTAGTAACTTTTGTTTTTCTCTTTTGGGCTACAGTTGTTGCTATTAAACACTGCTGTTCCTTCCATCTTTTAATGTGGGTCTTGTGTTTGAGGGCTGTCAGGTTGCACATCTGTGTTATGAACCTGGGTAGTGTTACAGTACAAGAGGAAAACATACTGGCTGTGGTGAAAAGGAAGAAGGATCACTTGTCTTCTGTTCAAACACTATTCACCACCTAGAGATATCTACCATATGTTTACATTCGGGCTAGGCTTGTCAACCTATCAAATAGTAATAAAGAATAAATGCTTAAGAAATGTATTTGCATCTAATCAATGTCAGTGGTGATGGTTTTAAATCTGTTGATCAGCCTTACAACCTAACAATATATTACTAGTCAGTGAGCTGGTAATATGAGTCCTAGATGTTTAAAACAGGAACGGAACGAGGTGGTGTTCAACCTGGCCCTTTATGCAAGGTCATCCACCATTTTTTTCTTCATTCGCTGAACTCGTTTTTGATGGCTTTAAGGGCTGCCAAATAGTGGTAAACAAATTATGGTTTCCCTTGCAAACAGGGTAAAGATGGCATCAGGGGCGGCCTTAGGCATGTGCAAGCTGTGCACCTGCACAGGGCCGCCAAACCCCAGGGGCTGCCACGTAAATATATATCCTTAATCTAATAATCCTCTGAGGATGGATGCATATTTGTGTGGCGGCCCCTGACAGGGATTTGGCAAGCTCCAGCTCTGTTCCACTTCCGAACACCCTGACTCTCCCCCCCTCTTCACTGGCCTCCGTGCCTGCATTCCTCCGGGGGCCCCATACCTATGCTCCCTGCCCAGGGCCGCCATGAGCCTAGAGCCGCCCCTGATGGCGTTTGTCTGATTTGTTACATTTACTTTACTTGTAAGACCCTATTATATGGTACTAAATATACCCAGGGCCTGGAAATGTAATGCTACAAGTACTTTGCAGCACTCATTGTGCCCTCCTCCCCCACCAAAGTAGCACTGCAAAACATGTCTCAGGCCTACCACTAAAATCTGAAGTAATGTGTTAAACTGCCATTTCAACCAGTCATTACATATCTTTTGCTAGGCCTAAATCTTCCTGTTTAATACTTAGAATTCACCCATAATATATAGGGCAGGGTGCATTGTATGTAAAACGTAGGACATGGTTATTTCAGTTTTACATGCCCTGACAATGGATAAACTCCTAAATGCAGTTTTCAATGTTGTAAAGGTAAGACTCACATAAACTAACAACGGGCTACCTTGCTACGCTTTATAAGTCATAACTTCAATTTGGGACCAGATCAAGGGACACTATTTCCATTCAAATACATTGTAATATGTGAACCTCTTTAATCATAAAGCCGGATTTTAAGTTGTTATTCTGTAAAACCCAATTTTACAAAGTGTGTATTTTTCTGCATAAATCAAATGTGCATTTCTGCCAAGATCCAGGATCACATGACTCTGAATGTATCTCAAATTGTGTTTTGTGTATTACTTCCAGGGGGCCTTGGGTGTGGGGCTGGGTGTTCACCTCCTGACTGGGATGTCCTGGAAGGTTGTGCTTAGCCTTCCTGAACTTCAAAGCATAGCCTTAGGGCTGACCCTGCCCTTCCTGACTTCTAAGGGTTGCCTGTTGTGCCACTGACAAATGCATCTCGCAAATATGCCTGTCTACCCTTTGTTACCCTACACATTTTGGAGCCAAACATAGGTAAGAGGCAAGTTTAGACAGACGGGACATCCCTCCCCCATAGGCTGGCACTGAGGATAAAAGTGGCACCTTCAAAATCTCTCATCAGAACACTGCTGGTCCGGTGATAGATTCAGGAAATGGATTGCCCTCTTATCTGAAGAATGAAGATTGGACCTGCTTGCCTTAAACTCAGGCTCCACATAAGTGCTTCAAAGTGTCAGTTGACTAACTTCCTGTTAGAGCTACAGGGAAGAAACAAGTTTCCATAGGTCTCCCTGCAACTCTCAAGCCGACCAGCACCAACTGGACCTGCATGAACCGGCATGAGTCCTGTTGCTGGCCTCTGCTGAAGTGAGCGCTGGTCACCCAGTCAAGGTCGTGACCCTTTACTGGTCTCAGAGTATTCTCTCCCTGCCTGAAAACCACAATTCCTGAGTCTCTGATGAAGATTCTAAGGTTTTTGGTCCATGTGCGACTACAAATGGACTCCTCATGTCGCCTGACAACCATCTGCGATGCCCGCTGATGTGAATCTCCTGTGACAACCTGCTCTTTGTGTCTTCGACAAGAACCAGCATCAGCAGCAGTAGACTGTGACCACTGCTAACATGAAGCTCTAGGAATGTAAAAAGATTTGAGATTTTTCTTGTGCAGTGTTTTCACTTTAGCACTTTATTTGTTTAAGTACTATACACATTACTACTAAGTTAAGCGTGAGTGCTTTTGTGTTAAGGTACTAGAGGGTAAGCACAGGCTTACTTAGTGACTTTTGTAGTTCACCCAGACAAGGAATGTGTTTATTATTTGATTGGTGCTTCTACTACTCTCAACTAAGAACGCAGTTTCTTATACTTGGTCTGCTTAATTAGAAAGTTTATATTTGAAGCCAAAAGAGAGTAATCTGTGAATGCATGGATAGTCTCTCAGGTGCAAGGCATTCTTTTAAATTAGGCCAGTCAGAATGGCCTGGAATGGATTTATCAATTTATAACAGTGTGAAACAACGTTCATGCGGGTCAGGCTTCCACCCGATGCTGTGCTTCACATGTCTTGTATAAAACACAGGAGCAAAAACCCATCAACCACGTTGGAAATTGGGTTGATAATCGGAATAAACATATAGTATCCCAACTGGTATTATTGAAAGACAATTAGAATGGATATTCAATAAACATTATCAGCAAGGAAATAAGGAGACTCATTGAATATTTCAAAAGTGCTCATGGCATCATATTTATCTAGAAAAGGTAGGGCAAAATGATGTTGTAGCAGCACTGTAGGTAAACAAATAACACAACCCTAATTGTACTTCGTGCTCAAGATGTGTATGTGAAGAACAAGGTGGCGACGCAAGTGACAAAGTGATCAGCATAAATGACGCATAGTGAGTGGTGCTTAGATATATACTGTTAGTAAATGAAACAATGTGGGTCTGGATGAATTGTTCTAATTTAGGTAGATTCTCTTATTGCGCTGAGTGGTCTACGGTGTTTCGATCCTCAATATTTGGGATCATCTTCAGAACTGGGTTGAAGTGAAAACGGTGCTGTACAGGGGGAAAAAGGGATGGTAAGGGATGGAAGAAGGGGAAGTGAAAGCGCAAGTGTTGGGGGGAGGTGGTAGAGCGCAGGGAGGATGGCTATGGTAAGGCCAAGTCAAGGAGGTGCCCGGCATGTGGGCGTGAGTAGTTCACATTTGGAGCACAGCATAATGATTGGTGTTGGAGACGCTTCATAGACATGGATGTACATCGGATATAGGGCCAGGGATCGAACGCCAGCATGATCCGGATTTGACTAATGCGAATGAGAAGAGCAATCGCGCGTGGGTCTTGGAGTCGGGAAACCAATTGCGAGATGTGGCAGCTGGATGAGCACCCAGGGAACCTGGGCGGGTGAGGAAGTCTAAAGGAGGGTGGCAAAGGCGGCGAGTATGGGAACAAATAACACCACCATGATCTGGAAAGGACTAATGCGAAGGAGAAAAGCAAATGCGCGTGGGTCGTGGAATCGGGAGACCCATTGCTAAAAGTAGCAGCTGGCAACAGCGAGCAACGGCGGAACCTGGGCGGGTGAAGCAATCAATCAATCAATCAAGACATTTATAGAGCGCACTACTTACCCGGAGGGTCTCAAGGCGCTTGGGGGGGGGGGGTGCCGCTACTGCTCGAACAGCCAGGTCTTGAGTTTCTTCCTGAAGGAGAGGTGGTCTTGGGTCAGGCGAAGGTCGGTCGGGAGGGTGTTCCAGGTCTTGGCGGCCAGGTAGGAGAAGGACCTTCCTCCTGTTGTCGCTCTTCGGATGCGGGGGACGGCGGCGAGGGCATGGTTGGTCAATCGGAGGTGGCGTTTGGGAGCGTAGAAGTTGAGGCGGTTGTTGAGGTAGCTCGGGCCTTGGTCATGTAGGGCTTTGTGTGCGTGGGTGAGGAGACGGAAGGTGATTCTCTTGTTGACGGGGAGCCAGTGCAGGTCTCTCAGGTGTCCGGAGATGTGGTCGCGACGGGGGATGTCCAGGATGAGACGTGCTGAGGCGTTCTGGATCCGCTGGAGTCTCTTCTGGAGCTTGGCGGTGGTTCCGGCGTAGAGGGCGTTGCCGTAGTCCAGTCGGCTGGTGACAAGGGCCTGGGTGACCGTCTCCCTGGTCTCGGTGGGGATCCACCGGAAGATCTTCCGTAGCATGCGCAGGATGTTAAAACAGGACGCGGAGACAGCGTTGACTTGTCTGGTCATGGAGAGGGAGGAGTCCAGGATGAAGCCCAGGTTGCGTGCGTGGTCTGTCGGTTTGGGTGCTGTGCCCAGGGCGGGGGGCCACCAGGAGTCGTCCCAGGCGGAGGGCGAGGAGCCCAGGATGAGGACTTCCGTCTTGTCTGAGTTCAGTTTCAGGCGGCTGGTCGTCATCCACTCGGCTACGTCTTTCATCCCTTCGTGGAGGTTGTTTCTGGCGGCGGCGGGGTCGTTGGTCAGGGAGAGGATCAGCTGGGTGTCGTCGGCGTAGGAGATGATGTTGAGGTTGTGTTGGCGTGCGATGGCCGCAAGGGGGCTCATGTAGACGTTGAAGAGGGTGGGGCTGAGCGAGGAGCCCTGAGGAACGCCGCAGATGACTTCCGTGGCTGCAGAACGGTGGTAGGCGGACTCTCTGTGTCCTTCCGGCGAGGAAGGAGATGATCCATTCCAGTGCCTTCTCCTGGATTCCGATGTTGCTGAGGCGCTGCACTAGGGTGCGGTGGCAGACAGTGTCGAACGCCGCGGAGAGGTCTAGGAGGATTAGGGCCGCTGTTTCACCGTTGTCCAGCAGGGCTCGGATGTCATCGGTGGCAGCGATGAGGGCGGTCTCGGTGCTGTGGTTGGCTCGGAAGCCAGACTGTGAGGGGTCGAGGGATCCATTCGTCTCGAGAAAGGCGGCCAGCTGCTTGTTGACGGTCTTCTCGATGACTTTGGCTGGGAACGGGAGGAGCGAGATGGGGCGGTAATTCTTGAGTTCGGTGGGGTCCGCTGTTGGTTTCTTTAGTAGAGCGCTGAGTTCGGCGTGCTTCCAGCTCTCAGGGAAGGTGGCGGTGTCGAAGGAGGTGCTGATGATGTCCCGCAGGCGGGGTGCGATGACAGCGTCGGCCTTGTTGAAGACGTGGTGGGGGCAGGGGTCGGGCGGAGATCCGGAGTGGATAGAGTTCATCGTGCGGATGGTGTCTTCTGTGTTGATCTGGGTCCAGGCGCTGAGGGTGGTGGTGGGGGGCGTTGGTGCGGTCGTTGGGGGCGTTGTTTGTGGGCTGAAGCTGTTGTGTATGTCAGCGATCTTGTTGTGGAAGTAGGAGGCGAGGGAGTTGCAGAGGTCTTGCGACGGCGTGATGTCGTTGTTTCCGGCGTTGGGGTTGGAGAGCTCTTTCACGATGTTGAAAAGTTCCTTGCAGTTGTGTGCGTTGTTGTCCAGCCGGTCCTTGAATGCTGTTTTCTTGGTGGCGTGGATCAGTTGATGGTGCTTCCGGGTGGCGAGCTTGAGGGTGGTCATGTTGTCCGGTGTTGGCTCCCTTCTCCAGGCTTTCTCAAGGGCTCGGCAGTTCTTCTTGGAGCTCTTGAGTTCGTCGGTGAACCATGGGGCCTTCTTGCTGCCGGGTCTGCTAGGCGGGGTCCTCAGTGGGGCGAGGTCGTCTGCGCAGTTGCTGATCCACTTCGTGAGGTTGTCGGCGGCCTGGCTGGGGTTCGCTGAGCTGGCGGGAGGGTGCTGGCTCAGGGAAGCGGTGAGCTGGTCTGCTGTGATCTTGTTCCAGCTTCTTTGAGCAACCTGTTGCTGGTGGTGGTGGATCGTGGATCTTCTGAAAGTGAAGTGGACGCAGCTGTGGTCCGTCCAGTGGAGTCCGGCGGCGTGGCTGAAGACGATGTCCTTGCTGGATGAGAAGACAGCGTCGAGTGTGTGTCCGGCGAGGTGGGTGGGGGTGGTCACCAGCTGCTTGAGTCCGAGGTTGGCGAGGTTGTCAAGCAGGGTGGTGGTTTTGCGGTCGTTGTTGTTCTCCAGGTGGAAGTTGATGTCCCCCAGGAGGATGTAGTCAGCGGATGGGAGGGCATGCGGGCTGATGAAGTCGGCGATGTCTTCGCTGAATTGTGTGCGTGGTCCCGGGGGCTGGTAGATGAGGGTGCCTCTGAGGGTGGTTTTGGGGTCCGTGTGGATCTGGAAGTGCAGGTTTTCGGCGGTTGTCAGGGTGTCGTCGGTGTTGGTCGTGATGCGGATGGTGTCCCTGTAGAGGATGGCGATGCCTCCTCCAGTCTGGTTGCCTCGGTCTCTTCGGGTGATCTTGTAGCCCTCTGGGATGGCGATGGCGATGTCGGGCGCTGAGGAGTCGTTCATCCAGGTTTCCGTGAGGAAGGCGACGTCAGGAGCTGTGGTGTCGAGGAGGTTCCAGAGTTCGATGGTGTGTCTGTGGACGGAGCGGGTGTTGAGTAGGATGCACTTGAGGTGGTTGCTGCTGGTGTTCGGCTTGGCGGGTGCTGGTGCGGGGCAGGTCCGGATGCAGGAGAACTTGCAGGCGTGACAGCTGAAGGGTCCGTGGGTTCGTCTCGGGGTGGCTCGGTAGCATCCCGGGATTCGGCCGGTGTTGAGTGCGTTGACGGTGGTGGCGTCGTATGTCCGGCGGGTGGGCTGGTGACGGCGGTGGTCAGGGGTCCTGGCACTGGGCGCGGTCCAGGCGCGGACGGGCGCAGACGGGCTTACCTTTGGCGCACCTTTGGCGCTCAATCAGTGCTCCCGCTGCGCGCGTCCACTGCGCGGTCGCTCAGGGGGCGTCATAAGAAGGGGGACGGGAGGGCGGGTCTGCTGGGCTGGGCGAGCAGCTGGGCCAATGGGCCGGTGGTGGGCGGGGCCGCAGGGGGCCAGCGGCGGGAAAAGTGGCGAGCGGGCGGCTCAGCTGTGGCTGGGCCGCTCGGGGGTGCTGGGGGGGCGACGGTGTCGGTGGCGGCTGGCAAGGAGGCTGCCTGGCAGCAGGGACAGCAGGCGAGGGAGCAAGGGGGTGACCCGGCCTCGAGAGGCACAGTGGTCACTCCCGCGGCAACCAGGCTCTCCCCTTAAGAAGGGGGACGGGAGGGCGGGTCTGCTGGGCTGGGCGAGCGGCTGGGCCAATGGGCTGGTGGTGGGCGGGGCCGCAGGGGGCCAGCGGCGGGAAAAGTGGCGAGCGGGCGGCTCAGCTGTGGCTGAGCCGCTCGGGGGTGCTGGGGGGGGGCGACGGTGTCGGTGGCGGCAGGCAGGAGGCTGGCAAGGAGGCTGTCTGGCAGCAGGGACAGCAGGCGAGGGAGCAAGGGGGTGACCCGGCCTCGAGAGGCACAGTGGTCACTCCCGCGGCAACCAGGCTCTCCCCTTAAGAAGGGGGACTGGAGGGCGGGTCTGCTGGGCTGGGCGAGCGGCTGGGCCAATGGGCCGGTGGTGGGCGGGGCCGCAGGGGGCCAGCGGCGGGAAAAGTGGTGAGCGGGCGGCTCAGCTGTGGCTGGGCCGCTTGGGGGTGCTGGGGGGGCGACGGTGTCGGTGGCGGCAGGAAGGAGGCTAGCAAGGAGGCTGTCTGGCAGCAGGGACAGCAGGCGAGGGAGCAAGGGGGTGACCCGGCCTCGAGAGGCACAGTGGTCACTCCCGCGGCAACCAGGCTCTCCCCTTAAGAAGGGGGATGGGAGGGCGGGTCTGCTGGGCTGGGCGAGCGGCTGGGCCAATGGGCCGGTGGTGGGCGGGGCCGCAGGGGGCCAGTGGCAGGAAAAGTGGCGAGCGGGCAGCTCAGCTGTGGCTGGGCCGCTCGGGGGTGCTGGGGGGGCGACGGTGTCCGTGGCGGCAGGCAGGAGGCTGGCAAGGAGGCTGTCTGGCAGCAGGGACAGCAGGCGAGGGAGCAAGGGGGTGACCTGGCCTCGAAAGGCACAGTGGTCACTCCCGCGGCAACCAGGCTCTCACCTTAAGAAGGGGGACGGGAGGGCGGGTCTGCTGGGCTGGGCAAGCGGCTGGGCCAATGGGCCGGTGGTGGGCGGGGCCGCAGGGGGCCAGCGGCGGGAAAAGTGGCAAGCAGGCGGCTCAGCTGTGGCTGGGCCGCTCGGGGGTGCTGGGGGGGCGACGGTGTCAGTGGCGGCAGGCAGGAGCCTGGCAAGGAGGCTGTCTGGCAGCAGGGACAGCAGGCGAGGGAGCAAGGGGGTGACCCGGCCTCGAGAGGCACAGTGGTCACTGAAGGGGTCCTAAGAAGGGTGGCAGAGTGCGGAGGGTATGGAAACAGATAACCTACTTATGGTGTGACTAAAGGAGACCAATTGCGTGATGGAGCAACTGGCGGCTTGAGAGCCACGGTGGAACCTGGGCGGGTGAAGGGGTCCTAGGAAGGGTGGCAGAGCGCTTTGGGTCTGGGAACAATTAATCGGCTTAGTACTGCGCTCTACCACCTCCGCGCAATGTTTGCGCTTTCACTTCTCCTTCTTCCACCCCTTACCATACCTTTTTCCCCCCCTGTACAGCACCGTTTTCATTTCATTCCAGTCCTGAAGATGATCCCAAATAATGAGGATCGAAACGCCGTCGACCACTCAGCGCAATAAGAGCCGCAGCCCACAATGTGGTTCATCCTAACTACAATCAACCTAAATTAGAACCAAAGCTTCACAAATCATTCGGAGCCACATTGTTTTATTTACTCACTGTATATATCTAAGCACCACTCACTATGCACCGTTTATGCTGATCACATTGTCACTTGCGTCTCCACCTTGTTCTTCACATGCACATCTTGAGCACCAAGTACAATTAGGGTTGTATTATTTTTTTACCTACAGTGCTGCTACAACTGTATTTTGCCCTACCTTTTCGTAGATAAATATGATGCCATGAACACATTTGAAATATTCAATTAGTCTACTTATTTCCTTACTGATAATGTTTATTGCATATCCAATCTAATTGTCTTTCAATAATACCAGTTGGGATACTATATGTTTATTCCGTGCTTCACGTGTGTCAGGGGTGCCGCTCGTAGCCTGGAAAAGAGTAAGTTTGTTTCTTTCTGCTACTGTGGATACAGGGATTCAAAACCTGCCGAACCCTGTGGGAAACTGTTTTTGCTGATTGTGCCGACTGGAGAAGGCCAAAACTCTGCAGCGGGACTGCGAGGACCATATGCCAGTGCGAGTGTGACCAGACGCACCTGGGCCTCATCACGCCCTCTATCCGCCTACTGCCTCCCTCCTAGTTTAGATACGGTTCGCGGCCCCCGCTCCGCGGGAGCCACTCGTAGCCTGGAAAAGAGGGAGTTTGTTTCTTTCTGCTACTGTGGATACAGGGATTCGAAACCTGCAAACCCTGTGGGACACAGTTTTTGCTGATTGTGCCGACTGGAGGAGGCCAAGACTCTGCAGCGGGACTGCGAGGACCATAGGCCCGTGCGAGTGTGACCAGACGTACCTGGGCCTCATCACGCCCTCTTCCCGCCTACTGCCTCCCTCCTAGTATCGATACGGCTCGCGCCCCCGCTCCGCGGGAGCAGCTCGTAGCCTGGAAAAACGGGAGTTCGTTTCTTTCTGCTACTGTGGATACAGGGATTCGAAACCTGCCAAACCCTGTGGGACACTGTTTTGGCTGATTGTGCCGACTGGAGGAGACCAAGACTCTGCAGCGGGACTGCAAGGACCATCGGCCAGTGCGAGTGTGACCAGACGCACTTGGGCCTCATCACGCCTTCTTTCCACCTACTGCCTCCTCTATTAAATCACGCCCGCACCCCCGCTCGCGGGACGTCGCCGGGCGAAGCCCGGGCAAAGGGCGGGCCCTCTGAGGCCCTCAGAGGCTGAAGTAGGCTGAGCTGTGCCCATTCCTTTTCAAATAATTTGCTCCTCTATGTGTGTTCTTTATTCTTTGTCTGTTAGCAGCTTAAATCGTTCCTATTATTTTGAATCTATATAGTAGTTAGTGATCTTTTGTGTTTTCCTCTGGTCTTCGAAATGACGGCCAAAAAGTTAAGTTCAGGGAAAATATTAGTGGGAAGGTCGTGCTCCAAAACTAAATCGAATCCTCTACGAAATAAGGATAGCCATGCTACGCAATTAAAGGGCACCTGCCAATTATTTAATCTTTGGGAAAGGGGAAAGAATAGAGCCACAATTGTGGGGTCCATGTCTGATGGTTGAAAAGAGCATTGTTGTAAAAGATCATATTACTATGATGGGGTTACGCACTGAGGGTTTGATGGAACAAAACAACAAGTAAGAGGGAGCCACCCTATCAGTTGAAGTTGTAGAAGGTCACCCTATTTTGAAGAATAGTGTGTCTCCCTCCCTGTTAACTTTAGGGGACAAAAACTTACAATCCCCTCATCCCATCCAAGCTCCGTCAGAAGTTAATTCAAAAGCAGTGGGGGCTACAGTATATGTCCCTTTTCTTAATCCCAGCGAGTCTCCTTCTAAAAATACGTTTAGCCCTTCACTTCCGAGAGGAGTGCGAAATAACGATTAGTCTCTTCTGATTTTGATATCGAGCTGTGTAGGAGATATATTGAGGAATATTCTAGTAAGGTTCTTGATCCTATAAAGACCCCAGCAGTATCTGCCCCCTCTGGTCTCCAACTGTATAGTAGTACCCTCTCTAATAAATCCCATTTTATTATTTCCCAGTCAAATACTTCCATGAACCCTAATCTCAACATAACAGGTATTGATGCTACTCATCCAATTAGGTTAGAAAAACCCATTTCTGACTCTCTTTCCTCTCTAGAACATTTACTCTCTTCTATTTTGCTATTATTGGAAACATTTGTCGGGGGCTCGGATTGTGTACTGGAAACAGTAACACAAATATTGAAGGTTTTATTGAGCAACCAACAGGAGAAGGAAACTAGCTCTAATTTAGAAGTAAGCCGGCAAGAACCTGTAGAGCTGAAAGATATTAAGACAGAGAATGAGTGTCCTAACGCTTCTCAAGCACTTTGTGATAGGGAAAAATCAGTCCCTCCATTGAGAGCCCCTATTTCTAATTGTGCAGTAGTTCTTGACCCAGTAGTAAAGGTTCTGAATGAAACCGTTTCAAGGGTAGACAAAGAACTTTTTCTGATCTTTAATATACAGAGGGGTGAGGGAGACAAGGAGGTATTAGAATCAGAAGAAAATAGAAAAAAGGGCAAATCAGGGAAAGCTAAAAAGAATGGGAGGAAAAAGAGGAAATTAATTAGAAGAATTGAAAAAAAAAGGCGGAGAAAAATCCTCTTCAGAGATCACTTGGATTTGTCCACTAAAAAAGAGCCTCATCAGGCTTCTTTGCTTGCATTAAAAGATGAGATTGGGGACGTAAAAGGAGTTCTAGACACATCAATCTCCTTAGAACAAAGGCTGGTCCCCTCTCCATCTATTCCCGCCATTTCCCTTAATAACCCTCTTTGTTCATCCGGTGGTCGCAATATTGAAAAAGGGGGTCCTTCTAGTTCTGCGATCAAATCAATTGGTCCCGCATTAACAGTTCTTAATCCCCTAGATAGACCTAATCCCGATAAGGTGGAAGGAGAAGTGGCCGTTAAAAAACTTCCCGAGATACCCAAAAGGGGAAAGTATTGACACTCTTATCCTCGATTTCTTTCCTTTATTTGATTCTGATTGCATCCTAAATAGATCTTTACTTCTTAAATGTTTTCAGAAATCCGCAAGTCGGAAATTATTACAATCTACAGATATAGATAAAGTACTGATCCTGAAGACAGAGCCCGGAATTCGAACAAGGGTAAAGTTTTACTCTAAATTAATAGTAAACCTTATCCTTCAACGGTCGGAAGGTTTTCAGAGTAGAGGGATCGATGTTATGCCTTTTTGGGGGAATGTTTTATCTGGTAGACCTTTTAAACCCTCTAAATCCTTAGGTTCTCCTTTTTCACTCCTGCAGGCATCCTCTGGCAGCACAGACCGGTCTGGCGGATTTGATAATTTGAAAGTCTGTATATCAAAAGGTTTCCGCCTTGTGTGTTATACTAATCCTCCTATGCCCCCTCTCCATGGTAATGTTGTTGATGAGAGTCTCCGAATGAATTGGTTGCCCGGAGTTTTCTCGAGGAAATTGACAAATAAGTCTGTGTCCCATTCTCCTCTTTAGAAGAGACATATCAATAATATCTTGGAATGCTGCAGGGTTGCAGAATAGCCCTTAAACAAAATCAATTCCTTCTCTCCTTAGAAGCCAGTGTGATTTGTCTCCAAGAGACGTGGTGTTCGGAGAAAATTTTGGTAGGAAGGGATTATTTTGTATTGGAGGGTCGTGCTTCTCCCTCAAGGAGAGGTCATGCTAGTTGGGGTATATCTTGTTTACTGTCTAAGCAGATAAAATGGAGTTTTTCTCATTATCTGCATTCTTGTAATCTCTTTCAGGCAGTAACGTTGTTTAGTTCTGACAATGTTGAAGTTTCTAAACCCTTAGTTTTGATTAATGCCTAATGCTTGCTGCAACCTAATTTTAAAAAAGGTCTTTGCCTATATACAGAGTATTAGGGAGAACATTCCCACTCCTCATATAATTTTGGTAGGAGACCTGAATTGTAAAATTTCTAATCTGAGTCTGTGCCTGCTTCGAGACAAACATAAAGAAGAATCACAGCCGATTCCCCAAGCCCTCTTCCCTGAGAACATTAAAACGAATAAGAAAGGGAAGATACTTCTTGAAGAACTCTCTGAGATGGATGGGATCATTGTGAATGGAAGGCTCCCCTCCAATTCTCCTGCAAACTTTACACATAAATCTAATCAGGGTGAATCAATTTTAGATTATGTATTAGTGGAGAATTCTGCCTTTGCCTTACTGAAGGATCTTAGGGTCATCAAAACACTTTTTAGCGACCACAAATTATTATCTATCTCTGTAAAAATAAATACTCCCAAATCGAATCGTTGGTCGTTAAATAGTGATCTGGTGAGCTTCGGAGTTAAATCCGGGAGATGCTACTGGAATGCAAAGGCCCTAAGAGGCTTAGAGAGCATCCTTGATGTAGCAGTAAATGACCTTGCTAATTGGCATGGTTTAGAAATTGTGCGTTTCTTAGACTTTATGAAGGTGGTGATTTCTGTCGCTAAAAACTCAAATAAGAAAAGATACACCACAATACCCTCTAGTTCCCTTCGACTCCTCAATATAGAAATAAATAAGTTAGTAAGGGAACAGTATCTGTGTAAATCGTCTGAAGGAGCGTGCATAATAGCCCTACTAAAAAGAAGGAGGAGTAGGTTACAGGCCAAATTACAAAAAGAGGGGGGGGATTCTATCTGGATAAAACTAAGAGAAGCTGCCATCAATGGACAAATGAAACGATTTTGGTCCCTCATAGGCGAGGGATGCGGGGCCAGAACAAGTCCGCTTCCAATCCCCATTGAAGAGCAAACTTGGGTGAACCATATCACAGTCCTTTATGCAAGTAATGGAATAGGATAGTCAGCCCTTGGTCCCTCTTTCTGAAAAGGCTATTGAATTGGCTATTAGGGAACTGATCTCTTCCGGGGCAATGGGAACGGACGAACTCCCTATTTCTGTTTTAAAGCAAAGTAGTGTAAAATGGAGCAAATTGCTTTGCCCGGTGTTCAACCTTTGTTTTTTGAGCAGAACGGTTCTCCCATCCTGGAAGGGGAGTATTTTGGTTCCCCTTTTTAAAAAGGGTGACCGGTTGTCCCCCTAAAATTATCGTCAAATTGCCCTTTTGGATGCAATTGGCAAAGTTTTTGCAAAATGTCTTTTGAAATTAATTAATGATTGGGTGGACCAGAGTAATATATTACCCCTAGGGCAGACGGGATTTCATAAGAACCATGGCACCATGGATAATTTAACAGCTCTGCAAATTATATCTGATAAATACATCAAGGTCAGAGGGGGGAGAGTCTTCGCAGCCTTTATAGACTTCTCCACAGCTTTTGACAAAGTTGATCGTCCTTTGCTGTGGAGGAAACTATCTTCCTTAGGTATGCCAGCCCGGCTTCTAGACTTGGTTCAGGACCTCCACTCTGATACCTGGTGCAGAGTATTGTTGGAAGGGGAGAGAGGCTTATCTCAAGCCATCCCCTCGGCCAATGGTCTTAAACAGGGTTGCTTATTTGCCCTATTATTGTTTTCCCTTTATGTTTGTGATTTCCCCAGACCCTATCTCTAAGCGAAGGCATCGCCCCTGTTCTGGGAAACAAACCAATCACATGCTTGATGTATGCAGAAGATATACTATTACTAGAGCTTACTCCAAAAGGTCTAAATAATCGTCTGCAGGCATGTATTTGCCAAGTCCCATCATCTGAAGATTAATATCTCAAAAAGCAAGGTAATGTGTATGACGGGAAAGAAAAAAACGAAATTTGGGAATTCTAGTTGGTTTTTAGGTGGTCAAGGCTGGAAATCGTAAAATCTTATGTTTTCCTAGGGAAGACAGTATGTGGCAACTTGAGCGATAAGGCCCATATAGATAATAACTCTCGGATGGCCATGACACAGGGTAAAGGCTTAAGTGTACTTTATAAAGCCACAGGCAAAAGACATTTTTTTCATTTGTTAGAAGCTTTTCGGGCAAAAATTCCAGCCTCTCTGCTTTATGGCATTGAACTTCTTGATTTGGGGCAATGGGGATTTTTGGATACTGTTGAGGGCAAAATGTTGCGATATTTAACTACGGTCAACAACGCTTGTACTGTGGCATCTCTTAGGCTTGAATTTGGCATTTGGAATTTACTGGCGGGAGTAATACGATGGGTCTCTTGTCTTTAAAAGGGAAAACTGGCCACTTTAAGATACCTCATCCAAAAAGAATTATTGGGTCCCCTAAAAGAGTATTCCCTACTAATAAAGAACTTTAGAAGGGCTGTTGCACTACTTGAACTGGAAGAATCAACTCTATTTTCGCTTTCCAAACATCAGCTAAAGTCTACCCTAAAACTGGCAACATGGAATCTAAGTTTTTGGAGGGATATAGAATCCCTTATTTTAAAGAAAGGTGCTTTTTCTGTTATTAATTCTTGTTTACTTAAACGTATGCAACCTTATGCCTCCTGGAACCTTCCTCATGGCTTATGGCGCTTTTGGTTCCTCTTGAGGCAGTATCTCCTTTCTTTGAACAAATTATTAGCTAGATGGTATGGTTCCTCCGAAAAGTGGAACTTGTGTAATAATTCGACCCAGGATACTGCCCACGTTTTATTCGTATGCCCGCCTTAATGGCTCACCTCCGAAAGTGGGTGAGACCAATTTGTTTAAAATTAAGTATTTTGTCTGCCAACTCTTTAGTAGAAGCTATTCATAACCTCCCCCCAATGAAATGTTTTGCTATAGAATTTTTAACTTTTTTAAATGTTTCCTAGATTTGTATTAATGGACATGAATCCTTCATTTGATTTTTTGATTCAATAGAGTGTATTTTATGGACTTTATGCATTTGTATTTGGTGCTTTTTATGTTATGTTTTTATGTGGATCTCAATTGAATTCCAGATCATAAATAATAAATTGAATTGAATTGTGTGTCAGGGTGCGACAGGAATTAGGAAAATCTACCCTGATTATCCAATAGAACCACAGCCATAGTGCACGCTGCAGATAGTGTTGTCTGGGGAGTTAGGTAAGCATTTGATCACTAGTCTATACACCGCATCTCAATGTGAGAATGACCCGGAAAAACACCCTTCATATCTTAAATGGAACACAACCTTGGGGAACACTTTCCCACTTGAACATTGGCAGTTCTGCTATACATTTACGGGGCGCCTTACCGCCAATTGTAATTTACGAATTATGCATTTCAAGTTCTTCCATCAGTACGATTCTACACCTCTGCAATTAAACAAATATGACTTGCGTGACTCTGCCTGCTGTGTGAAGTGCCGGCAGGCTGATGCCAATTTTCTGCATTTAGCATGGCAGTGTGCAGGGGTGGCTGCCTTCTGGGTTAAAGTAGCGACTGTGTTGACCAAGGTGGTGATGGAGCGAGTGCAGTGTGTGCGCCAGAGGTGTGTCTGCTGGTAGATGTAACAGGCGTTTGGTTGCAGTACCAAAGTTAATGGCCAAGCGGGCTGTGGCACAATGCTGGGGTGGAAAGAGTCTCCCTACAGTTCGAAAATAGGTTTGGGATCTAACTTATTGCAGGGAACAACTGGAGACCTATGCAGAGGATCTGGCTGAATCCTCTCGTCCCAAAGATTTCTGGGCCCAACTGACAATGTATCTTTTGAGTCATCCAGATTTGTGAAGCGTCCTGCTCCTAGCATTTTCTTTTCTTTTACTATGTTTAAGGTCTGTGTCTCGATGGGGGCTATTGTTGTTCTATTCACATGCTGTGTCCGTAGATTTCCTTGACAATGACATTCAAGTGCCTTGTTTCTTTGATACTGTTTTTCTTTAAGTGCTGCGGGGACAGGGTTGGGGGGTGGGGATTGTTGGCTCTCCAAGCTGCTGTTATAGTTGCATCCTTCTCCTCTATGAAGACACTTTATCTAGAAAATGCTTGTGCTATTTCATGCTATGAAGTCCCTGATGGTTCCCGATAGGAGCATTTGGATTGTAACTGCAAGCTTTCAATAAAACAATTTAAAAAGAACACTGGAAGGAGGTTAAAAGCACTAAAAATTGCAAAAATAGGCTTTGTCTCAAATAAAATGCCACAACTGTGCAGAAAATGTTGTTTGTCTAATAAAAGTCTGCCTGTCCCTGAATGCTGGAAAGATGGTGATGTCAGAACAACATACCCTTTGTTGATACCACTTTCAGGGGAATACAAGCACTTTTTTCTGCAGAAATATTTCTCATTTGTTCCTCACAAAACCCAAAGTTTAGCTGTATTTTGGATAATATCTTTGTCGCCTTCATAGGACCACACAACCCATGGGTACCTTTCAAATCCACCTGATGTTGGAACAAAAGGATGCAAATTTGGAATGGATACCTTGTGTGGACAAAATGTTAAAGAGGTATAAGCGCAACCTGCCCCAAATAGCCCAAAATAAAGGCTCAGCATGGGGGAAGGGGTGAAGCCTAGCAGTGAAAAGGTTTAAGTCTACAGAAAAGTGATGGATGTAATGGTTGAATTAATCTCATTCTGATCCATCATTATTTTTCATACTATGCCACCTCAGTTTGGGACAAGTCAAAATCAAATCAGTCTTCACCCAAGACTGGTTTCACACTAGAAGGGCTCATCAGACAGGTATAGCTTGGTTTTCATGACACACTGTATGTCCAGGCGTGTGTTCTGTGAAAGTGTGCCACAGGAACAAAGCTAAAGTGGATTGGAAAGCTTGTGGGCATTCCCTTATAAAAGAACTGTGACATTTTCTGCATTTTCTTCAAGGAAAATCCTGCTTCAGTTGTTTGTTGGAATTTCCCTCACACCAGGATTCTCAACTCATCTTCCACCCTCTGCAGATTCTGTGTCTGTGACATCATCAGCATTGCCAGGTAGCAAAAATAGAAACATAACAAGCAGATGCTTGTTGATAGTGTCATAATGGATGCATCAGTGTTGCCTAGGACACCGAGGCTGAGAGTTCTAGATCTCAGGCACAGTGGTCACTTTCCTTGGAGACTTGGAAGGAGGAGGTTGAAGCTGTGCTAGCTCAGGAAAAGTGCAATTTCTTTAAAGATTGACATTTATTAGTGAGCTTGTCTACTTCTACCACTGGTAAGTTAATGTATGTGTTAGATTGCTTGTCTGAGAGTCTTTTTTCAGTAAGGTGGATGGGATACTCAATCAAAATGTGACATATACTTCTTCCGCCATATTACAAGTGCCTTAGACTATAAATACACTTGGAATAAGATGGGTGGGATATCTCTTATGTTTTGAATCTAAACCATTATGTTAATATTTAACTTAAATAGAATTTAGACATTGTTCTATCTTTACAGGCCTATGTATTTTCCGAATCCATGCACACTTACACAAACACAAACACATACTGAGGACTAATGATGAGACTTTACTGCGATGCAATGGTAATGAGTGTCTTGGGAATTTTTAGCCCATCTCTATGAAAAATATGCGGGTACACTTTTCACTGTAACATTGCTCTCAATTTACTTCAATGAAACACACATGACTTTCCTGGAAATTCAGTTGGAAGTGTAGCAAAATAACTGGATCTATTTCTCAGTAAACAGTGTGAATTATCAAGATAAGAAAATAAATACTCACACACACATTTGAGTATGTTATTTTATTGATATCTATAATGTTTTCTATGGCAAACATGTTCTTGGCTTTCAATTAAGTACCCAAAGATATTTGTGCACCATGTACCTGCTTAGATGATTTCTTGCTTAGTAGAAATGTTATGATTTATGTTTACATTTTTAATTTTCTTTGGTGATTGATTTATGTTTAAACAGGAACGGAATGAGGTGGTGTTCAACCTGGCCATTTATGCAAGGTCATCCACCATTTTTTTCTTCCTTCGCTGAACTCGTTTTTGATGGCTTTTAGGGCTGCTAAATAGTGGTAAACAAATTATGGTCTCCCTTGCAAACAGGGTAAAGATGGCGTCAGAGGCAGCCTTAGGCAAGTGCAAGCTGGGCACCTGCACAGGGCCGCCAAACCCCAGGGGCCGCCATGCCAATATATCTCCTTAATATAATAATCCTCTGAGGATGGATATATATTTGCGTGGCTGCCCCTGGCAGGGATTTGGTGGCCTTCGGCTCTGTTCCATTTCCGAACACCCTGACTTCCCCCTCTTCACTGGCCTCCGTGCCTGCGTTCTTCCGGGGGGCCCCTACATACGCTCCCTGCCAAGGGCCGCCATGAGCCTAGAGCCGCCCCTGATGGTATTTGTCTGATTGGTTACATTTACTTTACTTGTAAGACCCTATTATATGGTACTAAATATACCCAGGGCCTGAAAATTAAATGCTACAAGTGCTTTGCAGCACTCATTGTGCCCTCCTCCCCCACTAAAGTAGCACTGCATAACATGTCTCAGGCCTACCACTAAAATCTGTAGTAATGTGTTAAACTGCCATTTCAACCAGTCATTACAAACCTTTTGCTAGGCCTAAATCTTCCTGTTCAATACTTAGAATTCACCCATAATATATAGGGCAGGGTGCATTGTATGTAAAACGTAGGACATGTGTATTTCAGTTTTACATGCCCTGACAATGAATAAACTCCTAAAGGCAGTTTTCAATGTTGTAAAGCTAAGTCTCACTTAGACTAACAACAGGTTACCTTGCTACGCTTTATAAGTCATAACTTCAATTTGGGACCAGATCAAGGGACACTGTTTCAATTCAAATACATTGTAATATGTGAACCTCTTTAATCATAAAGCTGGATTTTAAGTTGTTATTCTATAAAACCCAATTTTACAAAGTGTGTATTTTTCTGCATAAACCAAATGTGCATTTCTGCCAAGATCCAGGATCCAGGATCACATGAGTCTGAATGTATCTCCCATTGTGTTTTGTGTATTACTTCCAGATGTGAGGACTAAAGGGCCTTGGGTGTGGGGTGGGTGTTCACCTCCTGACTGGGATGTCCTTGAAGGTTGTGCTTAGCCTTCCTGAACTTCAAAGCATAGCCTTAGGGCTGACCCTGCCCTTCCTGACTTCTAAGGGGTGTCTGCTGTGCCACTGACAAAAGACAAATGCATCTCACAAATATGCCTCTCTGCCCTTTGTTACCCTACACATTTTGGAGCCAAACATAGATAAGAGGCAAGTTTAGACAGATGGGACATCCCTCCCCCATAGGCTGGCACTGAGGATAAAAGTGGCAACTTCAAAATCTCTCATCAGAACACTGCTGGTCCTGTGATAGATTCAGGAAATGGATTGCCCTGTTATCTGAAGAATGAAGATTGGACCTCCTTGACTTAAGCTCAGGCTCCACATAAGTGCTTCAAAGTATCAGTTTACTAACCTCCTGTTAGAGCTACAGGGAAAAAACAAGTTTCCATAGGTCTCCCTGCAACTGTCAAGCCGACCAGCACCAACTGGACCTGCATGAACCGGCATGAGTCCTGTTGCTGGCCTCTGCTGAAGTGAGCGCTGGTCACCCAGTCACCCAGTCAAGGTTGTGACCCTTTACTGGCATCAGAGTATTCTCTTCCTGCCTGAAACCCACAATTCCTGAGTCTCTGATGAAGATTCTAAGGTTTTTGGTCCATGTGCGACTACAAATGGACTCCTCATGTCGCCTGACAACCATCAGCGATGCCCGCTGATGTGAATCTCCTGTGAAAACCTGCTCTTTGCGTCTTCGACAAGAACCAGCATCAGCAGCAGTAGACTGTGACCACTGCTAACATGAAGCTCTAGGAATGTAAAAAGATTTGAGATTTTTCTTGTGCAGTGTTTTCACTTTAGCACTTTATTTGTTTAAGTACTGTACACATTACTACTAAGTAAAGCGTGAGTGCTTTTGTGTTAAGGTACTAGAGGGTAAGCACAGGCTTACTTAGTGACTTTTGTAGTTCACCCAGACAAGGATTGTGTTTATTATTTGATTGGTGCTTCTACTACTCTCAACTAAGAACGCAGTTTCTAATACTTGGTCTGCTTAATTAGAAAGTTTATAATTGAAGCCAAACGAGAGTAATCTGTGAATGCATGGATAGTCTCTCAGGTGCAAGGCATTCTTTTAAATTAGGCCTGCCAGAATGGCCTGGAATGGATTTATCAATTTACAACAGTGTGAAACAACGTTTGTCTCCCAGTTTTCCCATGTCTTACCAATAACAGGAATTGGAATCTAGTATTCATACTAATGACTTTCTGTGATAGTCACACACAACGCAATATTTATAGCTGGTGAGCCAGTCACATAACAGCCTAGATATTTCACATTTTCAGGTCAGCTGTAAAATGTTTGAATCTTGTGAGCAAGGCACGAACGTTCCCAGATTTTATACACTTTCTATTTTAATTCACAACATGAAGATTCTCTTCTTTGGGAGTATAAACTTTCTGCTGCTTAACTGAACATCCCACAAACACTAGGTATCTTAAGGTTAATCTTCCAACCCCTACTGATTCTGTGTTGGTGACATCATCCGGCATTGCCAGGCTGCAGAGATAGAAACAAAACAAGCCTGGGATTGCTAATGATGTCACAATGGCTCCATTCTCGGAGCCTAGAACACTGAGGCTGAGGCTTCCGGATCTCAGGTGCAGTGTTCACTTTCCTTGGATACTTGCAGAGAGAACGTTAAAGCTGTGTTAGCTTGAGAGAAACAGTGATTTATTTCAATATGGATACTGTGAGTCTGAACTAAAAGTTAGTCAGGTGAGCCCTTTGACGTATTACTTTGCATGCAGTGTAATTTAATTAGAATAGAAATGGAAAAATGTCCCCTCCAACTGTATGTGGCTTTTGGCAATTAGATTCTTATGAGGGTTTTTACTATAAGCAACATGACTAAAACATGTAAAATCGACATCAGACATCAAAATTGGTTAAGCAAACCACATCATCTCTGAAAAAATAACATCACTCATAATCCAGGATGAATACAGATAAATATATAAATATTCAAATTAAATGTTATGAAGTCATAGGAGCAATTTATAATACTCTGAACAACGAGTCCCTTGTCCTCTGAATGATCAGAGCACAGCAAATGTGTAAACAACATTTATGAATGATGAGTGTACCACCACCTCTTTCTGTGAGCTGTGATCATCTGAGAAATCAGTGCTTGCTCGCTGTGTGCCATTCGCCCTGCTGACTGTGCTGCAAGAGCCTTTGTGACTTGTGACACTTTGACAAATTGATACTTGAGATCTACTCTCACTATGCAGTTAAATGCTGCCTTAGCACCTCAGCAAATCCACTCCCTCAAAATGAACAGTGCTTAGGTATATCTCAAAATCCCAAGATTTGAGCCAATAACTTGTTTATTCTTATCACAGCTCATGGGCTTTAAATCAATTCAAAGTATTTGCTTGCTGCCAGTCCTACACCACGCACGACATACCCTCACTAAATCACAAACCCTGTCTCTGCCAACCTACCCATACCAACTTTGCAATAAACCTCTGCCATGGACTTTCATCTCTCCTAGCAGTTAAACATCCGACAAACATTTATATACAAAGAAAACCAACTGATCTTCTTCCTCACTTTATTATGCCACTGTAATAAGAGGTGCCCATTGTTAGACCTGGCATCATTTGCATGAGTCTCCCTTCCATTTTGACAGATTGCCTCCTCTGTTTTGATATGTGTTTGCTGGTTTTATGCTTTGGGCACTGTGCCACTGCTAATCAGTGCCACAGTGCAAGTGCTCCCTATGTTAAATTAATGTACTAATTGGTGATTCCATGATTGGGTTATTTGATTTATCTGTCAGCCCCTAGTACACTGCATCATGTGTGCCCAGGGCTTGTAAATCAAATGCTGCTGGTGGGCTTGCAACACTGGTTGTGACACCTACAGAAGCAGCTTTTAAAGTGTGTCTTAGGCCAGCCATTGCAAGGCCTGTGTGCAGTCTAGCACTGCCATGTCGACTTGGCCAAGTGCACCCACTTGACAGTCCCTAAACCTTCCACTTACTTCATATTAGACACCCCTATGGTAGGCCCAAGGGCAGGGTGAATTGTAAGTATAAGTTAGGACATGCTCTGGTGTGTGTAGCATGTCCTATTAGTGAATTACAGCCATTTTCGTTTTTCACTATTGAAGGCTACCTGGTCTCCATAGGCCAGAATGGGCAGTTGCATTATTACTTTCTTATAATCCTAACTGACTGAGGGAACAAGTTAGACATTTGAGTTTAATATGCCTGAACTCACAATTATAAAATACATCTTTTAGTAAAGTTGGTTTTAATATTCTGTGTTTGAAAGTACCACTTTTAGAAAGTAGATATTTTCTTGCCTAACTGACCAGGCCTGCCTCTGCTAGGTTGTGCATTCCTTGCCTGGGATTGTGAGTGACAGGGCTGGGGGATTCCAGGAGACAGGCTGGGGAAGCCCGGTGGTGAATAGAGAAATCTGTATCTAGATGGGAGGGAGGAGTTGCACCTGGGACCTGAATAAGGCTGCGCTTTCCCTCTACAATGCTGGCTCCACCTCCTGTGACTTTTCTGATGTCTCTGCCCTGCACAGTGAAAGGAAGAAGAGAGTCATGTTAACAAAGTGCTCAGGAACTGGTTTGGACTAGGCAGAGGCCTCTCTGCCTTCAGAGAACAAAGGATTTTGGGGTATAAATATTGGGACCCTGATTCCAAGAAATTAGATCACTTCTGTAACAAGAAACCTTTTGCCAAGGAGAAGAACCAAGGAAGCTGCAGGAGTTTTACTGCCCCTCTGCCAGTGTGCTGTTTGCTGGGTTGGCCTGCAGTGGTTGCTTTATTGCCAAGGAAAGGAGAAGAAACTTTTTAAGTACTTTCATCGTTTACAGAATATTCTCCAAGGGCTTGAACTGCGCTTGCCTCCTGCTCTAATCTCAGGGACAAAATACTTCACCTCCAGCTCCCCTCTGAATTTCCGTGCTGGGAATTTTCTACTCCAGACATTTGTGTGTCCCTGGGAGCTGGAAGCGCGACGCATCGAGAAGAAGCGTGCCGCTGCCGCAGCTGAAATCATTGCATCGCCGGAGAAGCGAGCCTTCGTGGCATCTCCCTGGAAGCGTGTGTTCATCGAAGCTGCCTGCTGTCGCATCACCAGAGAAGCATGACGCCATTGAGAGAGTCACCATCGCATCACCGGAGAAGAGTGTCTCAGGGCCTGTCGCGCTCCAAAGTACAGAGTCATCGCAAGGCTGCCAGGGCGCCTATGCATCGTCATCGCATCGCCGCATCTAGGGCGCCATCTTCTCGCATCGCAACCGGATCATCGCATCGCATCATGGCGCCAACTTGTGCACCGCAAAGGGCCTGCATGCAGAGAATCTACACATCACCTCCACACCGGTAAGGATCACAACACATCCCCTACTCTGCGCAAGCATTGAGGCTTCCGTGAAAGTTCCTCATGTTTCTCCATGTTAGTGACAAGAAGAGTAAGGCCTATTAAATTAAATGAGTAAGTATTATAAAACCTTTAATAAGGTCTCTCGAATTGTATTGTAATTACATGGATAAGGCGCTTACTACCTCGGACGAAACATCGCAGCTCAGACTGCAGCAACCTGGGCATCGGAGAGGCTGTTATATCACCCCAGACTGGGCTGGCCACGTGTGTTTTATTTCTGGGATGAGCGAAATACAAGAAACTAAAAGCGACACTGAGACTTTCAGTCTGACCAAATAAGGGCAAGCAGCAGGTGGAAGACGGAATACAAAAGTAGAACAAAGTGTGAAAGAATCAAAGGGGAAGAGAAGGAAAGCAGGACATAAAGGCAGAGATAGGGGAGAAAAAGTATTTCTGAAGAGGCAAGGCAGCAACAAGAGGTGGGGAAACGAAAAGGATAAGGGAATAGAAGACGCTTTTAGCTTTTTCATAATTGAAAGTTTCTCAAAGTGTCATTAACTGACCATAAACAGATAGAGCAGAGGTTGCAACAATGTAAGCTTCCTTTAATTCACAGAACAGACAATCCCACAGCTGCTCTTTGGCTCTTTTTAGCATTTAAGACAGTGCATTCTGGGGCCTGTAGTTTGTCTCTTTTACATTATGATGCGTATTATCGCACAACTCATAGTAAGCGAGAGCTTTGTATAATTTCTCACTTAACCAATTAAAGTTTTTATTAAATGACTGTTATAATTTAATTTTGTTACAGATATGATTACAATACCTTCATCAGCTTCATCCCAATTAATTTCAGGGAGAATACTGGAAGTTCTCCCAAGGTCAGGCGTACATCCCCCACCGGTAAAAAAAAAAGGTGACCTAGCTGCTCCATGGCTCAGAAGCTATCTGATCCTCGTTGCCAGGACCATATTAAGGAGATTCTCGATGAGGTGGGGAGGTGCATTATACCACGGTGGACATTAGTGAGATCATCCTGGACTTTTATGCCAAGTTATATGCAAGCAGAGCAAACACACTGCAGGACGAGATCCATGAATACCTCGACGATATTGCTCTGGGGTGGCTGTCTTCGGGTCACTGAGAATATCTTACACAGCCTTTCAGCGAGGAGGATGTCAAATTAGCTATCATGTCACTTCCCACCTGCAAGGCTGCGGGCTTAGATGGGCTCCCTAGTGAATTTTATAAATCCTATGTGGATGTACTAGGCCCTAGACTGCTAGCGGTCTTTGTGGAGGCATATGACATGGGTCGTCTCCTAGCCTCCTTAAGGGAAGACCTTTTGGTGATGCTACTGAAACCTGACAAGGCTTCCAATTGCTGCAACCCTTATAGGCCTCTCTCCATTATTAATATTGACGCTAAGATTCTCGCCAAGATGATTGCTATGCATTTACAGCCCTTGATCCCTCTGCTGGCTCTTCCCGACCAATCTGGGTTTATGCCAACCTGGTCAACCATGCACAATTTACTTACTTTATTTGCCACATTACACTACTTTGAATACGACTTTCAGGCTGTTGCTATGCTGCTCGAGCGTTTGATTCGCTCGAATGGGGCTTCATGTTCACGGTCCTCTTGAGAATGACATTTCCTCCTTTTTTTCTTCAGTGGATTAGAATACTGTATTCCGAGCCGGCAGCCAGGGTTCGTATAAATGGCTGGGTGTCATCCAATTTTTCCATCAGAAGGGGCATGCAGCAGAGTTGCCCCTTGTTGCCGCTGCTATTCGCTCTGGCTTTCGAGCCTTTCGCCTGCAAGCTCCGCCAGTTGCATGTATCAGCAGCATTGAGTTTCGACAGCGCCCACTTATAGTGGCACTATATGCCGATGACATGCTCGTGTACGTCCGTGGACCTGCAGTCTATCTTTCAGAACTGCTCAGAGAATATGTGAATTCGAGCGATTCTCTGGTTTAGGGATTAATTGGGCTAAATCAACTGTTTTCCCTCTGATGACTGGCACTCAGGAGGTCGCACTGGACCCAGGACCCGGTGAAATATCTGGGTATCTGGCTTCATAGGCACCTTGAGCAGGTGATATCTATGAATTATGGCTCCACCATCTCCCACATTGCAGATAGAGCTGTGCGCTGGGCTCGGCTACCTCTTTCACTCGCAGACCGCATAGCTATAATTAAAATAACCATTTTACCTAAATTATTGTACTTATTTATAAACATTCCTATTCGCTTGAATCTTACCCTTTTTAAAATGTTGCAGACTGCCCTGTTGTGATTCACCTGGGGGAGAAGCCTAGATGTAGTTGGAATACTCTTGTGTTACCGTTTGACCGAGCGGCTTCGAGGCCCCAGATATGCAACTCTACTATTTATGCGCCCAAGCTCAATTCGCGCACTATCGGTTCCTGCCCAACACAGCGATAGAGGCGGATGCTATCCTCCAACTTCTGCTGGCCGCGGCTACCCTTTCACATGGAGACCGAGGTCCTCGGGCAGAGATTAATCCAGTGCTATGTACCGCCAGGGCTTGGCGGGCCCTTGCCCGCAGAGCACAGAGCACAGCTAGGTTACCTGTATGCCCCACAGCTGCCTGTTGCGGCTCATCCGGATATCTCTGCGGCGCAGGAGCGTTCTGCCCTACGCGCACTACATGCAGTTAAGGTTGTGAAGATGGGCGACCTATACAAACATGGCATGTTCCGCTCAATACAAGATAAACAGGTGGGTCAGGCTTCCACCCGATGTTGTGCTTCACATGTTTCAGGGTGCGACAGGCATTAGGGCAATCTACCCTGATTATGCAACAGAACCACAGCCATAGTGCACGCTGCAGACAGTGCTGTCTGGGGAGGAAAGTAAGCATTTTATCATTAGTTTATACACTGCATCTCAACGTGAGAATGACCCGGAAAAACACCCTTCATATCTTAAATGGAACACAATCTTGGGGCACACTTTCCCACTTGAACATTGTCAGTTCTGCTGTACATTGACGGGGCTCCTTACCGCCAATTGTAATTTACGAATTATCCATTTCAAGTTCTTACATCAGTGCGATTCTACACCTCTGCAATCAAAGAAATATGACTTGTGTGACCCTGCCTGCTGTGTGAGGTGCAGGCAGGCTGATGCCAATTTTCTGCATTTAGCATGGCAGTGTACAGGGGTGGCTGCCTTCTGGGTTCAAGTAGCGACTGTGTTGACCAAGGTGGTGATGTAGCGAACGCGGTATGTGCCAGAGGTGTGTCTGCTGGGAGATGTAACAGGCGTTTGGTTGCAGTAGTAACCTTAATGGCCAAGCGGGCTTTGGCACAATGCTAGGGTGAAAACAGTCTACCAATAGTCCGAAAATGGGTCCGGGATCTAACTTACTGCAAGGAACAACTGGAGACCTATGCAGAGGATCTGACTGAATCCTCTTGTCCCAAAGATTTCTGGGCCCCACTGCCAAAAGTATCTTTTGAGTCATCCAGATTTGTGAAGTGTCCTGCTCCTAGTATTTTATTTTCTTTTACTATGTTTAGGGTCTGTGTCTCAATGGGGGCTATTGTTGTTCAATTCATGTGCTGTGTCCCTAAATTTCCTAGACAATGATATTCAAGTGCCTTGTTTCTTTGATACTGTATTTCTTTAAGTGCTGGGGGGACAGAGTTGGGGGGTGGGGATTGTTGGCTCTCTGAGCTGCTGTTATAGTTGCATCCTTCTCCTTTATGTAGACACTTTTTCTTGAAAATGCTTGTGCTATTTCATGCTAAGAAGTCACTGATGGCTCCCGATTGGAGCATTTGGATTGTAACTGCAAGCTTTCAATAAAAAAAATTGAAAAAACACTGGAAGGAGGTTAAAAGCACAAACAATTGAAATTGAAAAAAATAGGCTATTTCCTAAAAAAAGGCCACAACTGTGCAGACAATGTTGTTTGTCTAATAAAAGTCTGCCTGTCCCTGAATGCTGGGAAGATGGTGATGTCAGCACAACAAACGCTTTGTTGATACCACTTTCAGGGGTATACAAGCACTTTCTTCTGCAGAAATTTTTCTCATTTGTTCCTCACAAAACCCAAAGTTTAGCTGTATTTTGGCTAATATCTTTGTCACCTTCATAGGAACACACAACCCATGGGTACCTTTCAAATCCACCTGATGTTGAATGAAAATGATGCAAATTTGAAATGGATACCTTGTGTGGACAAAATGTTACAGAGGTCTAAGCACAACCTACCTCAAATAGCCCAAAATAAATGCTTAGCATGGGGGGAGGGGGTGAAGCCTAGCAGTGAAAAGGTTAGAGTGTACAGAAAAGTGATGGATGTAATGCTTGAATTAATCTCTTTCTGATCCACCGTTATTTTCCATACCATGCCACCTCAGTTTGGGCCCAGTCAAAATCAAATCAGTCTTGACCCAAGACTCATTTCAAACTAGTAGGGATCATCAGACAGGTATAGCTTGGTTCCAGTGATACACTGTATGTCCAGACGTGGGTTCTGTTACACTGTGACACAGGAACAAAGCTAAAGTGGATTGGAAAGCTTGTGGGCATTCCCTTATTAAAGAGCCGTGATATTTTCTGCATTTTCTTCAAGGGAAATCCTGCTTCAGTTGTTTGTTGGAATTTCCCTCACACCAGGATTCTCAACTCATCTTCCACCCTCTAAAGATTCTGTTTCTGTGAAATCATCAGCATTGCCAGGTAGCAAAAATAGAAACATAAGAAGCAGATGCTTGTTGATAGTGTCATAATGGATCAATTAGTGCTGCCTAGGACACCGAGGCGGAGAGTTCTAGATCTCAGGCGCAGTGGTCACTTTCCTTGGAGACTTGGAAGGAGGAGGTTGAAGCTGTGTTAGCTCAGGAGAAGTGCAATTTCTTTGAACATTGACATTTATTAGTGAGCTTGACTACTTTTACCACTGGTAAGTTAATTTATGTATAAGATTTCTTGATTGAGGGTCTTTTTTTCAGTATGGTGGATGGGATACTCAATCAAAATGTGACATATACTTCTCCTGCCATATTACAAGCGCCTTAGACTATAAATACACTAAACCATTATGTTAATATTTAACTTAAATAGAATTTAGACATTATGCTACCTCTAAAGGCCTATGTATTTTCCGAATCCATGCACACTTACACAAACACAAACACATACTGAGGACAAATAATGAGACTTTACTCCTATGCTATGCTAATGAGTGTCTTGAGAATTTTGCGCCCATCTGTATGAAAAATATGCAGTTTCACTTTTCACTGTGACATTGCACTCAATTTATTTCAATGGAACACACATGACTTTCCTGGAAATTCAGTTGGAAGTGTAGCAAAATAACTGGATCTATTTCTCAGTAAACAGTGTGAATTATCAAGGTAAGAAAATAAATACTCACACACACACACACATTTGAGTATGTTATTTTATTGATATCTATAATGTTTTCAATGGCAAACATATTCTTGGCTTTCAATTAGGTACCCAAAGATATTTGTGCACCATGTACCTGCTTATATTATTTCTTGCTTAGTAAAAAGATTATGATTTATGTTTACATTTTTCATTTTCTTTTATGATTGATTTATGTTTAAAACATATACAAATGTGGTAATTGAGTGTGAAGTGTTTTAAGTGTTAGGCGCTCTAGTCTGTAAATGTTACGCCTTTTCCTAATTTTTGAAATTCTTTCATTGTCAAACATTTCTTCAGTGTTTCAAAGTTGATTTTCTAAAATCGTTTTTTTGCGGTATTTTATTGTCCTCAAAATTCTTGCTTTGCTATTGCGCACATTTAGGTTTTCTAGTAATTTTTGTTTTTGCTGCTCTTTTGGGCTAGAGTTGTTGCAATTAAACACTACTGTTCCTTCCATCTTTTAATGTGGGTCTTGTGTTTGAGGGCTGTCAGGTTGCACATCCGTGTTATGAACCTGGGTAGTGGTACAAAACAAGAGGAAAACATAGAGGCTGTGATGAAAAGGAAGAAGGATTACTTGTCTTCTGTTCAAACACTATTCACAACCTAGAGATATCTACCATATGTTTACATTCGGGCTAGGCTTGTCGATCTATCAAATAGTAATAAAGAATAAATGCTTATGAAATATATTTGCATCTAATCAATGTCAGTGGTGATGTTTTTAAATCTGTTGATCAGCCTTACAACCTGACAAAATATTACTAGTCAGTGAGCTGGTAATATGATTCCTAGATGTTTTAAACAGGAACGGAATGAGGTGGTGTTCAACCTCGCCCTTTATGCAAGGTCATACACCATTTTTTTCTTCATTCGCTGAACTCGTTTTTGATGGCTTTTAGGGCTGCTAAATAGTGGTAAACAAATTATGGTCTCCCTTGCAAACAGGGTAAAGATGGCGTTTGTCGGATTGGTTACATTTACTTTACTTGTAAGACCCTATTATATGGTACTAAATATACCCAGGGCTTGGAAATTAAATGCTACTAGTGCTTTGCAGCACTCACTGTGCCCTCCTCCCCACTAAAGTAGCACTGCAAAACATGTCTCACTGGCTTCAAAGTGGGCCCTAGACCCCCACCCACATGGCCAGGCCCTGCCTGGACCAGGCCTCAAAATGGCCCCCACCCACATGGACAGGCCCCAACACCACCCCCAAAAATCGAAAAACACATAAAAATCACCTCAATCCAATGCCATCCATGCCCTCAATGATGTTTACATTCAAGACACCCCACAGAAAAACTAGGCCCATGCACCACTGAGTAACCCTGGGCATAATGGATGGAAGCAAGGCACATTGGATGCAGGCCTATGGCACAAATCACACTGCCTGGCTTCAAAATGGCCCCTTGACCCCCACCACATGGCCAGGCCCTGCCTGTACCAGTCCTCAAAATGGCCCCCATCCACATGGCCATGCCCCATCAACACCCCAAAAAATCGAAAAACACACACAAATCACCACAATCCAATGCCATCCATGCCCTCCATGATGTTTACATTAAAGAGACCCCACAGAAAGACTCAGTCCATGCACCACTCAACATTTCTGTTAGAGGCTCCATGAACATGTTAAAGAGCATGGGAGAGAGTGCTGTACCTTGTGGAACCTCCAGCGTAACTGGTGCCGGATGGCACAGGGATTGTTGGGATCTATTCAGGAGGAACGAAGAGAACCATGTAAGCACATGCCCAGATAACCTCATCCTGTGTTCTAAGAGGTCAATTAGGTTATTGTGTTTGACAGTGTCAAATGCTGACGAGAGGTCAAGAAGGATCAGTAGGCACGACTCATCGTGGCCCAGCATTCTTAACGCATCATCAACAATGTGTGTTAGAGCCAACTCTGTGCTATGGCCTGAGCGGAAACCAGATTGGCATTGGTCCAGGAGTTTGAAATGGTCGATGTGGTTGCAAAGTTGGGCAAGTACACATTTCTCCAGGAGCTTTGCTACGGTTAGGATGTTGGAGATTGGGCGAAAGTTAAGAAGGTCCGTAGGATCAGCAGTAGGTTTCTTTAAAATCGGGGTTACTTGACCCGATTTAAGGCAATCTGGAATAGCATCTTGCCGAAGTGATGCATTGACGATCATGGTCCACAATGTTAGTAAGGAGGATCTCGCTTCCGGGAAAAGGTTTGATGGAAGCGGGTCGTTGTAGTGGTTGGAAGGTTTCAGAGTCAACAGCGTGCATTGTTTTTGGGGAGGTGGGGTTGCGACGGGCCCATAAAATCCCTACCAGGTTGACAGAGGGAGGTCAGTTGCCTGAATGACAGGTGGTCACAGGCAGATCGAGATTCAGTTTCAATCTTACTGAACTTATCTGTGAAGAAATCTGTGAATTCTTTGCTATTAGGCAATGTCCCTTGACCCAGAGTTGCGGAGTTCGGATGACTATTGGCGTGGGACTTGATGAGTTCGAACACTTTTTTGGGACAGTTTTTTGCTTGGTTTAGCTGAGATCTGAAAAAGTGCCCTTCGAGCATCTGATGCTTTTGTTATATATGCTTCTCAGGGATCTTAGGTGGTAAAGATGCTCAAGGGAGGGAAGGACCGCTACAACCTTTCAGTATGTCTTAAGTTTCTTCTTTCTGAATTAAGACTCTCAGTAAACCATGGTTTGGAGAGTTTAGAGGAGATTATTTTAAGCTGTAGTGGAGCAACCTTGTCTAGTACGTTCAGCATTGCGTGATTATAGTGAGCCATAAGGTCGGGGACGTCCGACATGTTCGGTGGGGGAGGGGCAGGATGTTATCACAGAGAGCCGTCAGATCAAGAGGGTTGATGCTCTTTATTTCTATTTCTCTTTAGGGTGTTTTGTAAAGCGCTTGGTGACGCACAGCGGCGTGTCCCCGCGCTGAGGAGCTGATGCTTACTGGAAACTACCGGAGCGGAATAACTTACTGGGTGAATAGTACAGTTTTGAGCTTAGCTCTGAAAAGTGATTCTGATGGTTCTAGGCGCAACGCTATGGGTAGTTTGTTCCATCTAGATGCTGCCAGGTACCTAAAGGATCTGCCGCCCATCCGTGCTTTGGACACCTTGGGAATGGACAGGAGCCCCGTGCCGGAAGATCTAAGGGAGCGGGACGGCTCGTAAGGTGTCAGCAGTCCTTTCAGAGGGAGGGGAGACCTCCCATTGATAATCCGATGGCAAGTACATAGTGCTTTAAAATCTACCCTGCTTCTAACCGGAAGCCAGTGCAGGGACCGGAGAGCCGCTGTAGAGGCAGCTCTTCTGGGTAGTCTGAGCACTAGTCGGGCAGCAGCGTTCTCTAAGACCTGTAAGCGGCTCAGATTCTTCTCCAAAGTCCCTAAATAGAGAAGGTTGCCATAGTCCATCTTAGATGTGACTAGTACATGCACCAGGGTTTGACGGGCTTTAATCGGTGAGAACTTCAATACCTTCCTGAGGCTTTTGAGTGTCCCGAAGCATGATCCAACCACCCGATTAATCTGAGGGCCAAAGGTTAAGTCGGTATCAAACCAGATACCCAGGTTCTTTGCTTTTTGGCAAGGGGTAGGTGTTGGACCTAGGCATGGCGGCCACCATGCCGACGTCAACGCCGCCTGGTCTCCCCCCACGACCAGCACCTCAGTCTTGCCTCCGTTGAGCTTGAGGCAATTGGCGGACATCCAGGCAGCTAGGTCTTGCATGCATGCTTTGAAGATGTCCGCCGAGAGACCGGGCGCACGCGACAGGGAGATGACCAGCTTAGGAATCTTTGCAACTTTTGTGGGTTCTTGGGTTGGGCTTTACTTGATCTTAATAATTCCAGGATATGGAAGGTGATGCAATAGTGGTCTGTCCAATCAAATGGGATGATGGAATCAAGGAGGATGGAGTTGGGCTTACCAATGACAAGATCTAAGGTAGCTCCTTTGATATGAGTAGGGCTATCACAGATTTGGATTAGGTTGAGGTCAAGAAGGACGGATTTAAGGCTATTGACCACCACGTCATTTATATCATTCCAATGGAGGATGAAATCTCCCAGGAAGATCTGAGTGCCATGGAAGTCTGCATGGCCGAAATAATGTCCATGATCTGTTCTGTGAGGGGAAGGTTGTTGCTAGGGGGATGGTAAAATGTGTGCTGTTTGCAGGAGTGATTGTTGCCACCAGTCACTTCAATGCATAGGTATTCACAGGAAGGCAGAAGGTCAGTCTGTACTACCTTCACTGTAAGATTGCTCCTATGTAAACATGTGACACCTCCACCTTGTCCACAGGATCTGTCAAGCCTAATGATATCATAGTTGGGAGGTATTAAAAGGACTAGGAAGGGGGAAGCTGAGTCATTTACCCAGGTTTGCGTCAAAATTATAAGACCAAGATACTGCGCCAGCGTGAGGTTGGCAATGTCCGCGGCATGTTTAGCTGCTGAATTTCAATTTAGAAGCATGCATTTGAGACTAATGATGGCGTCTGTTGAAGCGCGTAATGTTGGAGCGTGGTGGTGACTCGCATGAGGTTGTTCTCATTTAAGGTTCTGGTGTTAGGCCTAGGTTCCCTGAAGGGATCAGTGGGGATGGATTCAATTTCTTGCAAGTTTGCTATGGGGGGGGGATGTGCTGGAACATAAGAATGTAGTAGAGAATGGATATCCGTATCTGAAAGAGAGGCTGTACATATGGAGGGGCGAGCAGGGCCATTAGGGAGCGGAGCGGAGGCCCAACTATGAGGTACGTGGGAGACATGAGACAGGGACTTCCGAGCATCAGGGGCGGATGGAGCCCGGAACACCCGCAATCGGGACGCGAGCAGAGGTCATTTTTCGTGGTAGCACAGCCTGGTCTTGAGTTAGCAGACACAGTCTCAGTGATATGTAGTAGACTACAAACCTCTGTCTTGAGTTGTTGTAGGCAGAGTGCTATCTCGCACAGGCGGCCTTCCAGCTTGGTGTGTGGAAGGGATTGGGAGGCTAGGTCCCGGGGACCCTGGAGCTGGAGAGAGCTATTGAAATCGGGGGAAAGTAGGGTGGGTGGGGACTGAGTGTGCCCAGTGGTAAGCTACACGCTCGGAATGTGTATGAAAGGTGAGGAGCTAGTGAGGTCAGGGGAAAGTATAGCGGAAGCCGACTGGGTGTGCCCCAAGGGAAGGGATTCTGGGAAATGGCACTGCAAGATCTGAAGGAAGGGTGGGATAGGGAAGAAGGGGACTAATGGATAAGACCCCTGGAGGCCAGTAGGAGCCCACTGGGATTGTGTGTTGGTCTGGAGGAAGGTGTCTTGGGGAGAACTGGGGCTGTGCTGTACGCAATGGGGCTAGAGGGGTTTGGGCTAGCAAACACTACGGGGTAGGGAGTAGAAGGATTAGCAAGATGACTGTGCTGGCGCAGCTCATTCATTGCGTTCATTGAAGGGAGTTGTTATTAAGAGTTAGGGTAGGTAGAAGGGGGCCCTTCGAAGCAGATGTGGGATTAGCGGGTGGTGGTGGGAAAGTAGGGGATAAAATTTGCAAAGGCAGGGGAACGCTGTTAGAAAAAGTTATAAAAAGTGGCCAAGTGGCAACCCAAGTCTCAGTGCTGAAATAACAAGATATATACACTGAATCACTAATAAAACACCTCAAATGTTCAAAGTCACTGGTCACACATCACAATGGCAATATTCAAAATTCAAACATCTCAAATGATCAAAACCACTGGCCACACATCACCATGGCAATAATCAAAACTCAACACTTCACCTGGTGCAAACACTGCATCTTAGGCCACTCCTGACCGGGGGATTAACAGCTGGGAATAAGAGCCTCAGCAACCAGGGTTCCGTTGTACCGAAGTAGACACTTCCTTCCCAATTCGCATTCCATATTCCCGTTTTCTAAGTCAACAACCATCAGCGTTATAATCTTAAAACAACACTAGAAGGTTCGAGAATCGTCCTCCCCCCACAAGGAAACTTACTAGGACTGGCCAGCTTCCAAGCAAGCATTCCATGGCAGGAAGAAGTTTCCACATCCCCTCTACGTTCTCGCATAACCAGCCTTTATCTTGATGAAGCTCATGAAAGCCTTCCAGGGTACATTAAACAATCTCTCACAAAAACAATCCTTGAACGTGATTAACCCAAACAACTTGCAAGCGTGGTTATGCACGCAGATAAAGCTCAAGCCAGGCAGAGTCAGAATTCAGGATGACATGAGGCCATGTCAAAGTAAATAGTAAGAACTTTATAACACTTATCAATGTACAACACAATGCACATTTGTGCACCACTGCTTATACCATCACATACATCATCTCTTAATGTACAACACAGAGCATATTTGTGCACCACTGCTCATATCACTTCAGGACCAAAAAGTACATTCCACACCTCACTCAATCTCTCGTGCTTTCAAATGGACATCACACACATTCTGTTCTTGGCAAGGCTGTTCTACTCTATGAAAGCTCCCACAAAAAGACCGCAAGATTACAAGAAAGAAACCTCTAAGAGAAACAAGGCATATGCAGAATGTCGTACATTCAAGCTAGGATAAAATAACACATCAAAGTCAATTAAAATAATGGTAGTCAAAGGTCATCACAGAGTGTCAGACCACAAGAGTGCCTTTAGCACTACATACCATCACCAACAATACCACCACTTTTACCACCACCAATAAGACCAATACTACCACCAATACCACTAACACCACCAATATCATCACCACCAATATCACCACCACCACCAATACCATCAGCACCACTGCCAACATCACCACCAACACCACTGCTACCATCAATACCACCACCACCATTATCACCACCAATACCAACACCACCACCAGCCTCCATACCACCAGTACCACTACCACCACCAATACCATTACCACCAATACCACCAAGACCAAGACCACCACCAATACCACCACCAATTCCATCACCACCACCACCAATACCAACAATACCACCACCAAAACCACCACCTTTACCAATACCACCACCATCAATACCACCACCTCCACCAATACCACTACCACAACAACCACCATTACCATCACCACCACCACCACCACCAATACAATTACTAGCACCAATACTACCACCACCACCACCATCAATACAAATACCAATACCACCACTACCAACACCACCACCAATACCACCACCACCAATACCACCACCACCACCAATAACTCCAAAACGAATGCCACCATCACCACCACCAATACCACCACCAATACCACTACCACCACCACCAATACCAATACCACCACTACCAATACCACCATCACTACCACCACCACCACTACCACCATCACCAACACCACTAACACCAATACCAACAACACCACCACCACTACCCATACCACCACCATCAATACCACCACTTCCACCAATACCACTACCACAACCACCACAATTACCACCACCACCACTTCCACCACCAATACAATCACCACCACCAACACCACCAATAAAACCATCAATACTACCACCACCACCAATACCACCACCACCAATAACTCCCAAACCAATGCCACTATCACCACCACCAATACCACACCACCAATACGAATACAGCCACCACCAATACCCTCACCAATACCAACACCATCAATACCACCACCTCCACCAACACCAATACCACCATCAACACCACCAATACCATGACCACCAATACCACTACCACCACGACCCCACCCCCACCAATACCACCATGAATACCACCAATTCAACCACTACTGCTAATACCACCACGAATACCACCACCACAAATACCACCACCACTAATACCACCAATACTACCACCACCACCCCCACTGATACCACCACCACACATACCACCACTAATGCCACTACCACCACCATTACCACCACCACCACAACCACCAACTATACCAACACCACCAATGACACCTACACAAATACCACTACCACCAATACCACCACCAATACCACCACTAATACTGCCACCACCAATACCACTAATAAGACCACCACCAACATAAACACTACCACCCCCAATACCACCTCCAGCATCTATACCACCACTACAACCACCACCACCACTATCACCACCACAAATACCACCACCAATATCACTACCACCACCACCACCATTGCCACTGCCTATACCAATACCACTACCAATACCACCACCACCAATACCAATACCACCAACACTAACACCACCAATTCATCCACCTCCACCAATATCACACCTATACCACAACCACCAAAACTACAACCACCAATACCACCACCTCCACCACCACCAATACCACCACCTCCACCACCACCAATACCACCACCACCAACAATACCACCACCAATGCCACCACCACCAATACCACCACCAATTCCACCACAACTACCAATGCCACCACCAATAGCCCCACCACTAATACACCACCACCAATACCACCACCACCAATACCACCATCACCACAATACCATCCCTAATACCACCAGCAATACCACCAATACCACCACCACCACCACCACCATCACCACCACCACCACCAATACCACCACCAATACCACCCCTATTGCCACCAATTCCACCACCACCACCACCACCAATAATACCATCACCACCACCACCAATACCACAACCACCTCCAATAGCACCATCACCAATACCCCCACCATAAAAACACCAAGACCACCACCACCACCAATACCACCACCTCCAATCCCACCACCACCGCTAATACCTCCAATACCACTACCAGCACCAATACCACCACCACCACCACCAATAAATACCCCACCACCAATACCAATGCCAACACCACAACCACCAATACCAAAACAATCACCAATACCAATACCACGACTAATACCGATACCAATTTCAATACCAATAACACCACCACCACCAATACCACCAATGCAATTAGCAATATTATCACCACCAATACTACCACACCACCAGTACCACCACCACCAAAACCAACACCACAAATAACAGTACCACCACCACCAATACCACCACCAATGCCAATACCAATACCACCACCAATACCACTAATACCAATGCCACCACCACCAATAACGCCACCACCAATACCACCACCAATACCACCACCACCAATGCCAGCACCACCAATACCAATACCACCACACCAGTGCCTCTCGCTCACTAGTAATCGCAGGATCACTGTACAAGGCCGGACCTGCATCCGAGACCTTCCCTCCCTCCCTCCATGCCTGCCATAAAGCACGGCTCGCCCTGCACCAGTAGGTGAAGCCAGGACCCTACTACACCCGGAGTGTTTTTTATTCGGCCAAAGAAAGCAATGACATTACGCAATGCCGCACTGCACACTCAAATCACGAAGGGGACAGGCAGTAGCCCCACCCCCCTCTTCCTCCTGAGCTGTGACAGTCTAATCACAGAGCAAAAAGTGTTGAAACGCTTGGTTAGTGTTTATAGCTCAGATCATATGTAACTCTCACTTCAAACTTTGTGTCTGTGCAATTTACAACACTTACTCATCTTCTTCACTGCACTATTTATCACTAGTTTGAAGACATTGCAGACCAGTCTTTTCCTCTGATATTTACAATCTAACAAGCAGTAGAGAAGGCACTTTATTGCAATTCAATAGGTCTGGAATTTGCGAGAGTTTAAGCTATTAGTATTGTAAATGACATTTCATTTTATTTATGTTTTAAAACCCAAAACATAAATAAAAGGCATTGTCATTTACAATGCCAATAGCTCAAACTGGCTTGAATGTGAGACCTATTGCATTGCAAATGCTTGTTTAGGTCGAGCATTCGAGACCTCTTTTATAAACTTTTGTACATATTTATATGTAAATGTTCTTTATGGGCTCTGGAGATCAGCCCTAGGACTTGTCTGCTTCTGCGTAGGGACTTTTTTTTCTGTTCAACTGCCTCTATTTAAATGTCTTGATAGAAAACGACCAGTAGAGGTCAGTAAAATACCAGAATTGCTTTCTGCTGAGGGACTTTATTTTTTTAAATTTTCTGGCAACTGCCTCGATTTAACTTTCCTGATAGAAAACGACCAGCAGAGGTTAGTAAAATGCCAGAATCACTTTAGCATTCTCTAGATTCTAGTCCATAGAAATTGTCTTCCAGGAGCACCCATAGACAACAGTATTTTTTTCAAATCTTGTATTTTGAGTGATATGACCAACGAAGGCGCTTAATTTATATTAAAAATGGAGCTTTGGACTATACCATTTTCCGCTGAAAAGCAATATTTCTCTCCATGTGTTCCCATACCTGGTGTGTCACGCAGTTTGGTGCTTACTTTCCCTCCATGTTAAAGAACAGTAGATGTTTCAGCACTCAGGCTAATGTGCTACATAGCCAAATACATACGGTCCCAAAGGCGAGACGGATTGCATTACAAATGCTTGTTTCATTTTGCGGTAAGAAAGTACCTTCAACTATGTGAGTCCAGAAAATGAATTGTACAAAAACATATTGTATTTTAATTTAAAGACTATAAGGTTGCTCTAAAATCTGGGCCACCTACAGAGTTTATATGTTTTGCCTCTTTCTTCGCTAATTGTTCATGTATAAAAACTCTTACTTTTAATAAGTAATTCTCGGTGCAGTGCTATAATGTGAGGTACTAATGTCAAACCTTCCACATGTTAAATAAATACACTTTTTTTTAACTTTGAAGAGACTTTATCATATTTTAGGTGATGTTTGTCGTATGATTTGCACAGCAGACATTTCCAGGGCTCGGCTCGTACACGGGCTCTAAGAGCCGAGCCAGACACTTGGCTCGGCTCTTGTTCATTTGTTGACTCCCCACCTCCACTCGTCATCCTGTGATTCTAGGGAAATCCCTTAATATCTCTGTGCATAAAAAACGAAAAAATGAATGTGTCCTTATATAATATAACTGGTGCTAAAAAGCGCTCCATACCTTTGGTCGAGTTCGTGCTACTTGAAACTATTTGAAAGCAATGGTTTCCATGGTATGGAGGTGCGTTGTGAGCTTGAGTAAGAAAGCTTTTGTTAGTTTTAAAATATGGGTTATTTTCCTTCCGTCTCCTCTGCCATGGCCTTTGCTTAGAATGATCCAATGGTTGGGGCTCAGTCTGAAATGTAATTGGGAGAACCCTTAAAATCTCACACATGTGATGGCCTTTCCTGACCTGAAAGGGCCTTCACTCTGGGGCTTTACATCCACGCTCTTCCTGTCTGTATGCCAGCAGCTCTGCAGTCAGTTTAGGTGGGACGAGAAAGGGTCGCGCTTAGATGCAGAGCCATTTGGGGGCAGGGGGTGAGTTGGAAGTGTCAGACAAGACGTATGCAGTGTTCCGACCAGAGGGGGGTGTCCTGTCCAAGCCAGCAGCAGAGTGCATTCATCCTAGGTGGTGCTACTGCGGCCACTTTATCCTTTACTTCCAAAACCAAGTGCATTCATCTTTCAAATTGTTCTAACCACCAATCTTTTTTTTTTTTCAAAACCGTTTTTATTAAGAGTTCAAGCAAGATTTGGTACAGCCCTCCACAGTCAGGAGGAGACTGTCAACGACACATATGTAGAGACACAGCATTGAACCCAGAGCTTTATAATGATATACCCCCAACCACCCCCATCCCACCCAACCCCAAGAACACCTCCCAACCCCTTCCCCAAACTACCCACCCCTTATTTCACCCTAACCCAGTGCACGTGGTCATAGTTCAGCAACGGGAGATAGAAAGCAAAGGTGGTGTCGGCCAGCAGCCTAGGGTACGGGATCCATATCTGGAGGCAGTGCATCGTCAATGTCCATCGGGGGGTCAAGGGCCAGGCCCCTGTAGTCCGCCCACCGTTTCCAGATTTTGTAATGTTTGCGGGGACACCCCCGGGCTTCGAAAACAGGCTGCTCCAGGCCCATGAGAAAGTCCAAGCCCGCCTTCCAGGCACCAAGCGGGGGGCGCGTTCACTCTTCCAGGCCTGGGCCAGATCCCTCTTGGCCACCACCAGCCCTAGCAGCAACAGGTGACGTTTGTAAATGTTACCCCCAACGTTTTCAAGGACATGAAGAAGGCCCAACCTAGGGGTACGGGGCAGGTCCCACCCCAACACCTCCGACAGGCAGTCCCAAACCCCAGTCCAGAATCTAGTCAGTCTCTCACAGGACCACACAGTATGGAAAAGCGTCCCCCTTTCAGTACCGCACCTCAAACACTCCGGAGCAGCTATAAGACCTGCTCGCCACAGGCAGTCCCTAGTATAATATGCCCTGTGAAGGTATTTGAACTGGATAAAGCGGAGGCGAATAGCTATAGCAGCACCACGGGGAGATTCAAGGGCCTCACGCCAGTCATCCTCATCTAGGGGACCAACATCATTCTCCCAGGAGGCCTTCAATGTCGAGAGGGAAGGGGAGCAGGGCGTGACCAGGGAGCGGTATATCTGAGAGACCTTCTTGTCGCCTAAGTCCCCCATAAAATGTTTTGCCTCAATGGGGCTAAAGTCAGGGAGTTGCTCCAAGCCCACTAGGCTAGGGGCAAGAGCGTGGCGAAACTGGAGGTACCGGAAGAACTGGGACCTGGGCATGCTAAATTCAGAACTAAGGTCCTGAAAGGACTTAAGTGTAGTGCCAGTAAGGACATGGCCGAGGGATGAGATCCCGATCGCGTCCCAGCCACCAAACCCGGACAGAGACGCCAGCGCCGGAAGTAGGCCATTACGCCACAACGGAGTCTCGGCCGTCAGTCTACCCCACCAGCCCATACGGTGCAGGGCCCGCCGCCAGACCGCAAAGACCACCTGGGTGACCTGGGGAAGCAGTCGCCTCCGCCTGGCCGAGTACAGCAAGGTGTGGAGGGAGGCACCACCCATTAAAGAATGCTCCAGAGCATAGGCCGGATCACTACGGTCCCCATACCACCACTCGTTAAGCACAAGGAGATGGGAGGCCTGATAATAAGACAGTATGTCCGCGGACGCCAAGCCGCCGCAGTATGTAGAAAGAAAGCACGTGCGTAGTGCCACCCTGGAGGCACCCCCGGCCCACAGAAATCGGCCCAGCACCGAGTCAACACTCCGGAACCACTGCAGGTCAATCTTAAATGGATGATTCTGTAGTTGGTAAAGAAGACGAGGCAGGGCCACCATCTTAAAGATGGCTGACCGGCCATAGATGTTAAGAGGCATACGCGTCCATGTTTTGACGTCCATCTGGACCCGATCCCACACCGGCTGGACGTTCCGATCCCACGCTACCGAGGCCGAGGCAGAGAGAAAAACAACCAAGTACTTCACGCCATCCACAGCCATCTGAAGGGACGCGGCCCAAGGACATGTCACTGTGTCCCCCCCCAACACCCATAGGGTCGACTTGCGCGGGTTAAGGAAGAGCCCCGACGCCTGACCGAACTCCTGCATTAGTTCTAGGACACGAGGGCCCGTGCGCTGTAGGTCAGTCATGAAGAATAGCACGTCGTCGGCATATAGGGCTGTGCGATCCGAGTGATCCGCTCCCCACACGAAGCCTCGATAAAGTGCATCACGGCGCACCCGGGCGGCCAGCGGCTCCATAGCCAGCGCGAACAGGTACGGGGAGAGTGGACACCCTTGACGAGTGCCCCTGGTCACAGGAAACCGAGCGGATGTTGCCCCAGAGACCCGCACCGAGGCAGTGACATCTGTATAAAGCAACTTTACATAGGAAACGAAGACCGGGCCCAGGTTCAGCAGCGGCAGAAGAGCAAAGAGAAAGGTCCAGCTGACCGAATAGAAGGCACTGTCGATATCAGCCAGCAGAAGCGCCGCCTGATCCTCCGAAGACCCTATCGCGTCAATCGCAGCCTGCGCTTGCCGAATGTTGTGCCGCGTCGCTCGGCGCGGCATAAAACCCGCCTGATCTGGGTGAACGAGGGCCGAAATGTGGGGAAGCAGGCGGTTCGCGAGCGCCTTGGCCAGGAGCTTGGCCTCAAAATTAATGAGAGATATGGGACGATAAGATTCATGACGATCAGGGGGTCTACCCGGCTTCTGGAATACCACGATTTCGGCGTGGCGCCAATCCGGGGGGAGGCGGCCATGCTCCCGCGCCTGCTCCAAGGCCAGCATGTAATGCGGCCCGAGCTGCAGATAAAATTTCCTAGAGAATTCGCTGGGGAACCCGCTCGGCCCCGGCGCTTTGCCCACGTTTAGTTGACCCAATGCGTCGCCCAGCTCCTCCGCCGTTAGGGGGAGATCTAGGGCATCGCGCACTTCATCAGACACAGCAAGCGGGGGGACCGCCGCGAGGTACCCCTCGATGCCGTCTGGGGAGAGAGTCTCCCGGGAGGCATATTGACGCCCATAATAGCGCGCAAAGCTTGCTGCAAGAATCGCCGGGTCCATAATTGCCACCCCGGCGTCATCAACAAGTCCCGGCAGAGTGAGTGGCTGCAAAGTCTGTTGGCAAAGCCTGTGGAGCATAGTGCAAGACTTGTCGCCCCACTGGTACACTCTACTACGTGTGGCCAACCATTCCTGGCGAGCCTCATCCAACAAGACCGAGGAGTAAGACTGCTGTGCCTGTAGGAGCAGCCGCAGAGTGATATCATCGGCTACCTCCCTGTGTCGCGCCTCCAGTTCCTCCACCCGCGCCGCAGCATCAACGATGCTTTCTTGCCGAGTTCGGCGAGCAGAAGCGCACCAAGCGATATCTATACTCCTCAAGGTGGGCTTCATAGCCTCCCAGACTGTCACTGCGTCCACTCCCCCGGTGAGGTTGTCCTGCCAATAGCGGGCAATCGCGCCACGGAGGTGCTGGGAGTAATCCGGGCGCTGCAGGTGCCATGTGGACATCCGCCACCTGAATGGTTGGCGCGGCTTGCACAGATCAAGTTGGACCGCAACGGGGGAATGGTCAGATAACCCGCGAGGCCGGATCGCCGCCCCCTTCACCCTATCAAGGAAGGCCCCTGGTACAAACACACAATCAAGGCGCGAGAGGGAGCCATGAACAGCCGAGACATAAGTGCATTCACGCCTCTCCGCATGCAGGTGCCGCCACACATCCACCCATCCAAGACCATCAATCATGGCCCCCAACCGTGTAGGGGAGGCCACGGTCGCCACCCCTGGCCTCCTCTGCCTGTCCAACGCCACGTCCACCACATCGTTCCAGTCGCCACCAATCACAGCCAAGGAGCGGGGGAGCTCCGTCCATAGGGCAAACAATCGTTCCGCAAGGGTCCACTGCAGTGGGGGGGGCATACACACTACCAAACACCACAGGCTCCGCACCAATCCTCCCTTGGACAAATACAAAGCGGCCCTGAGGGTCGAGCCACTGACGCTCGTGAGTGTACGCCAGTCGCCTATGGATACGAAGGGCTACTCCCCTTGAGCCCCTAGTGAACCCGGCATGGAACACCTGATGAAAGCCAAAGCGCTGCAAACTCAAGGCCTTAGTACCCAGCATGTGTGTTTCCTGGAGAAGGAGTACATCCGCCAGGTCCCTCTTCGCCCAGCGAAGCACTGCCCCCCGCTTAATCTTGTCCAGGAGTCCCCGAACATTCCAGCTTAGAACATGCATGGAGGCGCCAGAAGACGCCATCCCCGGAACATCAGCCATTATCACAATGCGCCCAGCCCCACAATCCCCGGCTCCCGACCCAGGCCTCCAACACCCCAGTCGCAAAGATCACGAAGACCACGTGCACCCCACAAAACAGAACCCCAAGACCCACCACCCCCAGTAAACAGACCCCCCCTGCCAGCAACCCAACAGCCCAGAACCCCCCTCCCCCGCCCCTATACCTCAAGAAACAATGAAGTATCTGTCGCGGCATACGGTACTTCAGGCCCAAAACATAGCGCCGAAAGCCAGTCATGCCAAAGGATCCCAAACAGCCCCCCACCACCAACCAGACACACTCCCAAAACCACCCCCCAGTCCCAACAGGAGGAGGCAGCCCTTAGATCGTGCCCCAAACCCCCCCCCCCTCCCCAGCATAAATCGCAGTCAAAAGCAGTGCATAACAAAGTACATTAGTTCGCAAGAGTCCCAAGCATATGCCCAAGGGGCAAGGTAATACTGCACCAAATCATGTCTGTACCGCCGACCAATATGCAGCCGCCGCAGGGGACGGCCATAGAAGAAAGGCAAGGAGTAGACCGTCAGCGGACAGAGATCAGAGGCCCTTGCCAGAGTGATCGGTATCAGGCTGCGTGTCCCCCAGAAGGGGGTCTCGGGACAGGGACCTCCGCCTCGAGCGAGACTTTCGATGCCGCTTCCCTTTGCTCGGCTGATCACTCCGTTCCTGAGAAGAGCTGCGCGAGGATCCGGAGTGCAACCCCGGCTGGACGTGTGGTCGAATCCTGACCGCCTCGTCAGTCCAGGCGAAGACGGCCTCCGGGGTGTCAAAAAAGTGAGTCTTAGAATTGAAGATCACCCGGAGGCGGGCCGGGTAGAGCAGCGAGTATTGAATCTTCAGGCCTCGTAGCTTGGCCTTGGCCGCCAGGAAGGAATGTCTCTGCTGCTGGACCAGTCTGGTATAGTCCGGGAAGATCATGATCTTACAGTTATCATAGAGCAGAGTGTCCTTGAGCCGTGCCTCCCGGAGAATGACGTCCCTATCATGGAAGTTGAGGATCCGAGCGATGATCGGGCGAGGCCGCTCTCCAGCCGGCGGCTTCTGTGTCAAGGCGCGGTGGGCGCGCTCCACCACAAAGCAGCGCGACAGGGTGTCCGGAGGTAGCCAACTCTCCAGCCACCGGGTTAGGAAAGCATCCATAGGCCCCTTCTCGCAGTCCTCCGGGAAGCCGACAAAACGCAGGTTGTTGCGCCGCGCCCGTCCTTCAGCGTCCTCCACACGAAGCGCTAGGCCCCGCTGCGTCTGCTCCAGGTCGGCAACCCTCTTCTTCAGGGCTCCAACGTCGCCCTCCACCGTTGTGACCCTGGTTTCTGTTTCAGTGATGTGGGCGACCGCATTGCGAAGGTCCTGGCGCAGCAGCATCACGTCGGCACCCACCGGGCCGATCTTCGCATCCAGCATGTCACGGGACTGTGTAATGGCCGTCAACAGCGCTGCATTGTCCGGTCCAGCATTCTGGCCCCCTACGGCTGCCCCGGCACCACCTCCAGAACCGGTGAACTTGTCGATAGGCCCCGTCTTAGCGGCGGCATTGCCGCCCCCACCTCTAGTCATGGTGGCAGCTGAGACGGCCTGGCAACACACACCCGCAGCGGGGCCGCCCCGTGCAAACGGCTATCTATCACGCTCCAGCCGGGGCGTCCACAGCACACCAAGCCCCACGGTATCCACTCGCCACTAGTCCACCAAGACACAGGCCAGAGCCGAGGGAAAGTCACTCCACCAAGGCGCAGTAATCACCAGGCGTGGGCCCAGAGCGGGGCCGCCAAGATGGCGCCTCTAGGCTATCCGCGCCCGTCGGCTCGGTAGGCCCCTCGAGTCCGTTAGGGTAGCCCGGACAGGACGATCGCCGGAGCTGTATAGTCGCCTCATCGGAACACCACTCCGCAGGATTTAGCAGCCGGGCGCTCCGTCCCACAACCTCCGGTGACTCCGCCCCAGCCTCGCGGGGCCAGATGCACGACGTCCGGCCGGCGTCAAGGGTTAGCCGGCGGGCGGGACAAAAATTGAGGTCCCGGCACGCCACGCGGCGAGAAGGCCCAACAGGCACACTCTCCAGCAGACGCGCCAGCGGAGGTCCGAAGCTCTAATGACCACACCACCGTGCTCCACCGGACACCAGCAAACACCTCCACAGCAATAGACGAGGGAAGAGGGTTCAGGTCAAGGATAAATTAGCGGATAAGGATCAGGCCGGCAGGAGCTCTATAGAGCCGCGTCCGCCATCTTCGCCCTCGAAGCCACGCCCCCACCAATCTTTTTTTTGCATATACTTTATTAAGTTTGGGAGTATGGATTCCACGAGAAGCTTCTAGGCGCTGCTGAGGTGCATATTTGAAAGTGATATATATAACGGCAAAGAAGCAGGTGCTATAAACAACAGCTCCAGTGCTGTGGAGAGCGAACATTCCTGAAGAAGGGTCACAGAATGTTCATTAAAGATATACCGTGCCCTAGAAACCTCTCTCTCTCTCTCTCACCTTTCATATGTACAGCGCATGGATGAATGATGTGTGCATGGGTTGTGATGTCACAGAACGAGTGACGTACCTTTCTTTGTGATGTTTTGAACCCTGAGTGCTGTCGGTGGTTGAGTGCCTCTCGGTACAGACTGTCGGTGGTGTTTGAGTACCTCTCGGTACAGACTGTCGGTGGTTGAGTGCCTCTCGGTACAGACTGTGGGTGGTGTTTGAGTACCTCTCGGTACAGACTGTCGGTGGTCGAGTGCCTCTTCTTGGTGCAGACTGTCGCTGAGGTTGAGTGCCACTTGGTACAGACTATCGGTGGTTGAGTACCTCTCCGCACCGAGTGTCGGTGGTGTTTGAGTACCTCTCGGTACAGACGGTCGGTGGCGGAGTACCTCTTTCGGTTGTTCGCATGAACCTGTTTTTACCTTCACTCCATATTTATCCGGATTTAGAAACATCAAAATTTCATGTGACCGACACTGTTGGAAAGCAGCTTTCATCAGAGGTAAGAAGAAGCGGCACGCCCTCTGTGTGACGCTTTTTGAAACTAGCCTTAATACTAATATTTCAGCACCAATCTCTGAGGCTATTTTACCTGCTGCCGTTTAAATAGTGACGTCACACATGTTCAGCTATTTAGCAGCGGCTGGCCAACCAACAGACACTAAGCACAATTTGGCTCGCAATCATGCAAATAGCGACAAAATATCTAATTTTGACAGATTTAGGGGTGGTGCCAAACGCATAGTTCCTAGCGATGGCTAGTGTTGATGTACCAATAAGAAATACATGTATTGTACTATGTTTAGATTTTGTTGAATAACTGATAATGTTCTAGGGGTTTAAGTGGGCCAGGTCATGCCTCTGGCAGTAATTAACAAGCATTTGTAAATGAATTAGGTTTCACCTATCTGATTAACAATAAGCAATTTTTTGTTGTAAGTTAAACTTGTTGAATACTTGTACAATATATGTTACAGAATGCCTGTTAAAGTGTTATGACTTGTTTACGTACAAAAATTTGATATATTGTGCTGTTACTAGAGGTAAAGTGGGGGTAAGTAATAGCAATTTTTTGAAAAACTTAAGGAAATAGAGAAATAATAGAATTAATTAATAGCAATATTATGTATTTAGAGGAGTTATGATAACTTTTGTGCTCGTTGCCAAGGCAACTGCTGCACCATTCAAATCATGACCCTATGCCTGCAAGAAAACTACATTTGTGACTGCCTGTTTAGTAGGAACTATGACAACTTTTGGCCAGGTGCCACTGCACCTGCTTCAATATTCAAATCATGACCATTTTGCCTGTAAGGTAACTGCACTTTTGACTGTCTGTTTAGTAGTAAAAGTTAGAAATATTCTGAGTTTAGTGGTGTCCCTAAAGCTTGTGGCACTGGTGCCGCTGCACCTGTTGCACCATTCAAAGCAAGCCGCTTTTAATTGCAAGGTAACTGCAATTGTGACAGCCGGAGCTCAGTGACTACAGAATGAAGTCCTAAAGAGCAGTGGTGCTAAATGGGTCCCATGGCTTCTTTATGTTGCAACTTGGTGTAGTTCTTTGTGATTGACCAGCCTTTGGGACTGTCCCCAGAGGAGTAGTAAAAAGGTATAGTAAGCATAAAAGCTAAGTACTGGGCTTCTGTGGCTGATTGGCATGCCACGAGTACTACCGTTGGGCGCCTAGTCAGTCACTCAGGTCCTCAGTTTTAAGTCATAACCAAGGTTTGAGCCTTTTTTAGATCTGATTTGTCTCCACTAGCAAAACGTCTGTACTTGAGATTTCGTTTCAGTTGTTTATCATTAAGATGTATTAGTACAAGGGTTCCCGAAAAAGTTTCAGTTGTTTGCCTGCCCTGTGTGTGGTACAGCCCCAGAGACCGACAAACACATTTTGTTCTTTTGTACTGAATACCAGTTCACTCTAAGAAGGTAGAACTGACCAATTAGTCAAAATCTGTCAACCAGTCATTATTGGGTTGCTGTCAGGATTCTGAGGACCGATACAACCAATCCTATTGTCTTTCCTGTGAGCAGCTTTTTATTCAATATCTGGTTTAGGTGACAGAAGTTTATGACCTAGATTGGCGAAGAGGTTTCTTTTTTTTCATCATTTTTCATCATTAGGGTTGTACTAAAACCAATAATAAAGCAGATGTTTGCCCTGTGAGAGAACTCTCTACATTCATTTAATATATTATTCATATAACACTCAGAGCACATTAATTATTTGTGAGAATATTGTCTATAGTTCTCTTAAATAGTTCTATGGAGATTTTATATTTAGGTTGCATTTTATCTGGAATTTATGAAAGCATATACTTTAATATTTGATTGTTATTTATTATTAATGTATACTTTGATGGTTTGTATAAAACTGAATAAAGTTATTATGAAGATGATGATGACTGCCTGTAATAAAATATAGCAATAATTAAGTCTTTAGAGGCGTTCTGACAACATGTGGGCCCGGTGCCACTGCACCTGTCATACCATTCAAATAATGATCCTGTTGCCTGCAAGATAACATCCTTTGTGGCTGCCTGTTTCATTGTAAAATAAAGCAATAATCAGTGTTTAGTGGGGTGCCTGGAGCTTTTGGTCCTTGTGCCACTGCACCTGCAGCACTATTGAAATCCTAACACTAGTGCTTGCTAGATAATTGCACTTACGACTGCCTCTTTAGTTGTAAAATATAGCAATATTAGGTGTTTAGTGGACTTCTGAAAACGTATGGGCCTGGTGCCATTGCACCTGCTGCACCATTCAAATAATGACCCTCTTGCCTGCAAGATACCTGCACTTGTGATTGTCTGTTTAATTGTAAATTATAGTAATAATCAGTGTTTAGTGGTATGTCTATATTTTTGGGTCCCAGTGTCACTGTGCCTACTGCACTATTGAAATCATGTCCCCAGTGCCTGCTGGATAACTGCATGTATGCCTGCCTGTTTAGGTGCTTAGTGGAGTTGTGACAATGTTTGACCCCGGTGGGACTGCACCTGGTGCACCATTCAAATCATAATTCTGTTGTCTGCAAGGTAACTTCCCTTGTGTCTGCCGATTTAGTAGAAGAGTATGACAAAATTAGCTGTTTAGTGCGGTGGCTAGAGCTTTTGGATCACTGCACCTGCTGCACCATTGAAATTAGGACCCTATTGCCTGCTAGATAACCATGCTTGTGACTGTCTTGTTTATTAGTAAAATGTAGCAATAATCTGTGTTTAGTGGTATGTCTATATTTTTGGGTCCCAGTGTCACTGTGCTTACTGCACTATTGAAATCATGTCCCCAGTGCCTGCTGGATAACTGCATGTATGCCTGCCTGTTTAGGAGTCAAATATAGCGATATTTGGTGCTTAGTGGAGTTGTGACAATGTTTGACCCCGGTGGGACTGCACCTGGTGCACCATTCAAATCATAATTCTGTTGTCTGCAAGGTAACTTCCCTTGTGTCTGCCGATTTAGAAGAAGAGTATGACAAAATTAGCTGTTTAGTGCGGTGGCTAGAGCTTTTGGATCACTGCACCTGCTGCACCATTGAAATTAGGACCCTCTTGCCTGCTAGATAACCATGCTTGTGACTGTCTTGTTTATTAGTTAAATGTAGCAATAATCTGTGTTCTGATAGATACATCTGCCGTGTGGATTCCTCACCTTGTGAATATCCCCCTTGCGTCAGCAACATTCGGAAATTCTTTTGTAGCCTCGCGCCGACGTGGATTTGGACGTCATAGAGACACAACATCGCTCGCGACTCCGCTGACGTCACCGACGCCTACAATAGGCCCACGCCGGCATGATGACATCAGTTCCCTTTTTTCCGCATCGTCGACGCTAACGGTTTAACGGGTTACTCTGTAGCTTCTAGTATCCTATTACTTTGTTTCCTCGTTTCTCATTTCTCTGACCCTTTTGCTTGTTTGTCATGTCGACAAAGAAGACAGGGTTTAAGCCTTGTGGAGAATGTGGGAAGATGATGTCCGTTACGGACCCTCACCAAGACTGCATATGGTGTTTGAGCTCGGATCACGACGTTGAAGGTTGTTCATCGTGCCAGAAGATGAATCCGAAGGCTCTTCGAGAGCGGGAATCGAAGCTCCTGGTGGCCAAGCTTAAAGCAAGTAAGGTTAGAAAGTCTTCGAAGCGCTCGAAGAGATCGAAGTCGAGATCCAGGTCGAGGTCTCGTGAGGCGTCGGCCTCGAAGTCCTCGTCTGACTATGCTTCCGGTTCTCGGAAAAAACATAAGAAGAGGAGGCATGAATCCCGTCATCATTCTGGGGATAAGTCTGGTTCAAGATCAAGGTCTCCCAGGAGGGTGAAGTCGAAGGTGATTCCTCCACATGTGTCGGATCATGAAGGTGAGGCTTCGCCTTCGGAGTCGGTGGCCCGTTCTCCGACTCCGGTTCCGGATCCGACTCCGGCTCCGTCTCCGGCTCATTCTCCGACTCCGGATGACGCCGATGGAGTTCCTGTTGAGGGGGAGTCTTCGAATCCTGTTGAAGAGACAGATTCAAACCTTCCTCGAAGTCATCCTGAGCATCCACCATTCCCGACACCAGGTCAGGACCCTTCCGCGTTTTTAAACGTGATGTATGGTGTTTTCTCAAGATCATGGTTCCCATCTGGTGCACCTTCGGGTCCCATGGGTCCTATGTCCTTTAATTTGGGTGTTCCTCACTCATATGCTCCAGCACCATTCATGCCGTTCATGCCAACCCCGACTCCGCTGTGGCAGTACCAAGCTCCACCAGGGTCGACGCCGGTATCGACGCCGGCCCGCCCGAAGTCGACGACTCCGGCTCCGACGTCACCGGCTCCAAGCAAGTCTATGGATCCTCCTTCCAAGCCCTCGGCTCCGGCGCCGTCGGATTCGGCTTTGGATTCGGCTGCACTTCGAGTCAAATTCAGGTCTCGAAGAGAAGCTCAACGTCTGCTTGAACAACAGAGGGTTGATGAGTCTTCTTCTGACATGGAGGAAGGCGAGTTGGATGGTGGCAATTTCGACGACCTGGCAGAGGCAAGTGGTCTCGAGTTTTCCCCGGAGTGGTCTTTGCCTTCGGGATCTGATACTCCCTCCAGGGATGTTCAACCGTATCATGTTGTCATGAGGAAGGCAGCTGGACTTTTGGGTTTGTCTTTGCCTACTGTCGAATTTAAGTCGAATTTGCTGACTGAAGTTCTTCATTCTCCTAGTCAGGCAGTGGAGCCTTTGCTTCCATTTAATGAAGCCTTAAAGGAACCCATTATGGAGGTGTGGAAAAAGCCTTTCTCTGCTCCTGCAGTTTCCAAGAACGTGGCTCGGAGATATAGGGTGGCTCCTGAGGACCCTGCATTCTTGTCATCACACCCTTCTCCTGAGAGCTTGGTGATTCAGGCTGCATGTTCTAAAAAATCGATTGGGGCTTTTCCGCAGGTGCCTGGCGATAAAGAGGCCAAGAAACAGGACCAAATAGCTAAAAAGACTTTTTCTTCGGCTAGTATGGCGCTGAAATCTACTAATGCCACTTGCCTTATGGGTAGATACATTCATGCTCTAATGGACTATATGCGCACATTGATCCCTAAGGTTCCAGAGGATAGCAGAAAAGACTTTGAGGAAGCCTTGTCTGATTCTCAAGCTGCTGCCCGTCAAGTCATCCAAAGCGGGCTTGATACTGCGGATTCTGTGGCGAGGATCATGGGCACAGCGGTTGCCACTAGGCGTTCAGCCTGGTTGAAGTCATCCGATTTTTCAACTGATGTGCAGTCTGCTTTATTTGATTTGCCTTTCGATGGTGAGGGGCTCTTTGGGAGAAAAGCAGATGCGGCCTTGGAAAGATTCAAGGACAGCAGGGCGACGGCTAGATCTCTTGGTCTTCAGGTCAGAGGCTCTGCGACCAGGAAATTTAGAGGTTTTGGCCGCTCCTTTCGTTCATATAGACAAGGGCAGCAGCAGCAGCAGCAACAGCAGCAGAAGCAGCAGAATACCCTGTATAGATCATACAGGGGGAAGCAGAGAGCAAGTCCTCGGGGGCGTCAGCCCAATTCCTCCTCTACCTCCACCAACCCCCCAGCCACAGAAAAGCAGCCCTAGATCCGCCATTCAGGATCATGTAGGCCCATTGGGGGGCCGGCTTACCCACTTTCTACGAGATTGGGAATCGGTTACATCAGATCTTTGGGTTCTCAATCTCGTAGAAAATGGGTATGCCCTTCCCTTTCGGGAATTTCCTCCCAATTACCCTCCTTGCCAGGGGTATTGCTCAGAGGAACATCTGTTTCTCCTTCAGGAGGAAGTCCAAACTCTGTTGAGGAAAGGTGCGATAGAGGTGGTCCCAGAGCGGGAAAGGGGTCAGGGATGCTACTCCCGGTATTTCCTGATTCCCAAGAAGGATGGCAGGCTTCGTCCTATCCTGGATCTCAGGGTCTTGAATTTTTACCTGAAGCAGGAGAAATTCAAGATGCTCACCCTTGCACAGGTTCTTCAGGCTCTGCTGGAAGAAGACTGGATGGTGTCGCTCGACTTGCAGGAGGCGTATTTCCACATCCCCATCCTGAACTCGCACAGGAAGTATCTCCGTTTTATGGTGGGATCGCAGCACTATCAGTTTGCGGTCCTTCCGTTTGGGCTTACTACTGCGCCTCGAGTCTTCACCAAGGTGATGGCAGTGGTGGCGGCGCATCTCAGAAGATCGGGGATTCCTGTATTCCCCTATCTGGACGACTGGCTGATCAAAGCGGAGTCGTCGGAGATTGTGCTTCATCATCTGCAGGAGACAACCCAGTTGTTGTACAGGTTGGGTTTTTCGATAAATGTACCCAAATCTCACCTGGTGCCCTCCCAGCGCAACCTGTTCATAGGTGCTGTACTGGACACAACTGTATGTCGTGCATTCCCTCCACCTCAAAGGATTCGCGACATACAGGAAATGATTCCTTTATTCTACAGTGGAGCGGTTGTTCCGGTCCTGAAGGTCCTTCGCCTGCTCGGTCTGATGGCTTCTTGCATTCTCCTGGTCAACCATGCACGCTGGCACATGATGGCACTCCAGTGGTGCCTCCGCAGGCAGTGGTTTCAGCACAACGGAGATCTCAGGGAGTCGGTGAAGATCTCCAGAGAAACTGCAGCGGATCTGTCTTGGTGGGGCGTGGAAGGCAACCTGTCTCAGGGCAAGCCTTTTCATCTGCCTCCTCCGGTGGCCACAGTGATTTCGGATGCATCCACTCTAGGGTGGGGTGCACATCTGGGGGATCTGGAGGTCAAGGGTCTTTGGTCTCCAGAGGAAAGGTTGCTTCACATCAACCTTCTAGAATTGCGGGCGATTCGTTTAGCGTTCAAGGCCTTCCTCCCTTCCCTTCGCGGTCAGTCAGTTCAAGTCCTGACGGACAACACGACCGCGATGTGGTACATCAACAAACAGGGAGGAGTGGGATCGCAGTGTCTCTGCAGAGAGGCACTGCGTCTCTGGTCCTGGGTTCGGGACCATCAGATTTGTCTGATGGCAAATCATCTGGCCGGGGTTCTGAACGTTTGGGCAGACGGTCTCAGTCGGCAGTTCTCTGCCGACCACGAGTGGAGGCTTCACCCGGAGGTGGTTCACAGCATCTTTCAGATGTGGGGGACTCCTCGCGTGGACCTGTTTGCCACTCGCGAGAATGCTCACTGCCCGTCATTCTGCAGTCTCCAGTATCCGATGCAAGGAGCCTTGGGGGACGCGTTTCAGTTGAGCTGGGGATGTCAGCTCCTTTACGCATTTCCTCCCATACCCTTGATTCCTCGGGTTCTGAGGAAGATTCGCCAAGACCGGGCCCAAGTTATATTGGTCGCCCCGGATTGGCCAAGAAGGGTGTGGTATTCAGATCTTCTCCACCTCTCCTCTCACCGGCCGCTCCGTCTCCCTCTCAGGGCAGACCTCCTCTCTCAGATGGAGGGGCAGGTTCTACACCCCCACCTCCAGACATTACACCTTCATGCCTGGAGATTGAGCGGGGCAACCTGAATTCCTTTTCCCTCCCGCCTGACGTTGTGGATGTCATCTTATCCGCCAGGCGTGACTCCACTAAGTCCATCTATTCTTATAGATGGTCGAAATTTGTTGAGTGGTGTAGGGAGAAGTCCGTTGACCCTGTGAGAGCCCATTTATCTGATATACTACTGTTTGCTCTTTCTCTGGCGCAGCAGGAGCTTGCTGTTGCTACTGTGAAGGGCTACCTTTCAGCGCTGTCAGCTTTTCTCCGCTTGCCTGACCAGCCGTCTCTTTTTAAGTCTCCCTTGGTCTTGAGGTTTTTGAAGGGCCTCACAATTAAGTTCCCTCCTTCACCTTTTATTGTGCCTCAGTGGGATTTAAATCTTGTTTTAACCTTTCTGATGGGTGCTCCGTTTGAGCCTCTTCACAAATGTCCCATGAGGCTTCTTACCTTTAAAACAGTCTTCCTCGTTGCAATAACCTCGGCAAGGAGGGTAAGTGAGCTTCAAGCTCTGAGTTCTAAGCCCCCTTTCCTGACCATTCATGCTGATCGAATGGTTCCCAGGACCAGGGCTGCTTTTCTGCCTAAGGTGGTGACTCCCTTTCATTTGAGTCAGTCCATTACCCTACCTTCCTTTTATCCTCCCCCTCACCCTTCTAAGGAGGAAGAGAGACTGCACCGCCTGGACCCTAAGAGAGCGGTTTCCTTTTACTTGGACAGATCCAAGGATTTTCGTTTGGAGGACCAGCTCTTCGTTGGGTTTGCTGGTTGCAAGAAGGGAAGAGCGGTCCATAAAAGGACCTTATAAAGATGGATCGTTCTCTGCATTAAGATCTGCTACTCTTTGGCCGGTAAGGAACCTCCAGAGGGTATAAGGGCTCATTCGACAAGAGCTAAGTCTTCGACCTCTGCGTTGGCTAGAGGTGTGCCTGTTGAAGATATTTGTAGAGCGGCAACTTGGTCTTCCCTCCATACTTTCGCGAAGCATTACTGCTTGGATACCGAAGTCAGGAGGGACGGCCACTTTCCGCGCTCTGTCCTTCAGGATTTCCTGGTTTAGAAGAGTGGACACCCTCCTCCGGGAGTGGGGACTGCTGTGGGACTCTATTCACAAGGTGAGGAATCCACACGGCAGATGTATCTATCAGAAGAACAAGTTACTTACCTTCGGTAACGCTTTTTCTGGTAGATACAATATCTGCCTGTGGATTCCTCACTGACCCACCCGCCTCCCCGTTGTCCACTCTTCTATGCCAGAGTTATTGTACTGTAATGTATATTTATTTTGTTGTCAAGGAAATGTATTGCTTTCCTGCATTTGCTTTACACTGTGTGTTTTGCCTTGACTATTGTATACTGTGTATACTTTGTATATATCTACTGTCATTGGTCCGTCCGTGTGCCTCGATGGCACGGAAAAAAGGGCGTCATCACGCCGGCGTGGGCCTATTGTAGGCGTCGGTGACGTCAGCAGAGTCGCGAGCGATGTCGTGTCTCTATGACGTCCGAATCCACGTCGGCGCGAGGCTACAAAAGAATTTCCGAATGTTGCTGACGCAAGGGGGATATTCACAAGGTGAGCAATCCACAGGCAGATATTGTATCTACCAGAAAAAGCGTTACCGAAGGTAAGTAACTTGTTCTTTAGTGAGATCCCTAGAGCTTCTGGCCTTAGTGCCACTGCACCAGCTGCACCATTCAAATTATGCTCCTTTTAATGGCAATGTAACTGCAGTTGTGGCTGCCTGTTTAGTAGTAAATTATAGCAATTATGTGTTTAGAAAAGTTCTGACAACATTTCAGCCCGGTGCAACTGCACCAGCTGCACCCCTCAATTAATGACCCTAGTACCTGAATATATCTTTATTCGGCAATTTGTCACCATAAAAGAATACAAATACATAAACATTTCAATCCCAATAAAAGATTATAAAATACAGTAAAAGCATGGACACATCATTCATCAATTTACTGACAGTATAATCGTCCTCAGTTAGTGGGACCTCCAATTTGTAGTTTCAGTAACCGGGAACGTGTCATCCACGCACTTCCTAAAAACTTAGCCACCCCACAGATCATACTGGCAGATGAGGACTCTGTAGAAAGGACGCGTAGTGCCAGACTATGGCACCTCAGCCCCAATTCCCTGCAGACGGGTTTCAACCAAAATTTCCGTGCCCCTTTGTAAGCTGGGCAGGCAAAGAACATGTGAGCCACCGATTCCTTAGGGGCCGCACAGCCCGGGCAAACACGCGAGCAGGCATCTGCATCCAGCCATCTTACCGTAAACTCATTCACCGGGAGCGTCCCATATCGCAACTTGAGGTACAGCGCTCGGTCCAGTGGTTTGGTTATTAAGTCTAGAAAGGGTTCCAATTTACGCACACACTTAATAGACAAAAACTGGTCAGTGAGTGAGCCCAAATTCGTAGACCTCATAGTGTTATTCTGTACCCAGTCCCAGTACAGTTTTTTTATAACATCTTTCGGTGGTGGTGACTGCGACTCCCATGCCTCTCTAAGACCCAAGCTGAAAACCAATTCTTTCAATTTATTTAACCATCTTATTTTTTTACAGGTGTCCAATAGTAGCAGTTCATCCAGCCCTTCTGCATACTTTGCGAGCTCCTCAGTTCTTCTTAGTCGGGACCAGAATAACAACGGGCGAAGCCTCACCAAATCCTTTACTGTTTTTCTGCCCAGATCTAATCTTAGAGGGATCATTGGGGTAGAATTGGGGAGAGCTACCACTTTCCTAAAAAAGTTGTTTTCCGCTCTCATCAAGTCAGAAACCCCTTCAAACCCCCACAGTTCAGAGCCATAGAGTGCTGCGGGAAGGATCTGGCCCTCATAGATGGTCATAGCTGGGGAGACCGGTTTGCTGGTTGACTCCCGGATCTCCTTCAGCGTCACCCCGGATACTCTATGATGGTTTAATAGCATTTTAGACAAATGATCCTTCCAGGTCATGTGACTGTTAATTCGGACACCAAGATAGTCAAAAGACTCAACCAGCTCAAGGGGGGCGTTATTAAGCACAAAATTATTTCTAAATCTTCTTGAGGGTGCAAATGCCATCAATTTGGTTTTTGATGTGTTGATAGTTAAGCCTCGGTTGGTGCAGAAGGAGCTAAATCGATTCAAGAGTTTTTGCAAGCCCACCGGGGATTTAGAAATTAATAGGGTGTCGTCAGCGAAGAGAAGTGTGGGGATTCTCTCCCCCGCCAGGGATGGGGCATCCGACTCCTCCCCCATCAGATGGTCAACCACTCCGTTTACGAATAGGGAGAAGAGAGTCGGAGCCATAACACAACCCTGACGCACTCCTCTTCGCACAGGGATCCTATCTGTAAGTTGACCCTGGGATCCCCATCTCACCCTCGCATAGTTCCCCTCGTGCAGCTTTACGATTAGGCTCAGAAGACCACTGGGAATACCCATCTCTTCTAGAATTCCCCAAAGTTTTGTACGAGGGACCAGGTCGAATGCGGTTTTAAGATCAATGAAGGCCATATACAAACTGCCCTTCATGATAGTAACCGCCTTCCAGTAGATGGCAAAGAGACGAAAGACCTGGTCCATCGTACCTACCTTCCTTCTGAACCCCGCTTGTAAATGGGAGAGGATACTAGCCTCCTCTATCCAGTCGCCTACTCTTGAAATGATGACCCTGCCGACCACTTTCTGGATTATGTCTATCAGACTGATGGGTCTGTAGTTTGCAGGGTCATCCCTAGCCCCCTTCTTGTACACAGTAACTACCTCAGCCCCTTTCCAGGAGTCTGGAACCTGGTGTCCCCTCGTGATCAGGTTCATTATAATCGCTATTAGTTTGGCCCAGGCCTCCGGCTCCGCCAACAATAGATCCCCAGGGATCCCATCCTGAATATAACTGCAGGTGTGACTGCCTATTTATCTCAAAGCAATAACTGGTGTTTAGTGGGGTGACTGCAGCTTTTGGTCCCGGTGAAACTGGACCTGCTGCACTATTGAAATCATGACCTTAGTGCTTGCTAGATAACTGCCCTTATGAGGGCCTGATTAGTTGTAAAATAGAGCAATATTAGGTATTAAGAGGAGATCTGACAACTTGTGGGCCTGGGACCACTGCACCTGCTGCACCAATTAAATAATAATCATGTTGCCTGCAAGCTTACTGCACTTGTGACTGTCTGTTTAGCTGTAAAATATAACAATAATCGGTGTTCAGTGGGGTGCTTAGAGCTTTTGGTTCCAGTGCAATATTAGGTGTTTACTTGAGTTATGACAACTTTTGATTTTAAGAACGCTCTTTTTTTGTAAATCTAGATGTTTTAATGAGTATGTCTGATGATCACTTGTACGGGAAGTCATTATTAATGAACTGTTTAATACCTTTTTAACAATTTGATAATTGTCTAACAGTGTTTCCCTTTTTCTTAAAATATTCATTGTAATGTATTTATGTCTTTTATGAATTTTATTTCTAAATAAAGACTTATTGAAACCTGAAACCTGACAACTTTTGACCCGGTGCCACTGCACCTGCTTCACCATTCAAATCATGACCCTGTTATCTGCAAGGTGACTGCACTTGTGACTGCCTGTTTAGTTTTAAAATATAGCAATAATCGGTGTTCAATGGGGCACTAAGCGCTTTTGGTTCCAGAGCAACACTAGGTGTTTAATGGTGTGCCTAAAACGTTGGTCCCGGTGTCATTGCACCTGCTGCACCATTGAAATTATAACCCTGTAACCTGCTAGATAACTGGACTTGTGACCGAGTTGTTCAGTAGTAAAATTTAGCAATAATCTGTGTTTAGTGGGACACCTAGAGCTTTTGGCCCCAGTGACACTGCACCTGCTGCACCATTCAAATGATGCCCCTTTTAAATGAAAGTCACTGCAATTGTGACTTCCTGTTTAGTATTACAATTACCAATATTAAGTGTTTAGAGGAGTTCTGACGATGTTTGGGGCTGGTGTCACTGCACCTCCTGCACCATTCAAATCCTAACTCTAGTGCCTGAAAGATAATTGCACTGGTGACTGCCTGTTTAGTTGTAAAATATAGCAATAATCGGTGTTTGGTGGGGTGCCTAGAGCTTTTGATCCCAGTGCCACTACACTTGCTGCACTATTGAATTCATAGCCCTAGTGTCTGCTAGATAACTGCACTTATGACTGCCTGTTTAGTAGTAAAATATAGTGATATTTGGTGTTTTGTGGAGTTATGGTAACTTTTGGCCCAGGTGCCACTGCACCTGCCGTGCCATTTAAATTAAGCACCTTTTAACTGCAATTGTGACTGCCTGTATGGTGGTAACATTGACCTGATAATGCACACAAAGGTACTGATGCAAGGATAGGAAATGCCACAAACCGTCTAAGGCTACAGCATCTCCTTTACACAACAAAGTAAAAAAAAAGCAAGAATTCCCGCATACTGCTAGAAGCTGTTTGCCTTTTCCCTGGGAAGAGATCTTATCTTATAGTTTATCAGTCCCTGAAGTCTGGACAGTGAATAGCTTTAGTAGAATATATTTTTTTTACATGCAAGCAGCCAGGGGAAGATAAGTATCTGTAAACAATGCATGCTGTACAGCCTTAATGTAAGAAATAAAGATACACCCACTAAAGCAGATTTGGATGCGTACTTTGGCCTTGGGAACTGATAAGACAAGCCACTTTTAATATATATTAACTACAATATATTTTACAACACAGCACAAGAACTGTGCAGGTAAAACCTAAAAACTGGCTTCGAAGAAGCTCCCTATCTGGGCTCTGTATTCATGTCCTTAACTGTATTTGCAAAAACACTGATCAATTTTAAAAGAAGTATAAAAAGCCTTACTGCAAACCATGCCAGCGATGCAATCCCTGTTTGTATTTCTTCAGTATGTGCTTGTAGTTTTTTCATGCAACATAGGATTCATGTATAGTGTATTATTTGCACTGAGTCGCCTCAGGTGTCTGAGTAAGTTCAGGTTGTTGTGCCGAGGTTATAAGGGGCACAGTTGAAAGCTCAGAATATTTTTGAGAAGGCAGTGCGAGTTTCTCACAGTGCCTGTCAGCGGGTCGCAAAGAACGTGCATACTACATGCACATCCAATCCTTAGCCTCGCTGTCGAGCGCACAGAGCGATTGTCACCTATGTACCAATCGTATGTGTGGGAAACTGTGAGATCTGTATATGGAGGATTTGGGAAAGAGGTAGTGGGAGAAAGATGCAAGTGTTTATCAGTGGGAAACTGTAGAAGAAAGTGCTGTGAGGGGGTGAGTCTGAGACACTAAGAGGGCCACTGCTGCTTTCACAGACTTTAGTAAGGTTTAAATACTGTTCAGATGGCATGTTGTGCAAAGAGTAGGATTTTCTTTTGCATGTTTTAAACTACACACTTAGCGGCATATTTATGTACCTTTCAGCCACCTTGCTGCGCTGGGCTGCATGAAAGGGAAAGGGAATAAATGTGTTGTATTTAACACAATACAACACATTCCTGTCCTTTTATTGCACTGGCACCCATTTGGCTGCCTAGCTCCAACACAGGCAACCTTGCACCATGGTGAAAGGGTGCCTGCATTGTAAGCAGGACTGTTTTTGTGCAGTAAGGGCCACCTTCCAGCACAAAATCAATCCTCTAAGGCATTGCCTCTTTCTATGTGTTCTGCAGAATGCAGGGCACATAGAAAGAGGACGTAATGAGGAGAAACAAAGACATTTCTCCTAGGTACGACTTCCATGGGGGTTTTGACACATTCTCAGGTTTACAAGTGTTGGTATCTCTGGGAATTTGCCAAACTCCATGGCTGGATGCATGGGAACACCCAATCTCCACCCATGGAATGCCTCCTCGCGACAGAGTGATACAACGCAGTGAATTGCACTGCGTTGCTTTACTCTAGATTTACCAAGTCATGCAGGTGCAATAAAGGTGGCCTTGCGTGGCTTGATAAATCAAACTTAAGAGTTGCATCGCTTTTGCACCCCAGTGAGTGGTGCAAGGGTGGCGCAACTCTTTCATGAATATACCCCTTAACTACATAAGGCATGCGCCTTAAAAAGATTCCAATTTACACCTTCAGCCAGTCCTCTTTTACAGACCCTTCTACTTTTTCATCCAACTTAAAACACTGCTTGTTTGCTTTTTAATTAACCCTTTCACTCTAGTAGTGAATGGTCAGCTATTGAAAATGGAAGGTGTGAGAGCTCCCCCTATTCTGTTGTCCATCTAAGATTCCTCAAAAGTGGACAGGCAGGTTTCATATCAGGGCTTTGCTTTTTGGCTTTTGTCAGACTCTGCTCCATTGTACTTGAAGATTATTCACCTGCACTCAGGCTGTCTTTATTGTTGGCCATGGTTTTATGGCAATCTGTGAATACTTGCAAATTGGTTAACCCATTTACCGCAGCGGACATTCCACCGCGGGGCAAGTGTTCTACGGAGTGGGCGGGGCTGCGGCGGACAACGGTCGTGCGCAGCACCCAGAAGGTAGTGCTCGCGTCGGCCATTGGCCGATTCCAGCACGGAATGGGTTAAGGATGTGACTGCTTGTGAATCCTGTGTGATGGTAATTTAGCACATGACAAAGTTACCCCTCACCATATGCCCCTTCGCTCATTGGCAAAACTTCACCCACCCTTTTTGGAAAGCAAAAGGGAATGCCTTACTTTGTTAAAATATTTACTTTGACACCTTGGGACCTTTTCACAAAACCATTTTGCAGGACCTAAAATAGTACTCCTGTAGTACTCTTTCACATACTCTTACTTGCCATTGTGAATTAGCCCCCATACATCTAAAATGGGAACAAAATGGGAAGTACAAATAGAAAGGACTGTCCCTATTTTGCGACTCTACTAATTGGGAGCGTGTCCAGCTCACAAAAGCCTGCAGCAGTATATAAAGGAATACTCCTATAGTTCTATTTCAAGTGCTCATAAATGCTTTCATTAATCTTCCCCTTTGTGACTGTGCTTGAGCCCCACTGGTCTCACTGGACAAGTCCTTACCAGTGGCATGGATCTCATTCATGAAAGGATGGTACGAATTTTCACAAACCATGAGTTTCTGTGCATTAATGTTACTTATAAAACGTTTGCACTCTGTCTCAGTCGTCGAAAGTGTGAATCCCTGCGTGTGGGTGTAAATCTCACACATAGAACAATAAATAAAATTGAGTTTCACTCACAGGTAGTGTTACTCTCTCAGTGGGAGTGAAACTCACTCACAGGAAGGTGATATATGGTCTCACTCCTTTGAACTGTTTCCGGTCTAGGTAGGACCTAGCTTGGCAATTCGGTCTGGACTCATCCCATTAAGCACAGGGTCAAGACTGATTTGCGTATGGCTGGGTCTAAACTGGGGTGGCATGGTGAGCAAAAGAACAATGTATTTAACTCTGATCTCCTGATTGGGGTGAATGTATGATTTATTCAGCATTCCGTCCATCATTTGTTCGCATCACTCATAAAACAGTGCCATTGACTCTCACTCATCGAAAGGGTGGATTTCCCACTGGGCGGAAATCTCACTCATAGAATAGCGCTAAGTCTCTCTCTTCATGATTGTGAATCGCAAACAGGGAGTGAATATTAATCACTAAAGTGTGGTACAGAATCCTACTAACTTGAACTGTGAAACTGTCACAGGGTGTGAATCTCATCAGACAAGAGAGGGCAGCAACTCACTCCCAAAGGGTGTGAAACTCTCACTGGATGCAAATTTCACTCATAAACGGGCAGTATTGAGTCTCATTCATTGAGAGAGTGAAGCTCCCACTAGGTTGAAATCTGATGCATAGAAAAATGGTACTCATATTTACCAATTATCAGTGTGATGCTTTCATTGGGCACAAATATCCATTGTAAACAAGTGGTACCTAGTTTAAAACACTGTGACTCTCCCACTAGGTGTGGATCTCACTCACAGAAGAGTGTCACTGACTCTCAATCAGTGTGAATCTGTCAGTCACTAGACAAACATCTCACTCACAGAAGGATGATGCAGTTTCACTCCCCAGCAGAGTGAAACTCTCATTAGGCATAAATCTCAAATATAGGTGTCCCAAAGTCTCAGTATGAGTGGCAATCTTTCAATGGAGGGTGAATATCGCTGGCAGGATGGTACAGAATTCCACAATTTGTGTGAATCTCTCAATGGGCTTGAATCTCACTCACAGATGGGTGGTCTCCACCCGGCAAGCTTTAATAGCTCCATAGAATTTCATAGCACATCAAAACTAGGGACCACAATATGTCTCAGTTAAGCGCCCTAAAACCAGACCTACCTCATGACACATGCTTAACATGGATGATCCCAGTGAGCTGCTATATTCAGCCCAGGGTGTGTGATAGGTACAAAGAAGGATCCTTATATTTAAATTCAAATGATGACTTTGTATTTGATTCGCAGACGATGTAATAGAACAAACAGTAGCACTGCAGGGGTATTATTTTATGCACTCTTACCTGTGTTTGGCCCAAAATATAGAACTCTTTCTACGTCTACTATCTGCATATGGGTATTCCCCAAATGTTTTCATTTTACTCTCATTTTAGATATTTGTTGGCCAATTCACAAAGTCATGTAAGATAAAATAGGAGTATTACAGAAGTACTACTTTACATACTTCACAGTGCCTTACATATTAGCTGCCTTTATTGGCAAAAAGATGAGTGGCAGTTTATAAACCATTTGACCCACTTCTCATGCTACCTCACCTCTTCCTGTTCAGCCAATCATACATACACAAACCACTCACTAGAACAAAACATTATTGCTATGTGAACAGAACCAAATTAAGTTAAATAATCTAAATACATCAACCCATATTGATAACATGTCATTTTGAGGGAGGTGAACAGTAATCAAGTATCATTAACATAACACACCATAACACATCATAACATAACATAACATAACCATGTCTCGTGTGTTTCAGCAATCCACGTTGATAATGTGTTTGTTTTCAAATTGACATTAACGTTTGTCTTGCTGTTGCCCATACTTTCACCCTGTTGATTATTGCCCAAGGCAGTAATACTGGGAGATAACTGCTGCAGTTGTTCTTATTAAAAGAAAAATCCAATGTGCATTTTTAAAACCATCCACGTTTTCTATGGGTTGTACTATGGAAACCTAACTTGAGAACGGCAGGGATCTTATGCCACTGATACGGAGCCTTTGCATGTTTTGCTCTGGGAGTATAGCCTTAATCATGATACACTGTCCCTGATTCATCCTTCCTCCTTGAAGCATAACTCCTCTCAGCCTGCCCATACTTTCAACCTGCCTCATCTGCCTAGCCTGGGCCCACCACCCCCAATCTCAGCATATCAATATACTCACCTTCACCTAATGCTAGTCTGACCAATCAGAATATCCTTTCACAGTCTTTCCATCAGTGTGCCCTTGCTCAATCAGCCCCCAACCTGTTCTTTTCAGCCTGTCACCCTTTATTTTAAGGTTAATCCGCTTGTGTACTGGCCTCTTCTCAAGAGCCCCATGAGCTTGCTAAGTTGTTTCCCAGTGTCCGTCTCGCCACCACTTTGTCGACCCTATTATAATTCTGTCCCTCCTCACAGCCTACCTTCCTATTTTCCCCACTTTTCAGCATGGTGATGCACATAGTATTCCCCTCCTTCCTGTCTGCCTAACTTTAATGAAAAGCCCTTTCTTCCTGCCTTCTTATCATTCTGTATGCACTCAACCACCACTCAACATCGGTCCTTAGAGTGACCTCCTCAGAGTGCTGCAGCAGATATTTAACTGATATCAGAACTAGGCATTATCCATTCCTCCCACCTGCCCTTCTTCATTCTAAATCACACATTTTTGCTTGTCCTCTCAACCAGACCCTCTACGAGTCCACCCATGAATTGCCCACATTCAACCTGACTCCCACTCATCCCCTGACCCCCTTCTTAGTCTGACCCCTTCCTCTGCAGCTATCCAACTTCTCGCCTGTTCCTTTCACTGGGCCTATATAATTTCAGCTCCCCCCAGCCACCCCTCAGTCTGCATTCCCTCTCAATCTACCCCTTCTGTATCATGTAAATGACAGTGCACTAATGCTTTCCTGTATGCTGCAACTCATGTTCCTGGGTTTCACTCAGTCATTCACAACCTCGGAAGCTAGATGGTAAAGGTCTGGTGGGCCACAGGCCTAGAAAGACTAGCCGAGGGCTGCCTACCTGGCCCAGCATTGTGACTGAAAGTGCACAGACTTAGAGAAGGGTCTACACATCGTAGCTCTGGTTTGTAGAACCAGTGGAAGCATTTTCATTCAAGACTTTGGTTTAGAAGCCTTAGCTCAGATTTGTATATCCCCATGTTTGTTATCTGTTGAGTTTCCTAAAGTGGATTGGATTTGTCCAGACCAGAACCTGGTTCTCTTGCTCGCTGCACTGAGTGGTGTAAATTCCATCTGATTGATGAAACAAACCCAAAACACACATGACACCACATCTTGATGAGCTCTAATACCTCAGCGAGGTGCCCAACGCCTTTTTTATGTGCCTGTAGTATACAAAATTATTTCATTCAACACAATATTTCCCTGAGTTAGAGCTTCATTTTGTATGCAACTAGTTTGTACTCCGTCTGTGTACTTTGGAATTTCAGAGGGTGTCGTAGATGCCTGTGTGGCGCCTTCTGTAATACAGATTGTGTGTTTGCACATATAGAGAAAGTGCAATCTCAGTAGGGCATTCAGTCATTTGTAAGGGGACCCATGCAAATGAGAGAACTCTTTCTTTCTGCATCTGTGCTGTGTTACACATGCTGGTACAGGTGCAAAGGATTAGTTTAGAGGCTTACTCACTTTGTGCCACAAAGACGTGGTGCACAGGCAGTGGGACACATGAGGCTCCCCTTGAAAACAAGCACTCCTCAGAGATCCCTCTGCAGATGGATGCAGTGCCTCATTGCCACTGCCTGCATGGGGAACTGGGTGTGAGTGCTTGCAATGTTCAACACTCCGTCCATCATTCCCATTGGTTTTGCTTTGTTCGCCCTAAGTTGGCAGGGTATGCTCAGACGTGGCCCAGACGTATGCCTAGACGTGGGTCCTTTCTCACTTTGCCACTGGAATCAAGCTAGCCTGGCTGATGACAGCTGATTGGCAGAAACCGGTCCCAGGATGCTTGTTTCTGGTCCATGGAAGATATGGCTTGGCAGTTCGGGCTGGACTGTTCCCATGAAACACATGGGCAGACTGATTTGCATATAGCCATGTCTGAACTGAGATGGCAGAGTGAGCTAAAGAATGATGATGGATTAAATCCAGATCAGTTGACTGGGGGGAGTGCTTCAAATGTCCAACACTCCTTCCATCATCCCCTTTGGTTTTGCTTGGTTTGCCCTAAGTTGGCAGGGTAGGCCCAGACGTGGGTCCCTGGCTCACTTTGCAACTGAATTCAAGCTAGCCTGGCTGATGACGGCTGATTAGCCAGAAACCGGCCCCAGGAGTCTTGTTTCCGGTCCAGGGAAGACATGGCTTGGCAGTTCAGGCTGGACTGTTCCCATGAGGCACAGGGTGAGACTGATTTGCAAATGGCCATGTCTGAACTGGGGTGACGGAGCGCGCTAAAGAATGATGATGGATTAAACCCAGATCAGTTGACTAGGGGTGAGTGCTTGTAATGTTCAACACTCCCTCCATCATCCTCTTTGGTTTTGCTTTGTTCGCCCTAAGTTGGCAGTGGATTCAAGCTAGCCTGGCTGATGATGGCTGATTAGCCAGAAAATGGTCCCAGGATGCTTGTTTCCAGTCTGGGGAAGACATGGCTTGGCAGTTCGGGCTGGACTGTTCCCATGAGGCACAGGTTCAGACTGATTTGCATTTGGCCATGTATAAACTAGGATGGCGCAGTGATCTAAAGAATGATGATGGATTAAACCCAGATCAGTTGACTGGGAGTGAGTGCTTGCAATGTTCATCACTCCGTCCATCATCCCCTTTGGTTTTGCTTTGTGCACCCTAAGATGGCAAAAGTATGCCCAGACGTGGGTACCTTGCTCACTTTGCCACTGGATTCAAGCTAGCCTAAGTGATTAGCCAGAAACCAGTCCAGAAACCAGTCCTAGGATGCTTGTTTCTGATTCAGGGAAGACATGCCTTGGCAGTTCGGGCTGGACAGCTCCCATGAGGCACAGGGTCAGACTGATTTGCATATGGCCATGTCTGAACTGAGGTGGTGGAGTGAGCTAAAGAATGATGATGGATTAAACCCAGATTATTTGACTGGGGGTGAGTGCTTGCAATGCTCAACACTCCGTCCATCATCCCCTTTGGTTTTGCTTTGTTCGCCCTAAGTTCGCAGGGTATGCTTGGACGTGGGTCCCTTGCTCACTTTGCCACTGGATTCAAGCTAGCCTGGCCGATGACGGCTGATTAGCCAGAAATCTGTCCCATGATGCTTGTTTCCAGTCCAGGGAAGACATGGCTTGGCAGTTCAGGCTGGACTCTTCCCAGGAGGCACAGGGTTAGACTGATTTGCATATGGCCGTGTCTGAACTGGGGTGGCAGAGTGGCTAAAAAATTATGATGGATTAAACCCAGATTAGTTGACTGGGGGTGAGTGCTTGCAATGTTCAACACTCCATCCTTCATCCCCTTTTGGTTTGCTTTTTTTGCTCTAAGTTGGCAGGGTATGCCCAGATGTGGGTCCCTTGCTCACTTTACCACTGGATTCAAGCTAGCCTGGCAGATGGCGGCTGATTAGCCAGAAACCGGTCCCAGGATGCTTGTTTCCGGTCCAGGGAAGACATGGCTTGGCAGTTCGGGCTGGACAGTTCCCATGAGGCACAGGGTCAGACTGATTTGCATATGGCCATGTCTGAACTGGGATGGTAGATTGAGCTAAAGAATGATGATGGATTAAGCCAAGATCAGTTGACTGAGGGTGAGTGCTTGCAATGTTCAACACTCTGTCCATCATCCCCTTTGGTTTTGCTTTGTTCGTCCTAAGTTGGCAGGGTATGCCCAGACGGGGGTCCCTTGCTCACTTTGCCACTGGACTCAAGCTAACCTGGCTGATTAGCCAGACATTGGTCCCAGGATGCGTGTTTAAGGTCAAGGGAAGACATGGCCTGGCAGTTCGGTCTGGACTGTTCCCACGAGGCACAGGGTCAGAATGATTTGCATATGTCCATGTCTGAACTGGGGTGGCGGACTGAGCTAAAGAATGATGATGGATTCAACCCAAATCAGTTGACTGGGGGTGAGTTCTTGCAATGTTCAATCCTCCGTCCATCATCCCCTTTGGTTTTGCTTTGTTCGTCCTAAGTTGGCAGGGTATGCCCAGACGTGGGTCCCTTGCTCACTTTGTCACTAGATTCAAGCTAGACTGGCTGATGACGGCTGATTAGCCAGAAACCAGTCCCAGGATTCTTGTTTCAGGTCCAGGGAGGACAAGGCTTTGCAGTTCGGGCTGGACTGCACCCGTGAGGCACGGGGTCAGACTGATTTGCATATGGACAAGTCTGAACTGGTGTGGCAGGAAACCCACCTATACTCAAACTAGTTATAAAAAACTTGGGGGTCTGGATGGAGAACTCACTCACAATGGATTGCCAAACCAGGAAACTGTCAGGCATATGTTATTCTCTGCTTAAAATAGTAGGAAAGATTATTGAAGTGATCCCGGAACATCTGAAAGAACGGTCATGCAGTCTCTTATAATCTTGCGCTCAGACTATAGAAACTCACTTTATGTGGTGCCTAAATATGTGGCAAAGAGACTACAGGTAGTTTAAAATTCGGCCGCAGGACTCCTTCTAAAAATCCCCAAACGCACTTCAACTAAAGAAGCAGTGAAACAGCTACACTGGCTCCCTATTGAAACAAGAATAAAGTTTTAAGTCCCTATGCCTAAGCTGTTAACAAAAAAGGCCGAAAAAACTGAAACAAATGATGTCAGGTATATCTCGGCCAGGCATCTAAGATCAGACCAGCAACAGCTTCTCAGGACAATGAGAGCCAGGTGGAGGGGGGGCAGATCATTTTCCCACCTGGTACCAAAGATGTGGAATGCCCCCCATATAAAAAAGGAATTCTACCCAACGAAACCGTTTTCAGGAAACATCTCAAAATGTTCCTGTTCCCCTTGTAGACACCTTATGGATAGAGCCGTAAACATTACTTTTAGTGCTAGGAAGACCTCGGGCAGCCATGCGCTCTTCAAATTCCTAACATAACGTAAATATTTTATTATGTTGTGTTTTCATAAATAAAACTATTTACGTTTGGAACAAACATTTGGCCTTGCCATTGCTTGTTTTGTTTTGACATAGTTTTTCTAAAACTTTGTTGGGGAAACCGCCATGCCCTCTAAAAAGAAAAACATGGGCTAAAAGCTAAAATATTTTCTTTTCTCAAAAGCACTCATTGCCATAGCGGAATGAAGAGAAATAATTGGCTTGTAAATGAGCTCCTTGCAAAAGAGCTGAATCCCCCCACTCACACTGAAGTTTTCCAATGGCTATAGTGGACTGACCCATTGCACCCCTGCTGTATGCTGTAGTGGGTGGATGAAAAAGGTGAATCACACAACAAAAAACCAATCAATATAGAGGGCTCTCCGAATACCTATATAAATAAGTGTATTACACATATAATGTTAGTAAAATCAAAAGGTCTTATCTAATGCCAAACTTAAAAAAGACCTTAGATAAATACAATACATTTACTGAGATTGTATCAAGCCTCCAAATAATCACATTCTGGCACAGTTTATACATCAAATCGCAGTTTCCAGAATAATGGCCAAGTCAGTGACATACTGAACCAGTAACCATGCTTTCCCTAGACTTGCGGCAGTCTGCATTCCAGACAGAGGTTATCTCCATTTGTAAAATGAATTTATCCTTCCACAAATCATATCAATACCAAAATCCCTTCTACTAATGAAACCCCTTGCATAGTGTGCCACATAGCTAACATTTCCATGCTTTAACCAACTGTCAATTACCATATGTGACACTTCCCATTAACCTTAGAGGAACACAGTGGCGTAGCTAGGGTGCCATGGGTCCTAGTACAAGCAAATAAAATGAGCACAAATTGTACCCAGTTGGGCAGTAAATAATCATAGCTGGGGTGCAGTGGGATGTTAACATCACTGGATCAGTTGTTACTGCATCTACTGCACTAATTAAGAAGACATCTTAAGACCTGACTGTCCAATTGACCCTAATTTCTTTACCTCTGTAGTAGCTAAAGTGCATTAAGTGACAAGACGCCCTTCGGCAATGATTGCCCTGATGGCTTATGAAACAAATGTGTCAAATCCATAATTAGGTGGAAAACACTGTGGTTGTAGAATCACATAATTTCAGTGCCTCTGCCTAGGAGGCACTACAAACCTCATCACATAATGACCTTTCAAACTTAAGACAAAAACCTCCTCACAAGGCAACAATGTGCATTGATACCTTCTTTGGCAACCTTGGATTTTCATAATGTTGGGCAAGAGAAGGCTCTTACAAACTGTCTTGCTCATGTAAAAAAAAAGTCCTTGTAATAGTGTTGAACCCAACAAAGCCCGTTACGAGCATTACTAAAACTGCAGACCCATTGACACAGATCTAATGAACTAAGGTCCAGATATAGTAAGAATCAGATTTTGTGATTGGGATTTTTGCAACCTGTAAAGAATTTCACGAACCAGCCTAATTACTAATAGGAGCAAATGATGGTGCCCCATCATAGACCGGAGAGACCTCCCCCTGCCATCATGCCGTGCTCGCGCACACGCCTTGTAAGAAGTCAGGAGAACCAAACACAAATGCATGGAGAACAGGGAATGGAGGGAGAGTATAATTGTTGGCAGACTACTATGGATCAGCTGCGGGGTGCTATCCAAAACAGCCTAGCATAACTTTTTAGGTCGAGTCTAGAGCCAGCACGCATGCGCTGCTCTGCAAGACTTATTGTAGAGGAGTAGGGAATAGAAGCCCCGCCCACTCTCTGCCCATATTTGCCATTGGCTTTTTTCATTGTCCATCCTAAATGCTACCTTTTGATTCACCAATAGGCTTGTTAGTCCCTCCTTAGTACCGCCTCCTCTTCATTTGTCACCTCCTATGGCGCCTGTCCCCTTTACTTCGGTTGTTATACGGTGCTGTTATTTAGTCTGTGAGCAGTATTTTCTTTAATGAGGTTCTCCTACTGCAGGCCCAAAATGCTATGGTGCCTTCTTTCCTCCCCCCTCCCTCCTGTTGTCGTGCCTTCTTTTCCCCTCGCCCTCTCTCCTGTTGTTCGTGACTTCTCACACCACTGCCCACCCTCCTGTTGTCTGTGCCTTTTCCTCTACCCCCGCCTGCCCGCCTCCCGTTGTCTGTGCCTTCTCACCCCTGCCCACCCCCCTCCTGTTGTCTGTGTCTTCTCTCCCCCGCCCCCTCTCATGTTGTCCGAGCCTTCTCCCCCATCTCACTGAAATGACCCCTCTTGTAATTCTGTGCCCTTGTTGGGTGCTCTGTGGAAATCCACGTCCATCTGTCTCTCCATCAGCTGCATCCCTGTTTATTTATGTTCAGAAACCACTTGTAAAAAACGGTGGCCTAGGGCAAAGAGGAGGGACACAATCTGAAGGAGGGAGGGGCGGTGTGCCTAAGGGATTGGAAGCTCATTTTATTGTCCAAGTGTGCTAAATGCATTTCCACTGTGCTACCACGTTGATATAAACTTAAAACACTATGGGATTGATTAGGATGGCGGCCGGATCACAACCCGATGTACCCCGCCCTATTATAATGGCAGGGGTATCGAGGCGGATACAAAGTGCGTCCACCGCTTTTCCACCAGTCGGCAATCGTTCCGATTGCTGGCTGGGCCTACTTGAGCCTCAATATGATGGCGGTGCCTAGCAAGCACCGCCATCCATATTAGGATGTGTGGCTTTCAAGGCCTTTCTATGGTGGTGATGCCGCCATGGAAATGCTGGCAGGGATCTACTTTAGGGGCCCGTTGCGGGCCCCCATTCCGATGCACAAGGTGGCAGGCACCACGCGGTGCCTGCCATGTTGTGCATGGCAATGCACAACATGGCATTTAATCATTGCGGTGGGTGTTGCACCCGTTGCATAGTTGAAAAGCCTCATGCGGCCACCGCGGTAGCGGTCGCATCATGATTGTTGTGTTGAGACCGCCGCATGGCTGGCGGGTGGTCCTGTTACCGCTAGCGTGGCAGGCGAACTTAAGTCCGCCTGCCATCCTAATCACCCCCCTTTATTGGGAACACATGTAGATGAAGGGCAGTGAAGTGTGTTGGTCTGTTTGAACTGATTAGTGTTTAGTGCATAGTTTCTTATTAAACGTTCAGTTGTAACTTAGGACCGGGACGCAACCTTTCACAGACTTCCACGTATGAGAAATACAACTAAACACGCTGCCAGTGCGATGTCCTCACAGCACCGTGAAGGCAGGCGCAAGTCACCGTCTTGGCGCATTTACATAAGGATGAAAGCAGTGCAGTCGTCATATTCCGTATGTGCATTTTAAGTTAATTCTCATTTTGGTCTGCAATTATATGCACCACTACCATAGTGCCTTAGGTGGAGGTGGAGTGGTCACTACTTGATGCCATGAATATTACACTCTTTGTGAGGTAACGTTTTCAGTTTAGTCACTTAAAAAGGGGAAACACCCATTACATCAATGTCAATACATTGTGGTGCCATCGCACCGCGACTTTTACATCACAGGATCGTTGACATCGCATACTTTTACTGCCCATGCTACAACGGTGCGATGCTATAAACATCGCATGCAATTACAACGCATGCGATGTTAATTGCAGCTTTACAGGCCCCGTGCAAATGTGTATCACGGCAAAATAAGCTCCCTAACTTCATTTTTTATTCAGCTGCTTTTGATGTCACCTGCAAACATCAGCGCAACCAAAACTGGCTACAATCTAAAAGAAAGGCCCTACTCGTTGGGAGAGACACCTCTTCCTTGTCAGCAGAGCATCGCAAACAAAAAGTGCAGACTGTCACGTATGAAGGCTCACTGCTATCACCTTTTCTTCCAACTCTTTGTCCTCGACAACCAGCTTTACAGGCCTCGTGCAAACTGGCTACAGAAACCTGAGATGCTGAGACCGTATGATGTGTGTGTGGTGGGTGGGTGGGTGGATGGATGGATGGATGAGTGCATGATGTGTGGGTGGATGGGTGCATGGATGGATGTATGGGTGGGTGGATGTATGGATGGATGGATAAAAGTGTGGATGGGTGCATGATGTGTGGGTGGCTGGATGGGGGTGGATGGATGGATGGGTGGATGGATGCATGGATGAATGTATGGGTAGGTGGATGTATGGATGGATGGATAAAAGTGTGGATGGGTGCATGATGGCGGATGGGTGTCTGGTTGGATCTATGGATGGGTGTATGGGTGGATGGATGCATGGATGGGTGCTGGATGGGGGTTGATGGATGGATGGGTGGATGGATGCATGGATGGATGCATGATGGATGGGTGGGTGGATGGGTGGGTGGATGGGTGGGTGGATGGTGGATGGGTAGATGCATGGGTGGATTAGTGGATGGATGGGTGGGTGGATGGATCGGAGCATGGTGGATGTGTGCATGGATGCATGATGGATGGCTGGATTAGTGGATGGATGAGTGGATTAGTGAATGGATGGGTGGATGGGTGGGTGGATGGATTCATGATGGGTGGGTGCATGGTGGATGGGTGGATGGATGGGTGGATGGATTCATGATGGATGGGTGGAAAGACTATAAAGCATTGGAAGCTTATCAGGGACAGATATCGAATTTTGATTCCCTTCGCAAAGCTTGAGAGAAAATAAAAAACACTAAATTATATACATTGCTAGTTACAAGGGTTATTACCACACCTCATGCACACATGGCGAATACGAGCAAATTGCAATTAAAAGGGGACTGTAAACACATTTTTGTTTACTGTTCATTCAGCTGCTGCTCTTTTTTGCCCATCGGTTCCACCCCTTTCCCTGCTCTCCCCTTCCTCCCTGACTCTTCTCCCCTCATTCCTAACCCATGTTCATGTAAAACTCTTCAGTTCTGGGTAAAGCACGTTAATACATGTCCGGCTGTCAAAGTGCAATATGAAAATGTTAAATAAATCCATAAACTAAATGTTAACTGTAGACATGGCGTTGCGGAGCTATCGCACTCCCATCTCATCAAGTAAACTCTAATCACTTATTGATGTGTTATTCTGTCAGAATGTGCAATGATAAATCATGTATTTATTTTGCTGGTTAACTTGCATTAAACTGGAGTATATATCTTCTGTTAAACCAAATCCCACAAAAAGGATAGCTACTGTTGATGGTTTGAGGTAAATATAACGCTGTATTTAAAGACACTAGTCAACAAAACATGCAGTATAGTTATTCTAATGTCAATTAGCAAATAAACCAGATCTTAAATTTTAGGAGCAATTACAATTTGCATAATTATCAAATGATTTCTATTCATGAAATGCGGTTACGTTTTTTTGACTAATTATTCATTTGTGTGTGATAAATGGATTGGTTAAGCCGTTTAAACATTTCAATTCAAAAATAAGAATGTCGTGTGGTTGCTGAACAAATCTGTGCTTTGCTAAACGTTCCGTATAGGAGACAACTAAATTGCAGCTTTTCTACTGTTATTTTGGTACCGCTTGTCGGCTTCTTGTGGTCCTAAAGGTATACAAATAAACATTTAGCCCTTGGGACCGGTAAACCATTATCCAGAGGTCACAAAGTTTAGCAGTTCTGATAGCTGCACTGAAATAAAACCGGCTTGTGTATTTTTCAGTCATCCTGTCAAACCGCCTTAGATAAATGTTTGGGCTTCAGTGATTCCAAATTAATCACACCGGTTGCTTGAAGTATTTTGCCCTTTTTTCCCTTATCTGAGTTTAGTTCACTTTCAAACTCATTACAGGGAGTTTACGAGCAAAAACGAGAAACCATTACACGTTGTGATGGCGTGCGATCTTTCGGTATGCGTCCTAATGGAATTTGCTATAGGCTAAACAACATTGGCATTGAAATGCCATGCGGTGAAAAAAAGTGCGAAGTAAGAGTCATTGCGATGTGGAGGCTGCGTGCTAAGAGCGCGTGCTGTAACGGTTGGTGATGTACTGTCATACATCCCTTAAAAGCACCCACTCCATCATCACAGGGTTCGTAGTAGCTGCAGAGGATGATTGCTTTTGTTATTGCATAGAACAGAGCAGGGTTTCCCGTACTCACCCCAGGGGCAGAAGCCTTGCTGCTCAAAAGCATCGCTGTCAGATCAAGGATGCCAGCAGAAGGGGGGCAAGGTTGGGAGTAGAGGTGTTAATGAAAGATAGAAAAGCACAGGACTGTTGCACTTTGAGTGAGTCGGTGGAAGTGTGTGTGTGTCACCACACGCTCACACACACACACTTCCACCGACTCACATGACATGAACTGAATGAGTAGGTTGGTGCCCACAGATTCCTGGGCATATCACTGCAACCCTCATTGCTATATACCTCCTCACAAGAGTCCTTTATTTCAAGGGAAACGGGTTGAAGGGAAAACAGGTGTAGGCTCCTATCTGTGGACACATCTTTTTTATTTGATTTTGTAGTGCTTCATTACCTTAGGAGCTGGCACCTGTGTGAGTAGTTGGTGGCGTTTGTCATTTTTCGTTTGTCTGCAGTGGCATGGATCTTTTGCCAGTGGGGCGGCTTTGCTTAGTTGCGATGGGTGACAACCTGAAACACAGCTCAGGTATTGATGGAATGCATTGAAAAAGCATGAGCAAAGCATTGTGCGGGGAGAAATTCACATTACAAAAAACACTGATGTCATGAACGAAAAGCTAGGGAGGGATCTGTCGGGCTGTATGGTTTTTTGGGCCTTGACTAAAAGGGGGATGATCAATAGCTAAGCATTATATATAAATCTTGTAACCTCTTTCAAACCCTGACTTGGATGCCTTAGCTGAAACTGTGCCTCCGCACTCTGACTACTATGATCCCCAAAATAACCCTTTCCATACTCTTCCCTACTCTACCCTTACTATGATCCCTAAAGTAACCCTTTCTAGACTCTTCCCTCTTCTACCCCTCCCTTGTGTCATCTCAAACCTCTTTTATTATTCATTTCTCCCAAACAAGCCTTTCTTTTTTTTATAATTCTTTTTATTTTATTTTGCAACGTATAAGAACATTGTAGATGGTTATGTTGGTAATCAAATCACACAATTAATACTGCCAACACATTTGCACACACTCACAATTCTTCTACAAATGTCATTATGTTTGTTATCAGAGTATCAATAGAGCACAATCCCCAATTGGTTTGTTACACAGCCTACCCTCTGTCCATTTTAGACTCTATTTAGTCGCTAGTATCAGATCCAGCGTCCTCTCGGGGGGCTCACATATATTTCCACGATGTGCGTTCCATTTCCCCCAGATGTGTGTCCACTTTTTGGGGCAACCCCTAGGGACGTGTAGTTCTTTCTCAATTAAAATTGTAGTATCCATATCTTGGCATCATTTCCGCAGGGTTGAGGACTGCCCGGACCCCCAGTTTAGAGCTATATTGGGTTTTGATATTGTCAGGCCGAGAGTTACACAGTCCTGGTCCGAATGATTGAGCTCTGTAGGTTCCCAAATAATAATAAGGCTGCATTTTGGTTCCTGGAGGGTCTCTATCTCGGTGACCTGCGAGATTGTGCACATTATTGCTTCCCAGTAGGACTGAATGATGGGGCATCCCTTATATGGTGTGTATAAACTTCCCTGGGAGGCCGCATTGCCGTAGGCATAGTGGTGTGCTGGCATTTCCCAATTTATGTTGGAGTGTATTTGTATAATATGTTCTATGTAGGATTTTTGATTGTAGTAACCGCAGCTTTGAAGGGATTGATACCTCCCTTGGAGATGCTAATGCTTCTTGCCAGTGTGCCTCCTCCAGGGGCCCCAAATCCTCCTCCCACCGTTCTTTAAGAATGATTGTGGGATCTTGTTGGTTATTTACTATCTTCCAGTACACTAGGGAAATAGCTTTTTTGTGTAAGTAGTCTGTGAGAAGCCTATCCTCAAGTGGCGAGGCTTCCGGCAGCTGTGTGTCACGAGGCATGATCTTCTGTAGTGCGTGCTTTATGTGTAGGTATCTATACCGTTCTGTCTGCACTAATCCATGTGTTTCTTGTAGCTGGTCGAATGGAATGCCTGCCCCCTTTTTCCAGATATCTCCCACTTTTGAGATACCTGTTAGGTCCCATTGTCGGAAACCTTTCGTATTTCTCAGTGAGTTTTCCAAGTAGCTGTGTGTCCCAAACAAGCCTTTTTAAACCCTTCCCTCTGACTCTCCCGCTACTCATCCAAAACCTCCTCCTGCTGCTATTATCTCCAAATAAACACATTCTAGACCCTTCCCTCTTCTGTCCCTCCACCATCCTTCTCAATGCAGCTAACAGACTCATGCAGTGCTCGAATTAATTTCATATTTTCCTATACTAATTCATCGGCTCAAATTTATATAATTTTTCCCACTAGTAATTCACCACTCATCCTTTTTCGGATCCGGAGTAGCGTGATGCTCGCCGAAGTGCTTTCATGCCTCATCAAGGGTACCAAGTGCTGTATAAATGCAAACCCATTCCTGTTTTTAGGTCTGTATATCTGTGGCGGAATCTTGTGCAGCCATCAAGGACATTGTTTCTAATAAAGCACCAGGATTGGATAAAAACCTACATTTCACTGCTGTTTAAAGCTTTTTTGAAAGGGGCACCTTAGTTCCCGACGTGGGATGGGGTAGAAATTGTCCCCTATTTACTAAAAGGGCCCTTGTGAACTTCCTATGAACTACAGACCTATTAGTCTCCTCAATGGCTCTCAACAGCTATTTCTAAGTATTTTACTTGGCAGACTGCAGGATTGGCCAGGTGTTCCGACTCTGGATGCTCATCTGGAAAGTTGTCTCTCGGGGGAAGGTTGACTGTACAGCGAATTTGTGGACCTCCGTTCCGCCTTTGATTTAGTCCCTAGTACAACTTTATGGCAGGTTCTGCAAGAGTTGGGGGTGTCTTAACTATCTGCAAGATATTATAGTCAGGCTGCATAATAATAACTATGCACAGATCAGGTGTGGGGAGATGAGTGAGCTAACAGACCCATATTCTGTCAGTAGAGGGCTTAGGCAGGGTTGCGTACTTGCACCCAAGCTATTCTCACTATACATCAATGGCCGCATATAGCATTTAGAACAGGATGATAATAATGCTCCTTAAACTGGCAAGGATGATGATCCCTTCTCTCATGTTTGCCGATGACAATCTACTCCTTTCTATGGGCCTTTAAAAATTACTGGACCACTTTGAAAATGTTTGCAAAACATGGTACCTCAAAATAAATGTGGCTAAAAACCAAATTATGGTAATAAACCAGTACCGTACATCAGGGCAAATCCAACACTGGCCAAGAAACCCCTTGAGAGAGTGCAGACATTTACTTGTCTGGGTATTACATTAACAGAGCAGGAGGTATGGCTGAAACATATTATGCGGCGCAGACTAAGATTAGAGCAAGTAGACGGAAGTATTACAAAGCTGGCCCACAATTCTATTTTCTGATTGGCACAGCCGGCACTACAGGTTTACTACCACCAAGCCCTGGGGACGGCCACGTGTGGTGTGGAACTGTGGGGTCATCTGGACATTTTCTTGCTGCCTCTCAGGCTTGATCTTGGGTTGAGACCTATTTCAGATAAGACAGATCTTCCTTCCATCCTCTTTTGGAGAGGGATCTAGGCCACCGTAGATTCTGATCATATCAAGATGGTTTAGAAGAAATTCTCAGGCTGGTGGGCTCTAGTAACATACACTGGATTAAGTACATTAAAGCCACCATGGGAGAGATTGGGTTAATATCATTGTGGAGCGCCCCGAGAGAGACTAGGTAAATTCCCAAGAGTAAGTTTAAATTAGCATATTGGCAGAACCATGAGTCCCTAATATACTCCAAAGCTGGGCAATGCTCTTTGACTGATGCCTTTCTTTTGGTCAAAATTTTAAACAACAGTGGTCCCTACACCGAGCAAGACTTTGCGCTCGTCGGACGCTACCCTCTTGTCCCAATCCCGTTTTAAACTGGCCACGGTGGGGGGACGTGCTTTCTCCAACACACTCCCAGCTTTGTGGAACGAACTGGCCCCAGAACTAAGGAAGGAATGCAATCTGTTATCCTTTAGAAAAAAGTTAAAAACTGTACTGTTCAAGCAAGCATGGAGCAGCCTCTAGGCGTTGTGTTAAGATCAAGTAAATACCGAACCCCACTACGTAATCTGGACAAACAGCGCTTAGAGACCCCGGTGGTTATAACGCGCTATACAAATTAAACGAATAAATAAATAAATAATTAGAACAAGGATTAATTTCTTATGGGGTTACTCCTCTCCAGCCTCTGAGCCTCCCGCTTTGTGACGGTCTAACCAACAACAAATTGTCTTTACCTCTTACCCCCTTCTAGGCTCCCTCCACACCTGCCCTATCCAAGCCTACAGCTGGAACACCGTTGATTAAACCATCGCCATTGCGCCCTGGAAATCGGCCCTGTATACTACTCTTGTGAGCACCCCAATGCTTAACTGACATACTAGGAAATTCACTTGTATTCTTTCACCTAACACTCCTTTCTTATCTACCTAGAACACCTTCCCTAGGCTGGACAGCCCCTTAATTTCTTCCCATGAGCGTACCTATAACCCCTTAATCTTTGGGTAAGACCTTTTCTTCTCTGCCTCCACACAATCTGACACTGGGCAGTTGTTTTAAAAGTAACTTACACCTTATGTCATCAATTTTCATCGGTGACCTGGACCAATCTTTCTCTTATTGGTATCATCTTGACACTGCGCAGTTAATTAAAAAGAAATTACACCTTATGTCACCAATTGACCTTTATGACCAAGAATATTTCTCATGTTGGTCTCCCCTGGCACCCTCTCACTGCGCCGCAATCGTCGCATTGTTGTATGAACCAATTAAGGATGTAATGTTTGCATTGTGATTTTAACCCACTATGGGTGCAATTCATAGTCTATTTAGCTGTTTTAATTAAATCATAGCGTGAACATAATATTGTTCTATCTGAATGTTTTTATCGTAATGTATCATTGGCCCTACTTAAAATTCTTCGGGCTTCTCATCACCGACTATGACTAATACCTTCAGGCCCACTGCAAACAAGAACGTATCCCTTTTGCCACCGATAATGGTTTTCTACAACGAGCCAACTTTCGCTTAATCCTTCACAAAATACATCACGGCATACTCTATTGCACCAGTAGCCGCACTCCTTTAATCCTTGCGACCGTTGCTGCATGAACACTTCACCCCCTCAAACGTACCCTAACCGCCTGACCTATGCCATGCAACCTGATTATGTTGCCTCATGATTATTCTCGATGCATGTTCTCTCTATTCTTGCACCAGTATCTAATTGCCCCCCTCCTACTCACTGCCAATTGTAAAATACTCCGTAGTTCAACACGCTGTTGTAAATGCACCTAAGCATGTAGCCCTCTGAGTCCGTTCAAATAAGCGTTTCCTTTACCTCTTAACCTTTTATGCAACCTCCTCAACTGTATGTTCTCTGAGTCCGCTCAAATAAGCTTTTCCTTTACCCTTTAACTTTTTATGTGACTTCCCTAATTGTATGTTATCCCTCTTCAGAATAAACAGGCTAATACAATTATAGGCATGTATCCCATGTCCTGATGATGATCCAGATATCCTCATGGATGGATCAAAACACAGTAGACACCTAAAAAGGACCTTATACATGTCAAAACAATGGTTCATTGAAAGTGTAAAGGTTTAACCCGCGATTTGTTGCTTTGTTGTGTCATTGTGCATTTCCTTGTGTAACAAACCTTCAGCTGTGCCTGAACCCCCTGTTTGTACCCTCCCTCCCTGTTTGTATATTGCTAACTAGGACACAGACTTGTGTCCCACTTTATGTATTGTTTTGTTAAAACTGTCTAATATTATTGATCAAGTAAAAATTAGAGCTCTGTCCGGCTGGACATGTCCCCAAAATATAGTTGCTATTGAGTCTATTTTCATTTAAGAAATTAATCCTTGTTCTAGGGACCACTGTTGTTGACTTCTCTGGGCGCCCTTGTTTTTTTTAAACTTTCTTTTGGCCAAAGGCTCATTCATTAGAGAAGATTTTCTGGATGAGATTGAACCCCTCAAGCGAGGCGCTTGTTCTTGTTATTTTGCAATGGGACCTTTCCTCTCTGTACTTTTAATGCCACATGAGCCTAATCGCCTGTGGAGGATGAACAGCTGTGCCCAGCGTCTAGAGCTTTTAAGGAGATATGTATTGTTTTTCTGCCCAGCCTACTCAACTAGTAGGCAGTGCTGGATTTTACAACTTTGTCAGAATTTGGAGATTAGAGAGCATAGGTTTTTCCTAAGGATATTAAAAAACAACCTTAGTAAACCACTGGTTTTTGCACTCTCCCACTATCGGTTGACAATGGGGAAAGCCAGGGACAAATGTAGTACCACTAAAGGTTAAATACCTGGTGTTATTGTGTTAATGTGCATAAATGCTACAAAATGTACATTCTTAATTTGTTATTTTGATCCCTTTTTCTCTGTACACATGACAGTTTTGGTACTGTTTTTAGGTGTATTTGCTTTTAATATATGTATTTAATATATGTATATATAGAATTCTGAATATTATTGTTTTATTATTGTTTACTTGTGTTTTTTATGGCCTCGAGCTGAAATGAAGGTTTCAAATGAACTAATAGGTTGGTTTATAAAATTCACAATTAGCGTGGGTCGTAATACACCAATGCCTCATGAATATCAATGCGGTAGCTCACAAATTGCAACTCATGATAATCTTAGCCCATCACAAGGAAAGTAGAAAGTATTTTTTTTATTGCATCTCATTGTCCTGAAAGGAGATGGGGCTGCTTTTAGCCCCTTCACTGTCTTCGTCGGCCATCCTCCGAAGTGCTGTGCACGTCTGTTGGCCGACGCAGCCCCCCCCCCACTCCGCTAAACCCCCTCACTGTGTCGGAATTGCTGCCGCGGTTAAGCGGTTAAATAAAAAGTTTGTTTGAGAGTTTATAGTTGTCCCCTAGACTACTGCTTACCATCCCAATTAACATATTTTTTGGTATTACCAAAGAGGAGGGTATCCCTTTTGCATTACCGAGCCAACTCGGGGTTGAACATTTTCAATGTTCTGAGACAGAATTTCCCTTGCAAAACAATAATACATATCATGCCAATTCATCTGTTGGAAAGGACACCTTCAACACTCTACTTTCAAACACCAAGTTGGAATGTGGTCGCAATTGCATTTTAGAAGTCAATAAAGGTTTATTGGCTTCTAAAATGGAACTCATTCAAAAGAAAAATTATATTCAGTAGAAAACTCTGATTCACAGTGCTAGCACCTGTCAAAATGCTTAGTACGTCTGTCCCTAGATACATTTCTGTGATAGAAGAGTTGGACTATGGTCGGCCTTATTTTATTGCCTTCTTTCTGCAATATAAGCTTTTTTGTGATAGGCATATTACCAAGAATTCGTGGGATGAGGACTGAAGGGAGATAAGACTCTGTAAACATATATTTGTATAAACACAAGCTCACTACAGCCTTGCATGGGTATTGCACTAACTAGACCTTAGAAATCAAAGCCCATAATGGAATGCCCTCATAAAACATCTGGGCTTCTGCCCATTCAGCTGTTATTGAAGCGGGAGGCGGATGGAATAAGGTGTGCCTGTTCAAAGAGTTCAACATGTACAGCTAAACATTAGCTTATTTCTATTTTTTTCTATTTAGGGGGTTTTATAAAGTGCTTGGTGACGCACAGCGGCGTGTCCCCGCGCTGAGGAGCAGAATTTACTGGAACTTACACATGCGGGACACCTTACTGTGCGAATAATGTAGTTTTGAGCTTAGCTCTAAAGAGTTGTTCTGATGATTCCAATCGCAACGCCGTAGGTAGCCTATTCCATCTAACAGCTGCAAGGTGCCTGAAGGATCTTCCGCCCATCCGAGCTCTGGACACCTTAGGAACGACTAGGAGTCCTGAGCAGGAAGATCTTAGGGAGCGGGATGGCTCGTAGGATGTCAGCAGCCCTTTTAGCGGGAGAGGAGACCTCCCATGGATAATCCGGTGACACGTACATAGTGCCTTGAATTATACCCAGCTTCTAATCGGGGGCCAGTGCAAAGACCGGAGGGCCGCTATGGACGCAGCTCTTCTGGGTAGTCTGAGCACTAGTCGGGCCGCGGCATTCTATAGAACCTGTAGACGACTCAGATTCTTCTCCAGGGTCCCTAAGTAGAGAAGATTGCCGTAGTCCATTTTTGACGTGACTAGTGCATGTACCAGGGTTTGACGGGCTCTGATAGGTAAGAACTTCAATACCTTCCTAAGACTTTTGAGAGTCCCGAAGCATGATCCAACCACCTGATTAATCTGGGGGCCAAAGGTAAGGTCGGAATCAAACCAAATGCCCAAGTTCTTTGCTTTCTGGCAAGGGATGGGTGTTGGACCTAAGCAAGGCGGCCACCATGCCGACGTCCACGCCGATTGGCCTCCCCCCACTACCAGCACCTCGGTCTTGCCTCCATTGAGCTTGAGGCAATTGGCGGACATCCAGGCCGCAAGATCTTGCATGCAAGCTCTGAAGATGTCCGCCGAAGGACCGGGTGCACGCGACAGGGAGATGACCAACTGCGTGTCGTCGGCATAAGAACCATTCGGAGGCCGTAACTCTCTACTAAGGTGGCAATCGGGGCAACATAAAGATTAAAAAGTGTCGGACTCAGGGACGAGCCCTGCGGCACCCCCTGATCCAAAGAGATTCGCTCCGAATAATGATCACCTTGCCTCACTTGGAAACTTCGGCCTGTGAGAAATGAGTAAATCCATTTCAGCGCTGCCCCTCTCACCCCGCCTTTGTTCAGACACTTTAGCAAGATGGAGTGTGCTACAGTGTCGAACGCTGCGCTGAGGTCTAAGAGGATTAAGGCCATTGTTTGTCCCTCATCAGCCCCTTGCCTAAGGGTTTCGGTAGCCCTAAGAAGGGCAGACTCCGTGGAGTGACGGGGCCGGAACCCGAATTGGGTAGGATGAAGAAGGTTGCTTTCTTCCACAAATTTCATTAGTTGTTTATTTATCACCTTCTACGCTACCTTAGAGAAATAAGGCAGCAAGGAGATGGGGCGAATGTTGTCTAGCTTCTCACAACTAATGTTGGGCTTCTTACGGAGGGGAAGCACCGCAGCCTGTTTCCAGTCCTCAGGTATGGAGCTGGAGCAGAAGGAGATATCCATCAGGTGTCTGATGTAGGGTTCGAGTGTTTCCAGACTGTCTCCCAACCTTTTTGGGGAGGCGGGATCTCGAGGAGAGCCAGATTTGACAGATCTGCATATTTTAACTAAGTCCACCGATGAGGGGGTGGTGAAATTGAGTAACAGATTTTGATCGGCTTCATCTCTTGAAGACTCTGCTGGCACTACCGCTGCAGGTGGTATATTGGGAAAAGCAGAGTAAATCTTTGACACTTTGTCCCCAAAGTAGTTGGCAATTCGATTGCATGCTGCTACTGAGTGATCTTCGCCTTGAGTGGAGGTTTTTGGGGTGGCCAGGGATTTATATATGCTAAACAGTTCCCTGGCGGAGTTCTCTGCCTCTTGGATTCAGTCGGCATAGTATGTGGCCTTCTCTGTCCGGATCTTATTGTGGTAAGTACGTCTCTTTGCGAGATAGACCTCTTTCATCCGGACATCATACGCCACTCTCCACTGTATTTCTGCATGTTTGCAGTCTCTTTTGGCGCAGCGCAGCGCCTCACTAAACCAGGGAGCTGTTCTTTGTCTGTGGACACCTTTTGTTGGCCGACCCAATGGGGCTGTGCAATCGAGGGCAGCCGTGATGCGGTCATTGACCAATTTATTTGCCATCGCCACGTCATTGCCTCCTGGGGGTCCTTCCACAGTAAGAGCCTTGTTAAACTCTTGCAGGGAGAATTTTGCCCACCTGCGTCGAGAATAGTTGAGTGGGGTAGGGACGATAGCTTTATATTTGGGCAGATAGATAATAAATGGAGCATAAAAGTGATCTGTCCAGGGCAGGGGCACTGGGGGAGCAACTAAGACATCCTCCCAGTTAGCAAATATTGGGTCTAGTAAGTGCCCATGATTGTGTGTAGGAAGCTGCCCCTTCAGCTCTAACTGTAGGGTGTGAAGTTCATCTGGGAACTCCACCGCTCCTTTATCTGATAAGTCTTCCAGGTGTGTATTTAAGTCACCTAGCAGCAGGAACTTGTCCCTCCTGATCGCAGTTTCTGTGACGCACTCTAAAAGACTGCCTTTGAATCTGGACATAGGTCCTGGTGGGCGGTAGACTAGTAGTCCCTTTATAGTCATGCTCCCATGAATCTTTATGGTAGAAAACACCCGCCTCACATCCTGCCAGATTGATTGGTTCAAGTTTACAAGCCCATTGCTGTTTAAAGGCAATCGCAATTCCTCCTCCTCTGCCTACAGGTCTGTCCAGGCGCACCATCTGGTAGTCGTCTGTTAAGGCCTGAACAATATCGGGATCGGAGTTTGCCTCCAACCATGTTTCAGTGATAAACAGCAAATCGGGATGTTTATCAGTGAGGAGGTCATATACATCGTGCTTATGGCAGCTAAGCGACCTTGCGTTAATCAGGCCGCAGGACATCGAAGGGCAACTAGCCCTGGAATCTGCCAACACTGTACGGAAGCTGAATTGGAATTATGTTCCGGCCAATTGTGAAAGTGTTAGCAGAGGCTGAGGTTCAAGGGCTTGGTTCAACAAAATATTCTGAAAACACAGATATCGCACAGGTCTATCATCCACATCCAGGTAGAAATAGATTGCTTAGTCATAAAATGCAAGCTAAGCTTACATAAACTTACAAGCCCTGGTCAAAACCATGAAAGACTGGGCCAGTATGATAATATTTGACAAACACTAAAATGAAATAGAAATACCTCATGCAAATAAAAAGAAAGGACACTTGGCTGTCATAGTCTTGAGGATGACTGAAACCTCTAGGTAGGACTCTAGTGGCCAGATGTACAACCATTTGATTGTGCAAGTCTCTAACTGCATAAATGCCCCTGTGTCTCATTATTAGAAAGGGACGCTCTTGACAGGCTCCTTTCTAATAGCGACTCGCAAACCCAATTTGCGATTTGGTAATAGCTTACTGAATCGCAAATAGGGCTTTGTACATTTAATATGCTTTGTTCAAGTCACAAAAGTCCTAATTCTGAGAATTGTGACATTTGCGAGCTGAAAAATGTTTAGTATGTCTGGCCCCTATGAGAATACTTTGTGTTATTATGTTGATGCTGTCACATCAATAAATAACACAAACTAAGGGCCTCATTTATGAGCAATTTTACACCGCCAGAACACTGCATGAAAGAGGCATTCCATGGGTGTTGCTGTGTATGGTCCCACGCAGCACTGTTGGAGAAATCGTAAAACCTGGGAATGAGTCCAAATCTATTGCAACCCCTGGTGTGGCGTTAGGGAGGCCCAACAAAGAGACATTTTTCATTTCTCCTCGATTTTTCCTTTTTCTATGTGTGTTGCATTCTGCAGCACACACAAAAAGAAGAAATTACCTAAACTGATTGATTTTGTGCAGGAAGGTGTCCTTCCTGCTCTAAAACCATCACCCCATAAACGCAGGCACCCAAGGATGCCTGTGTTGGCTCATGGCAGCCCATTGTGAGCCAGCACTGGGGAAAAGGACAGGAATGCACCGTATCTCATAGATACAGTGCATTCTTGCTCTTTTGTTTTGATATAGGGCAGCTTTGCAAGATGTCTTCCGGCCCTGCCCTATGTCAAAACCTCATAAAATAGGCCCTAAGAATCTAACACAAACACAATAATATGCCGCCACTTGAATCAGCAAGAAAGAGGTACAGTGAGGAAGTCATATTTGTGTGGACTGTGTGCAAAGACATGAGCAAATACTGTGGGTAGGTAGGTATGGGTGTGATAGCTGAATCGTAAGAGCTAGCATCTCTGGTCCTCCAAAAAACTCATAGTCCTTAAAAAACCCTAAACCAATGAATGTTCCTGGACTTGATACTTAGCTACACCAAGTGAATGACAATCTCATCAAACTCACTGTGTGGGAAACAAAACAAGATCTTTTTGCTTAGCACAAGCAAATTAGTCTGGCACGCACATCTTCATATTATGAGCATGATTAGGAGGGAAGATGTCATAATGATGGAAGTTGTTATTTCTCGTTTGTGCCTTCATGTTCGTTATGAGGAAGGTGTGATTGGGCAATTCTCATCGAGATTTGAAGTGACGTGGAATGTCAATGTTCTGTGTTCAGGAAGGCTATATAAAATGTTAGAATGTAATACCTTCAAAGAGATGTGCACTTGTGATTCCTTGCAAGTTCAGTGAATGGAGCAGTGTGTTGTAGTTTAATGTTAGAAGATGCTTGGGGTAATTTGGGGTAGTTGGAGTGGCTTGTATTCATGAAGTTCTGCTAAGTAATCGAATTTGCTCCTGATTATATGGTAATTTCGTTTTTCACATTTCAATTTTGTTTTTTTCTCGATATTTATTTTGCGCTTAGTGTAAAAAATGAATCTGCAATGGGTATATGTACACATTTATTTAATCAACAAATGTTTACATGTACTTGAATAGCCAGTGGGGTTTAGCCATTTACAGTACAATACAGTCATTTGAGACAATTTGCATTTAAAATTGAAATAGACAGAAATATAGAAGGGTGTGTCTATATATATCGGTAGAAATCAGTAAACACGGAAACCTTGGAGCCTTAATCATAATTTACCCAGTTCATATTACTTGTCTTGACCCTTTGAGAACTAGGCAGACCCGCGGTCTACACTCTGGTTTGGAGAATTAGCAATCTTGTGCCCATAATGCTAGTGGCCTCACCCTTCTTCCTGTGTCACACTTCCTCCAATTAAAGATAAACATTCCTTTTTCATATCAGATGGAAGTTTCTCATGGTCTGCATTTGATGGCGGGAACATAGCTGAGGGAAATCACTGCACGTAGCCTTGAAGTCCCTACAATTATTAACCTGTTTCTCTACGCCTATATTCCAATGTGGCAGCCAGTGACACACCTGAGCCATTGCCACTTAAAAAATGAATCAAGGAAGCCCCAAGTAGGTTGGCACAAAAGATTACATCACAGGATCAGTTCAAACTTTAAATAAATGGTCACTGCACACGATGAAACTGTTCAACTTCCTACTAATCAAACAATGGCTCAATTGATGGACCTAATGATATCCTTTCAATTTAGGAGCCATATTTGCTGTGCCAGTTGGAAAACCATGCAAACACTCCCAATGTGAAAGCCTTGCGAGTTCTCTCAATTTGAAAGTCTTGCAAGTTCTCCCAATCTGAATCCTTTTAAGTTCTCACAATCTGAATCCTTTTAAATTTTCACAATCTGGAAGCATTACAAGTTCTGCCAATCTAAAAGCCTCACAAGTTCTCCCTTTCTGAAAGTTTAGCAAATTCTCCCAATCCAAAAACCTGCAAATTTCTACCATTCTGGAAGCCTCACAAGAGCTGCCATTCAGAAAACCTCATAGACTCTCTTAGTCAGAAAGCCTTGCACATTCTTTCAATCGTAAACTTTATAACATCTCCCAATCTAAAACCTTTCAAATTCTCCTAATTTAAAATCTTTACTGGTTCTCTCCCCCTGGAAGCCTTGTGAATTCTAGCGCTCTGAATACCTTGTAAATTCTCCCACTCTAGAAGCCTTGCTTGGTCTCCCAATCCTGAAATTTTGCAATGTCTTCCAAGTGGTAGCATACCACGCACTAAAGGAAACACAAGGACCTCAACGCTGTGGGTTATAATGTTGACCATTTACACAAGTAAACAGGGAAGAGTTATGTGTGGATTTGATGATATTCCTATCTAATAATAATGCACATGATCTGCATGTTTGTTCTACACATTTCACTAAATACAGGGACCATCTGAAGGACGGAAAGAACATGCAGGGTTGCCCAAGCCCATCAAAGAGGAATCCTCTGCAGAAAGCTTTTGCCCAGGTAAATGTTGTTATGTCGGATAAGACCTCAGAGGAAATGTTTATCACATTATTAGTAAATATTTAAAGCCAGATCCACCTACCTTCCTTATTGCTGCACAAGCAATCAGAGTCCTCATTACATAGACACCAAGGGTTAACTCAGGACATGGTTCATGTAGCATTTACGTCTTCTTTAGCTAAGAGATGCACATCTGAAGCTAGTGTGAGGAGCTCACTCTCCTAAGAAGAACCCCATGGCTACTTCTCCAGTCTAACAACTTCACAAAAAGAAATCTGACTAAAGAGCAACAGTCGATTTCTGCCAAGGCTGTCATGTGTGTTCTGCACAATATGTTTTCACTGCACTATCTTAAGCTTATAATGGTTCGTGCTCTCATGGCTTGGTATATGGTCACTGAACCCCTCAGTGAGTTGCAATACCCTGACAGCTCAATAACTGAGGGTACTTTAGCATATATATCAGCACATTATTTTGGGTGTTTTTTGGACACATGTGAGTTATTTATTCAGTGGAAGTGCATTCACTCTTTGGTCTGCTTTTACTTTTAGTCTTTGGTGCAATCACTTCACAAATGTCAGCAAGTGTTTTGTAGGAAATTCTTGTTTTCAATAAATGGATTTAAAAACAATTCTTGCAATGTACCTCAGTACTGAGAGGAAACAGTTACATTTTTGAACAACGCCTTTCTGTCCGACTGTGTATCACTTTGAAATTAAACCACACAATCAGAATGATATATTATCCGAATACATCTGATTGGCTGAGCATTTTCATACTCTAAACTGCTCATGAAATGGGGCGTATTGGGAGGTAATGGAAACTCATCTGTTTTGTGGAACGATTTCTAAATCCTATCTTGCAGTAGTGTGTTAGAGTAGAATCTGTCACAGGAACTACTATTGTCGTCATATCACAGCGGAAAATGTAGGGTCCCATTAAAGAAATGTTCAGATATTCTGTTTCCACCTATCAGATACCAGTAGGTTTCTTACTCTTCTTTTTGTTCCAAAGCTTTACTACTGCATTGAAGTTACACCCCCTTTTTGATTCCCCTGTGTCCTGATATTCACAGTATTCAGTATTTCCAACTTCCAGCGTGCCCCTGACACCCTTTTTGGGGAAGGGAGGGTCCATATATGGAGCCTTTGGGAAACAGAGGGATTCATCTATTTCTATTTATAATTCTGGTCATCTAAAAAGTTAGTTACCACGGGTGTTTTCTGCACATGCCTCCCAGGGTAGCAAGGACAAGTGGTCAAAGCTTTGTCAGTGAGGTAATGTGGAGCACAAGCGCTCAGGAAACAACAGTCAAACAACAGACAGAGCCTTGAAATCCTGTTTCTAAAATTCAGTGAGGCAATACACCCTTTTGTTAACCCTTGCCCCACTAAAGCAGTTTCCTAGTGGTGTTTATCAGCTAGGCACTGACTGGGCACAGGTGCAGTTCACTCAAAATACTCAAAGTGTGGATGGTCGTATTCTTGGATAAGGTATCCTTGGATAACGTTTGCAGCCTCTGTGCTGGTTGTCAGTAGGTTGGTGCATGACTGTTGCAGTCTCCTAGCTGATAAGGCTCTTACTTCTTTGACGAGAAAGAATCTATGACATTGTCATAAGCGTCAGTCTCCCGGGCACACAGGAGGATGCCAAATACATGTTGCTTGGCAACTTCAAAATCTTAGTGCAGTTCATGGCAAGAATAGCTCAGGGAGGCTGCTGGACACGGGTTTGCACTCCTGCTCATGAATTTGCTCCCTTGTAGCAGTTCACTGTCCGTAGTTGTTCCTCAGACTGGAACACACTCAGCCTCTCTCCTAAAGGATCCCTCTTCCTGCAGGGTAAGGCACACTCATCCCCTCTCTCAACAGGCGAATGGGCTTCTAAGTTTAGGTAGAGCCCCAGCTATTGAAGCAGAAAGTGCAAACTTCTGGTGTTCTCATCTCTGGAGACTGGCTGTCATGCATACGCCAGCGCTGGTCACACAGCAGTCCATGTACACTGCTGAGAATTCTCTCCCTTAGTTAAGAAGACCTTAGAACTGGAACACAGTGGAGTGGATATCATTATACTTTTATATACATTTTTCGGTCAAGGGATGTGGATCTATTGTCTGCAGTTTCAGAACTGATGTTAGTTGGTTCTCTTTCAAAAGTAATTTTTTACAGCTCCTACGACACATCCTTTGTGCAAGGTGATGATTCCTACAGCTATGGCATTTATAAAGTGCAGCATTCACCTAGATAGGTTTCTTGGCGCTAGGCCAAATTATTTTTATTAAAAGTATGATTATTGGTTAAAGCACGTAAAAAGTATTCTGGATTCAAGCAGATGCATCTTAAATAAGGACAGAATGAAGTGTTATATTTTTGCCCGAAAGTAATCAGCCTTCCTGAAGCAGTAATCAGTGACAGACAAAATGGCAGGCCTGGCCAAGAAACCTCATCATCTTGAAAGCAGAAACTGGAGCCTACCACCGACCTATTCGAGGTGGAAGAGTTATAACAACAGGTGATAATAGCTATTGAGTTATTATCATGAGTGGGCCTTGAAGTTTCTTGCAATCAGGTAAAGAGTGTCAGAGTACCCGAGAGGTCATGTAGGAGGGCAACAAACGATGGATCTTGGGCATGACAGTTGTTGGCCAGGTTGAAATCAGCATACAGTGAAAAGAACAAGCTGGGAGAAAGGGTTCTAAGAGGATGATGGATTCATCAATGCTCTGTTTGTTAGAGAGAACTATTAGGCAATAGAGAGGGTTAATGTTCAGGGAGGAACATTTAAGATATATCTTCAAATGAGGAATAGTTGAAATCAAGACAGGAGGCAGGAGTGGTGATAATCAGTTTGCACATTTTTGTCTGTAAGTCCATTACATTATTGTTTAGGGAAGTTTGAGGAGTGCTAGATAAATAGTTTAGTCCCTGTAAGTGGCCTCTCTCAATGCCATGTCGTGGCTGAACCCAAGTTTCTAGCTGGGATTTGAAAGCAAAGGCGATTATGACAGTTGAATTATTGGAGACTAAAGTGTTATTCCAAAAAAGGTTCTCAAAGGTCAGGCTATTTCTTGGCGATGCAGTGCCTCCTGGGTTTGCCCAACATCAATTGTGGAGGACTAGGTGACTGGGAGAGGCTGCAAGACTGACTACCGATCATACCACTAAGTCGGGTTTTAGTAAGAGTTAACATTTTTTCTTCTTCTTCTTGTACGTCTTCCTTCTATTATGATTATTACTATTGTTATTATCATTATTTTATTATTTTTAGTATGGTTATTATTATTACTGCCAACCTCAGCACCTGAGTTTTTCTGATTTGTCCTTTCTTTTCAAAGGGCCTCTGAGAAAATGCAGAGGGATGTAGAGCTTGCAAGCTCACATGTATGCCCCAACTAATTCCAATAAGTCCAGTAACTCTACAGGTTCAGCAGTTAGCAACTTACCCCTGTAATTTTAACCAGATAGATAATGGAATGTGAGGATTTTGGTGCAGGTAGCACAGAAATCTGCATGTTATGCCCCATTTTCATGCACAAATCGCAATTGGGTGCAATTTATCTCACCTGATAAATTCTGATCCCTGTGGACTCAGAATATATGCGGGGTGCGGCAAATTGAGCATTGTTTCTGCCCCAACAGTAACTGGGGCTGTAGAGTGTCAGTTTCTTAGATTTTCAGCTCACCAATTAGTTGCAATCTTCAGTGTTGTGCAGTGTTTAATAACTCTTTTGCCTCCTTTTTTTAAAGCAAAAACCTAAGCTGTACACTCCGGATGAAGAAAGGAGGATGCTTGAAAGTGAGGTATGCTATACATGACACTCTGGGGAAGTGAGGTATATTTTTTCATTTGTTGCTTTGCCATTAAAACATACGTTTCAGGCGATCAGTATTTACACCGGGCTTCTCTTTGTAAAAATATTCAATACATTTTCCATCCTCACTAAATTTCCGTCAGGCACATCTCTTATATATAGCACAGCTCCTTAGGTGGTCTTTTTTGATATTTCACTTGTGCATCTCGGCCACACAGCACTATTTCTGCTATGGTCTTCTATGGTGCTCTCGCTGTCCAGATAATGTTCTTCCCCTTCTTCTCTTAGCCTGTCATAACTCAAACCTAAATCCCCTCAGCATCTTATATATTAATTCAACTATTGCCATATCCCAACCTAGCTCCTCCACAGCCTCTTCACCAATAGACTCATCAGCCCTCTTCCCAATTGAATCACGTGTCTGGCCTATCAGCTCACTTACTCCGTCATCTACCAGTAGTCTGTTGAGACTCATGAATTCTTTCCCCCCTCTATTCCTGATGGTTGTTCTTCAAAATGCGGCAGCGTGGCTGGTACTCAGGCTCCCTAGGAGGTCTTCCGCCAAACCAGCTTTGCGGGCCCTCCATTGGCTCCCCATTGAGAGGAGAGTGGAGTTCAAGGCCCTTGCCACATGTCATCGCATCTTGAGCGGTAAAGCACCTCTCCCGCTCCAGAGCCTAGTATCCCATTATGAGCCCACACGCAGTCTACGGTCTTCCCAGACTGGGCTGTTAAAAGTCCCTAGAGTATTTAAAGTTCGTATGGGAGGCAGATCTTTTAGATACCTTGCTCCCAAGCGCTGGAATGATCTCCCGTTGGAACTGCGACTCGAACCCTCCGAAGTCCAGTTCAGGAAAAAACTTAAAACACATCTTTTCAGCAGATAGCCTTTTGTGGGAGGAGGGGGGACAGCCATTTCACTTATCACAGCGCGGGGACACGCCAGTGGCGTAACCAGGCGCTTAATAAATGTCCAAATAAATAAATAAATAAATAAATAAAATGGTTGTCACCCTGAAGTGCCTGATCTGTAGCGACACATACATGACTATCAGACCCTCTGATGTGGCTATTCACCTAACTAAACATAGCCCCACCAATTTCAGAACAAATTCATAGCCTGCTACCTATGCAGCCAGCTCCACAACTTCAATATGCCGTACAGATATATGGAAAAAATCTCAATCCAATCCATACACCAAAACTCCTCTGTCCCACTCATCAACTGCCCTACCTCAAATTACTATCTAAACCTCTCATTGCCACAATGAGTGGGAGGGTGGTCCATTTATATCAATACATTTTGTTTCTAAAAGGAGAAGGCTGGGCATTGTCTGCCTGCCTTGTCACTCCTTTTACCTTTTCTAGTTCTTCTTTACCCTCCTCTGATCTGTCTTTTCGTTTCTTGGTATCTTTGTCAATCACATGAGCATCATTTCCAGATCACCAGTGTTAATATTGACTTTGTTCAAAGGGGGCCCACTCATTGTTTCCAAGGTTCACATGGCACATAGCTACTTAGAACTTTGGCACAAGTTGCAGTTATCTGTTTCATAATTCTGTATTATGTAATTGCGGAAAAGGCACTCCTCAGATATTTTTTATTTCTCTGTTGTCCTCTATGTTTTTGACCTGTTGGTATGAATAAGGCAGTATGTAAACAAATTCAGCACAATCAAAGTCACAGACTGCCTGATGTTGTGAAATAGTCCATCATCTAAATCTCTGTTTGAAGAATTTTATAAAAGAAAGTCTAGATCCAACATGGAATCAAATTTAGGGATTTGGAATTCTTAACAAACAGATTATATAGTGCAAGCCAAATTTTGATTGATTAGGATTTATCTCCTAACCTGGCATACCCTAAATATAAATTGGATGCCCAGCATATATAATCATTGATGGGATCCATGTCAGATTTACAAGGTATCAAAATGGATACAAATGTGATCAAATTAAATCCAATGAATCTGAAGGGAGCTTGTGTGTGTGTGTTTATATATATATATATATATATATATATATTCACTGAAAAAACCATAGGTTTCACACCAGTTATAGTTAGGAATTAGCATTTAAAAAACCTATTAAATTCACTGAAAAAACCATAGGTTTCACACCAGTTATAGTTAGCTGGAAATTTTACTGATATAAAACCATTGAAATTCCCACGTTATAGTTAGTCGGACTCACTATAACTTGCGCGTGCAATGCACTGCTGATGACATCACATATTACATCACTCATGACATGGTCAGTGACATCACTCATGACATCACTGATGACACCATCCAGTGAATATGTGTCTTTCTGAAAAATAAATATTAGTGAGTTATGTTTAAATATTTAAATATATATATTAGTGTTTCACTTTGTGTATAAGTGGCTACATGTGTTGGTAAGTAGCTACATGCGTATGTATATGGGTTATTAGATATTTTTATTAGTATCAGTATGACTGTCTATATGGTTTAGTGGGGGTATTACTTAGCACATAGATGCATGAGTGACTGACTCTTTGTTTGTATGTGTTTTGAAGACAGCATATGTACAAGACTGTATGGGTGGATGAGTGTCTATATGTGTTTGTTAGTGAGTGAATGACTGTCTCACTAGTGTCTTTATCAGTACCTACATATGTTTTAATCTAGTATATATGAATATTGATGTATATAAGTGAGTATATGTGAGAGTAAGAGATTGTAAGAGTTCCTGTTTAAATAAGTATGTGTTTCTATAAGTGATTGTTTAAGAGAATAAATATGTGTAATTTTAAATAGAAGTAAGGTGGAAGTGTGTGTATAACTCTATATTCAAATAAATGGATGTTCAATAGTTTATTTGCACGTGTGAATATATGTGTGAGTAACTTTCGGATGAATGTCGGTGTGTAACAGGATGTATAGGTGTATCACTTCATATGATGAGTGAGTATATGTATGAGTGACTATATAGAACTGTTGGTGAAAGAGTGGATGTGTATATACATAGTGGAATTACTGAATTGCTTGTTGTAACTGATATAGGTATCTCCATTTTTTTAAAAATTTCAGTTTCTATTTTTGAATATGTGTCTCAAGGGTCACATTATAGTGAAAGGAGGTCTGTCACTATGTCACAAGGATGGTGTCATGAGTGATGTCACTGACCATGTCATGAGTGATGTAATATGTGATGTCATCAGCAGTGCATTGCACGCGCAAGTTATAGTGAGTCCGACTAACTATAACGTGGGAATTTCAATGGTTTTATATCAGTAAAATTTCCAGCTAACTATAACTGGTGTGAAACCTATGGTTTTTTCAGTGAATTTAATAGGTTTTTTAAATGCTAATTCCTAACTATAACTGGTGTGAAACCTATGGTTTTTTCAGTGAATTTCAAAGGTTTTTTAAATGCTAATTCCTAACTATAACTGGTGTGAAACCTATGGTTTTTTCATTGTATTTCATAGGTTTTTTAAATGCTAATTCCTTTGTATATCGAGTTTCTAACCTTTTTTTTTTTTACAATTTGCTGTTTTTTTTAAGTATTCATTTTTTTTATAATTTTTTTTTTTTGCGCTCTGGGTGCGCGCTCCGGGAAGCTTTCAGCTAAGCTCTCCTGTAAGCTTCTCCGAGAGCTCATCTGAAAGCGCACCCAGAGCGCAACTGTCGTTCGTGAAAAAAAAATATGAATGAAAAGTTAATAATAATGCAAAACATTTCGTACCATACAAATAAAATTTGTTTTTTTTAATATGGAAAATGATTATGCATTTCTATTAAAGATTGATGACGTCACTTCGGCGCGCAACGTACGTGCCCTCGGAAGCGCATACGTGCGCGGCGCCTAAACGCACGCAAAAGCGCCTACGATCGCGCCACGTGTGCGCCCCGGAAGCGCCTACGATCGCGCTGCGTAAACGCACCCGGAAGTGCACCCGAGCGCGCATCGTAAGCGCGTCAGGTCATGTGACCCTAAAATAACACTTTTCATTGGTTGCTAACAGTTTTTTTTTACAATGAATGAAATCCCCACCCATTTCCTTCACTTCTTCTTTCACTTTTGTGACTGAAAGACCTGCCTTTTTTGCTGCTCCATATTCCTGGATTCATCATGGCTGCCAGATCATCCAGCAGTGAAGATGACTTCATTGATGAAGAGCCACCTACCCCAAAGGTGAAGGGACATTTCATCTGGAAATTCTTTAAATTTCCAGCAGACCAGAAGAAGGTGAATGCACCAAAAGTAGAGTGCAGGATCTGCAAAAAGGTCCTGTCACGGGGTAACCCCCAAAAAAAATACTCTTTTGGCAACTTCACCATGATTCGCCATGTGGAGACCAGGCACCCCCAGAATTTTGCCCGAGAAAGTGTCAGGGCTCTGGCACAGGAGGTTCCCAGAGGTGGGGCCTCTACATCAACAGGAGGAGCAACTTCTTCTGGAAGAGAACAATCTCAGGGGCAGGTAGCAAACATCCAACCTGCATTCAACCATGGGGTCGTCAGATGCAGATACTGCAATCAACTCCTCACCTATGGGGAGCAAAGTGTCCTGCTCATGGTTCGGGCATTAGAGAACCATCACTGCCCTTCCCACCCCTAATTTTTTTCTTTTCTTTTTGCTCCTGTTGAGCAGTTTCTATTCCCTGTTTTTGTTCCTCTTCAGTTAAAAGAAGAAAACCAAAAGTTCTTTTCAGAACTACCTCCAATTCTCATCAAAGAGCTATAATCTTAAAAAATGAAGAGTAAGTGAAATATAGTGCATTGATAATTGAAAGGAGAATGAGTAAGAAAGAACAGAAAGGTATGAGAGGTGAAAGGAAGTGAAGTAGGAGGACTGAAAGAAGGTGAGTGTTAGAAAAGAAATTTATGACACAGTGAATAAACTGGAGGCCTCATTTCTGAAAAGTGACGCATCGCTACGTGAAAATAGCGATGCGTCACTTATCTGGACGCACTCCTTATGACATTCCACATATGTCATATTTAATATATGACTAATCAATTCGCAAGGAGTTACAGATATGTCAGTATTTCTGACATATCTCTAAACACAAAAGTAACGCATTGCAGGAGTGCGTCACAAAAGTGACGCAACTCCAGTAATGTGTCCTTTCACATGGAAAAAGCACCATGTGAAAGGTTTGCTGTGAAGCAGGCGCAAGATTTTGGCGCAACTGCATCCTAAAAGTGACGCACTGCGTCATTATTACCAAGCTTTTTGCAAGGAACACCCCCTCTGCATGCATTATACCTGACACTATTTTTTAAAAAGTGACGCATCTAGGTACATGGGTCACTTTTTAAAACTCTGCGCCATATTGTATCTGCATCAGGTATAATGTATGCAGAGGGGGCAATCCCTCGCAAAAAGCTTGGTAATAACAACGTACTGAAATCTATGAGATTTCCCTGCGTCACTTTTAGGATGCTATTGCGTCAAAATTTTGCGCCGGCCTCGCATCACTTTTATGTTTACACATATGTCAGAAATACTGACGTATCTGTAACTCCTTGCAACATGATTCGTCATACATTAAATATGACACATCTGGAATGTCATAAGGACTGTGTACAGAAAAGTGACGCATCACACCAGCAGTGTAATAAAATGTGCCTCGTTGCACTATATTTAAAGGATGCAACAGCATCCTAAAAGTGACGCAGTGAAATCTCAAACATTTCACTGCGTCGCTATTACAAAGCTTTTTGTGGGGGAACACCCCCTCTGCATGCATTATACCTCACGCAGATATAATGTGGCGCTTGATTTTAAAAAGTGACCCATCTACCTAGATACCTCACTTTTTAAATATAACGCAACGCAACACATTTTTTTACACTACTGGTGCAATGCGTCACTTTTCTGTGCGCACTCCTTATGACATTCCAAGTAACGCATTGCTGGAGTGCGTCACAAAAGTGACGCAACTCCAGTAATGTGTCCTTTCAAATGGGGAAAGCAGCATATGAAAGGTCTTGCCTCAGTCTAACACCTGCTGTAAAGCAGGCACAAGATTTTGACGCAACAGCATCCTAAAACTGACGCAGTGAAATCTCAAAGATTTCACTGCGTCGCTATTACAAAGCTTTTTGCGGGAGAACACCCCCTCTGCATACATTATACCTGACGCTATTTTTAAAAAGTGACGCATCTAGGTACATGGGTCACTTTTTAAAACTCTGCGCCATATTGTATCTGCAACATGATTCGTCATACATTAAATATGACACATCTGGAACGTCATAAGGAGTGCGCACAGAAAAGTGACGCATAACACCAGCAGTGTAATAAAATGTACCTCGTTGCACTATATTTAAAAAGTGACGCATCTAGATAGATGCGTCACTTTTTAAATATTGCATAACAATGCGCATTTTTTTACACCGCTGATGCGTCACAAAAATTGACGCACAGGAAGCGCAAAACTAACAGCGCAAGGCCTTCATAAATATAGTCCTGGATTTAGGGGGTCAGAGGGGGTCTACTCTTCCCCCTTATGATCCAATCAGCTTCCTGCGCGCAAGTCGCGTGTCGCGCCTGGAGCGCACTCCCGTGCGCGCACGGGAGAGCGCATATCCCCGCGCAAAACGAAAAAAAAATTTTAATGCCCTGCAGGACCCTATTTTAGTCCCTACATCAAACCTAGGGGGTCAGAGGGGGTCTACTCTTCCCCCTTATGGTCATTTGCCCCTTTTTTTTTCAAACCCCTTGTGTCTCGATTTTACCGAGACACAAGATGGCGGCCGCTCCGCACTGTTTAGAATGTTTACAGACAACTGAGATCCAATCAGCTTCCTGCGCGCAAGTCGCGTGTCGCGCCTGGAGCGCACTCCCGTGCGCGCACGGGAGCGCGGCTATAGATATATATATTTTTTTGAACCTAAATTACTCAAAATCCACTGGAGCACATATCTTGAGACATAGCAAAGGCACATCGGGCTACCAGTCCCTACAATTTTGCCAAGTTTGGTGGAAATCCATTCAGCCGTTCGGGCTAAAAGTGAAATCGACCGCCCTATGGAAATTAACATGGGGAAAACGCGTTTTGGGACCCCCCTTTTATCTCGGCCCCCGCTTGACGAATCCCCCCCAAACTTTCAGGGAAGGACCGGACCGCCATGAGACCATTTTCCTGAAAATTTCAGGCAGATTCGTCAACCGGCGCCAAAGTTATTCAAAATAGAATGTTGAGATTTAACATTGAAAATTATCCTAACTATAACTACCTACTGGCGACCGCCAGTAGGTAATATATATATATATATATATATATATATATATATATATATATATATATATATATATATATGTGTGTGTGTGTGTGTGTGTGTGTATATGTGTATATATATATATATATATATATATGTATATAGATAGATAGATAGATAGATAGATAGATAGATAGATAGATATATAGATAGATAGATAGATAGATAGATAGATAGATAGATAGATAGATAGATAGATAGATAGATAGATAGATAGATAGATAGATAGATAGATAGATAGATAGATAGATAGATAGATAGATAGATAGATAGATATGGATATATATATAGTCAACGGTGATCCTCAAAATCTGGTATGGATCTGGACCTCCTGGACTTACTTTGGATACCATACCTCTGTAAGTCTAGATTGGTGCTACCGCTGTTTATGTCTAGCATTTCTCCATTCTCCACACCTACAGATCGGCATGCTGCAGGAAGACATCAGTTATTTGGACCAAAGGGTGAGTCTTTGTAAATTTGTTGTGGTTTTGTGGGATCTGGTACAGGTCTCGCTGCGATTTCTCTGGGTTTCATACCTCCCCCACTTCCATAGATCACATAGGACAACTAAACCTTATGTTTTCTCTTGTCAAACATTCCATATGTTAAATGAAGGTTTGCTGGGCAGAGTGACGGAGATCTCTCGAGGTTGGAGGGAAAAGATCCCCCAAAACACGATAAAGCTCTGTTTTGTGGTTCTATTGTCTGCTGGACAGAGCGACTGTGCATACTGTGCTCAGACTCTCTAGGTGTACATTGTATATAGAAGAGCAAGACCTAATTGCTCTCCTAATGCCTACATTGTTACATAATGGAGATGTGACAATATGTGGGGAATGGTTTCCTAAATAAACAGGTTGTAGCTCAAAAGATATTGAAAATGTTTTATTAAAAGTGTATGACAAGGCTCTTATAAATATTCTGGAGTTCTCACTGTGGAAAAAGGTCCAAGAACTTTAACCTACCATACCAGAATGGGTGTCAAACAGCAGTCCCACACTTCCTACATGATGAGGCTTTCTAAAAGAACAGAAATTTACATCTAAACATGAAATTTGGCAGTGATAGGAAGCATACGGCCAGCCCCTTGATTCCTTATGACATGACCTAATGTGGCTTTTTTTGTTTGAAAGTTCAAGCTGTACACACATCTCTTGTAGACAGGCATTTCTTGTTGATAACCTGGACATGAACTGAAGATATGACTATGAAATATTTCATTCACTAGGTCCTATATTTTGCACAGATGTAATATTAATCACACTTTAAAGGGTATCAAAACAGTTGTTATGATTCTTTGTAAGGTGAACAGCATGAGCCTTTACTGAATATGTACTGGGAGCTATTCATGGTGAGGAAATATATAAGTATACTATTAGGGAACACATTGCATATTTGAGTTGGACAGTGGACTCTTAAAATTTTGTTGTCCTCAGTTTGAGTTTGACTTTCTTAGGGTGATGTATTGAAATAAGTTGTGGTCTGAGAAGAGCGTTGATGAGGTGAGGGCTGGTTCAGTAGATATATGGCGAGGGCTATGGCATGACCTATGGATCACATCCTTAGCAGGGCCTATTCCAGCAATGGAGCTGGCCTCTGTTCATCTTGATTTGGATGGCTGGTATATGAATACTAATTATGAGCGCACGTTTGTGTGTTTATGTGTATACATGCATGCATTTGTGTGTGCGTGTGTGTGTGTGTGGGTGTGTGTGGATGGGTTTGTGTTACTATCCTTGTGGGGACTTGGGTGTGATAACACACTCACGCTGTGGGGACTTGATTGCACTGTGGGGACCTGAACCCAGGTCCCCACAAGGCAATGTCTTCTAAATGATAAAAAATCACTTCGGGAACATCTGTGCCAATTTTTACAACTTTTTAAAAAATGACCTTGTGGGGACCTGTGTTTCATCAAGTGTGTTTATATTTTTGCTCGCTCTGCCCCTGTAGACAGGTAGCGGTACTGCAGTCTTAAACACACTTTGCATTTAAACACACTTTGCTCTGCAGAATCACATACTAGCAGCAGATAGGACAGACATTTGGAAAAGCTCAATAACTTGTGTCTATCCAAATATTTTTCATGCATATTAACCTGTCCTCTATTGATTAAAATAAAACTTTATTAATATGAAGCTATTTAATTTTGACTTATGGTGTCTGAAAATAGGATCAGTTTCAAATATGAAAACGCTTCACTATTATTGCCTTTTGATGCATCTCTGCAATTAAACAATGATGGTGCATAACACTGTAATTCAATTTAAACTTATTTGATCATATTTTGCACATAATTTACAGGCATCCATGCCTATTGTTCCATTTTACTGCTTTTACCAGGAATTCAGAGTCTTTATTTTGCTTTTCCTTTGTTCGGATATGAATATGCACAATGGAATATGTTATTTTAAATGATGGCTGGATGAGTGAGTGATTCGAGTTGCATTTCACTAAGGACTACGTTCTTGCAGACAGCGAACTGAAGCAATGTTATGCCCAGAGCACTACAAAGTTTTTTTTTACCAGAAAAGGCATGCTTCTATAAGATTAATGAACTTCTTAGAATACATATTCAAATATTGTCATAATATGTTACCACGTGTAAATCATTAGAATTGATTTAAAAACTGTTCCTAAGCCTTTACAAATTAAAACAGTTTTTTGACATTCCAAAGGTGGATGAAAAACACTCATATAAAAAGGAGGGTGCACCAAAATAGTTTTTTTTCTCCTGAGTTGGTGGGCACTAAGGATTTATGTGACACCATATATGCTAACTTTGTATTGGAAATGGGTGAAGTGCAGTTATCTAGCAAGCACTAGGATTAATGATTTCAATAGTGCAGCAGGTGCAGTGGCACTGGGACCAAAAGCTCCAGGCACAACGCTAAGCATCTAATATTGCTATATTTTATTCCTAAACAGCCAAACCACAAGTGCAGTTACCTTGCAGGCACCAGGGTCATGATTGCATTGGTGCAGCAGTTGCAGTGATACCGGCGCCCAAAGCTCTAGGAACTCCTTTAAACACCAAATATTGCAATATTTTACTAATACACAGGCAGTCACAAGTGCAATTACTTTACATGCAATAGGCTCATGATTTGATTGGTGCAACAGGTGCAGTGGCACCAGGGCCAAAAGTTGTCATAACGCCTCTTAACACCAAATATTGCAGTATTTTGCTACTAAACAAGCAGACACAAATGCAGTTATCTTTGAGGCACTAGGGGCATGATTTGAATGGTGCTGCAGATTCAGTGGCACTGTGCCCAAAAGTTGTCACAACTCCTCTAAATACATAGGGGCCCATTAGGGTGGGGAGCGGACTTTCATCCGCCCTCCACCCTAGTGGTGCTGGGACCGGCCGCCAGTGGTGCGGCAGTCCCGCACGGCGATTAGGATGCCACCGCCACCGTGGCGGTGGCATCCTCCATTCCCAGCATTGTGGCGGCCAGTGCTCACAGCACCGCTCACCACAATGCTGGGAATGCACTGTGTGCATTGTCATGCACAAGGTGACAGGCACCACGAGGTGCCTACCACCATGTCCGTGACAATGCAGTGGGGTACCAAAGGTACCCCCCATGTGCACCCCTCACCCCCTAATACACTGGGGTCCCGCAACGGGCGCCTGAAAGAAAAGACTGCATGCCTTTCCATGGCTGCAACACCGCCATGGAAAGGCTGAACTCCGCCATCATCATAATAAGGATGGCGGTGTCTTGCAGACACCGCCACCATATTAAACCCTTTTCTGCCCAGTCGACTTGTCGACAGGGCGGAAAAGCGGCATACAGTATTCCTGTCCGCCGCGGTACCCCCGCCATACTAATATAGCGGGCAGAAATGGGTGGAGGGCGGGGAAGGATGTAGGGCGGATCGCCACCGACATGCGGGCGGTGGCAATCCGCCTTACATCCTAATGGACCGCATAGTATTACAATTACATCAATTAATTCAATTATTTCCCACTTTAGTTTCATTTTTTAAATGTTGCTATTACTTGCCCGCACTATACCATTTGTAATAGCAAAATATATTGTATTTTTGTACACAAACAAGTCATAACACTTTACCAGACTTTCTGTAACTTATATTGTACAACTACTCAGCAAGCTACAACTTGCAACGAAAAACTGCTTATTATTAATCGCATAGGTGAAACCTAATGCATTTACCAGTGCTTGTTTGTTTTGCTTACAGCACTCCATGGAAAAACATGTGTTTTCTTTCTCTCCACTTCCAGATTGTGTTCTGCTTCTCTTTCAAATCCATGCCCTCATCCGCTCTGTGTTTTTGTCATGTCTTTCTGTTGCTTTTCATCCCTTTCCTTGCCACTGGTTACTTGTAATCATTGCTAACAGCAACGTTGACTTCCTACCCCTGACACTCTGCTCCTCTGTTGGTCTCCTATCCCTCCTCATCCTGTTTTTAGGAGATCCTGGCAGCTGCGATTTCCTACCAGGTCACTCCTTTTCTTAAGTGTGCTTTCATTCACTTTTTAAAAATGTACACTCCATGGTGCAAGTCTGCCAACCTTGAATGGAAAATTAAAAAATAAATTGCTGGTGCATGCGTTGTGACACATGTACACACATACATCATCACGTTGGGGCTGTCATAGCGTCATGATGAATAAATGCACGTGTGGTGATTTGGGCGCACACATCATAGCACTAGGTTTTTTACCACTACTGTTCAAATGCAAAATAACCATTTATTTCTTTTTGTTGATGATGAACAGCAAAAGAGTAGACCTATTGCTTTGCTTGTATTTTTTGTTTTTTAATATTTTTATTCTGATACTTGTAGGCCTGTAGTTGTATAGAAAGAGGAAAAATACAAGTTTCAGATGCCTGTGTCTGCTAATCTAAAATCAAGCAAAAGGTTCTAACTCATACAAAGTAGCTTACATTTTGTGAATTTCAAAAACAACCTACGTTAATGCACGAGCTCAAATAGATTTGGTATTGAGCAACTGTTTACAGACTTTATAGGAAAGATGTTTCTTTCACTAGGGATATGCAATTCATGTATTTAGTCGATTTTTACACTGGGTTTCCAAGTCAAGCAACTAAGGTAATGAAATTACTATTCCACTTTTCGGGGAATGAAAGTTCCCGCTCTGTCCTGACTAACTCTGTAACCTGAAACATGCAGGCAGTTGAATCGTGCAGCCCTCCAAGTGTACCTGTTGATATGCAAGTTGAGAGCCTCGCCCTGGCCTTCGTTGTCATGACTATGGCCGAGGAGAGGTGTGAATGCCTCTACCCCAGGATCAGCATAACAAAGGGCCGAGAGCTTGACTTCCCCAGCCGAGAGCGCCTTCCCGGGAAACACCTGCAGCAGGCAACAGGCTGTGGTTGTGAGGGAAGGCACCCAGGGGCTCGTGTGCTGTGTCACACGAAGCAGACTGCACACAAGTTTAGCATATAAAATACTGGCTTTTACCTAAAAGTAATAGCCTTGAATTAAGTACGGCATATACGTTTACAACATGCTTTTCTGTGAAAAACGAACTTTCTCAGACCTGTAACTCCCAAATGTCCAAGTAAAGCAAGATGTAGCTAAGTATACAACAACTTGTGATGGCTGTTTTCAGTTTAGTTGCACAACACAATTCTCAAATTGTAGTGCTCTCTCCACATGCCAAATGCTTTGATGTTGCAAGCTGCTCTTATCAAAATTCTAATTTTACACTAAATCTCCTTAAGTTTTAAAATGTTTAATGATATAATGACGGGCGCAATGACAACAGTAATCTGAACTTAATTAACCTAAATCAGAGAGCTACAAGAAAGGTGAGTGTTCACAAGCGTAGCGTAATTAAAGATTTAACGCAAAAGGATTTATTTTGCATTTCTATATGTCTTTAGATAGTTTATATACAAATGATTATTCATAGGTGAAAGTATAGCTAGTGAAGAAAGAATTAATTATGAATTTTCTTAGGAGAATTCAAAGTAACAGTTTGGCACTTGACACTTCAGTTTTAACAGTGACTTCTGCGCTAAATAAAAACAGTTTGCACATCTGAGGAAGTCACTTAATCTCCATTCTTAACTACCTCTATATTCTGCAAATTCCTATCATATCCTTGTATCTGTAATTCTCGCTACTGGCCCTGCGCGCATTTTTCCGTGTACAGCAGCTCGTGTTTGGAAAGCTCCTCCTAAATAAAATTCTTCCCTGTACATTGTCCCTCAGTTCCAGGAAATTACAGGTCAGCTCTATGTACCGCAGACTTTAATTTTGCTAATGTTTTGCAATCAGCCACTGGAGATAGACACATGTGACGTCATGGACAGAGGGGAAGACAGACAACGAGAGACAGAGGAAGGTAGACATGGGAATATATGGAAATTGGCAGTTGTGGGAAGACAGAAATACACAGATAAAAAGAGATGAATATAGGATGCTTGGACTCGAGTAGACATGGGAAAAAATTGATGATACAAAAAATCAGATAGGTACAAGAAGACACAGACTCGAGTATTCAGTAATACAGGGAAAAGAGGTCGAGTCACAAGACAGTGACACAGGGAGATATAGACACAGAAGGCAAATGTGGTAGGGTAAAAGCAGAAAAGCACACTGAAATGGGCATTCACTGCCAATGACAGGCTCACATTGACTCTGATATAGGGAGACACAAATATTGGCACAGAAAGAAATGAGCACTAACACAGGGACACTGTATCAGTGAGAAATAATCTATGAGATATGGCCTTAGGACAGAGCAATAGAAGAGAGAGAGAGAGTAAACAACATTAGAAAAAAGATAGAGGTATGCGTTAAGACTGTCCTGGATTTAATTGAAGAAGTTACAGCACCAAATGAGGAATGCAAGAGGAAGGCTGTCACCCTTGTTTGACCATCAACTGCCAACCCCAATTTCCTACCATTTAATCTCACACACACATCAGACTTGCACAGACTCGAGAGCAAACCATACATTTCAGACTCTTCGCCATCATGTACCTTTCCACTGCCAGATCTACCACAGGAGATACCAGTGGCGGCTCCTCCGCTAAGGCGGGTGAGCGTCGCCCACTGCTCTGCAGCAGTAAAAGAAAGGAAAAAATAAAATGATAACGTAATGTTATTATTTTATTTTGTCCTCCTTTTGTGGCAGCTTTTCGTGGGAGGGCGGGATTGCAGAGCAGGTGAGGAGTGGTAGTGTGCAATGACGGTTTGGCTGGCCTTCTCAGGCCGCCCACAACAGTCATTCACACTTTCCCAGTTCTCCATGCAGGCTGCATTACATCCTGCGTGGAGAACATGTCCACCCTTCCAGCCCCTGGCTGAGCGTCATGTGTCGGAGCTCAGACCAATCTGTGATTGGTCAAGGGAGTCCAACTGTGCTTCCTGTTCATGGAGTTGGACGCAAGAGAGCAGGAGCAGAGACGCAGGAGCCAGCAGCAAGGTACGTGTTTATTCTAAAAAAAAAATTACATTGCGACCTGCCCCCCCCCCACCCACCCCGCCTCCCACGAGCCATGCTGGCCACCACTGGGAGATACAGACAAGACAAAGATATAGTATAATAGGAAGACAATCGGTCATGGATATCAGTTTAGGGAGTCAAAAACTTTAACAGGGTTATTCACAGAGGTAACTTACACATGTAATATACTCTTTCACGTTTGAGTTAGAACTTTTGGTTATTCACTAAATCGGCGTGTAAAGCTACTCTAAATGGTTATCCTGTATGTCTTCACTTCCTAAAGAAGGGAGAGGAGCCACATTTAGAAGTGTAGGTTACTACTACTAAAAGAGAAATAGTAAGTCCAGCACCACACATGTTTAATTACTGATACTGCACTCACACATTAGGACTGGTCTGCGTACGAGTGACAGCGCCTGCACTTCACAACTGGCCCTGTATAACAGTAGTGGACAACACTAGCACTTGTCATGATGGTTGATATATTTGTGAACATGACTTTCTCGCAGTATTTGGGACTTTACAAGCACTTGTCTTCTAGAATACCGCCCCTTTTATGGGGTTGTACCCATGGGACATGTCATCTAGTGGCACAACCAAACCCACAAAGCACAAATATGCCTTATAACCTTCCTTTATTCCACTCCCAACAGTACTTCTCAACAAAGTTCATCACACGTATAAATCCATTATAATGAATTAGACAAAACACTTCACATACGTCCCAGACAGATTTGTCATATTGTCTGTTATGCAGTTGCTTCTGTGAGATAATGCCTTTTTTCAGTTTTGACACCACTTTTTTCCCCAATTGTTTGACTGTTAGGTAATGGAGTAATGACTCTGTAGTGCCCTGGGTCCTGCTGACGAGGCCTTAGTGCATGTGCTCTGATACATTTAATTGACTTACCCCGAAATTATATGAGTTAACTTAGTATAAATCCATAGTATATAATAATACCAGATGTACCCAGGGCATGTAAGCTAAGTGTTCATCATGTTTGCCACACTGATTGTGCCACCAGAAGTGTGACCAGTGTGCAAAGCCCAAACCTTCCTTTTTAATATATATGTTATCCCTAAGGCAAGCCTAATTAACCCTAGGGCTGGGTGGTTTATATTATAAATAAATACATGTGTTGTGTTTTTACATGTCCTGACAGTGAAAACCCTGCATTGTCATTTTTACTGCGGAGAGGCTACTGGCCCTATTGGCGAGTATGGAGTTACATGCGGATAACTCGGCAGCGCTAGCTTCCAAATGCTACTACTAAATATGGTACTTCCATGGTATCGAAAGAAGAAGTGCATTAACCCCTTCCGTGCGGCCGCGATTTTCCCCGTGTGCGGCCGCCGGCAGAACACGGGCGGGCCATGACGAACCCCAGCCGTCATCAGCACACGAGCACCGTAGTGCATGACGGCTGGGGTTCGTCACCAGCATGGAAGGGGTTAAACCCATGTTGTTGCTCAAGTCGAAATTAATGTCACTAGTTCACAACTGGCAAATTTAGAAAGTTGCCACTTTGATGCCCAAAGTTGTCCATAACTATTTTCTGCTGCATATAGCTGCAGTCCTCAAGTCAGGTGCTGCTTCTCTGTATATAGGTGTGAATGACTCTCAGGAAGAGGAACAAAGGGCCTGCCTACGGAACAGGTGGGAACTCCTCCTGGTAGTATGGTCAGGATGGGTGTGAGCCCAAAATGACGAGCTTCAAAGGGGAAACTGCCTTTGAAGGTCAAATGGCAATCACTATGAAGAGGCTGTTCTTTTGTTTTAGCAGTCAGGCTGACATCTCACACATAATGTTCCCATATCTCACAAATATTCATTGTCTTTGTGCTGAATGGGCACCCTTGAAGGGTTGGGAAGACCCCAAGTGGGTTGAGATCCTTCTGCTCCACAAAGGCTGCAGAACCCTGCGTTAAGCCCCAGTTTACCAGCAGTACTAGTTTGGTAAATGCAGAAGTGATGTTAGTAACATATATGCTCAAAAGCATTTACCACCAAAATATTGAGTTTAAAATAGTGTTGCAACATTTTTGGGGGGAAATATTTTTAAGACAAAGGCATAATATAGTTAATCATCAGGATACCATTAAGATCAGTATTAGGTATTCAGGACCAGGGTTAGATTCAAGGTTATTCCAAGGCTTAAGCTCAGGGCTAAGGGTTGGATCAAGCGGCTGCAATTAGGCTCCTGGCTTTGGCTAGATCGAGAGCTAGCTTTAGGTTCAGGGCTGGGATGTGTGGCAAGGAGGTCCTATATGTCTTCTGCATGCACGACGACAGCATGAGGACTGCTCACTGTGATGTGACTTTACTTTGCTCTCCAAAAGGTCATTGAGAGATATTAAGATTCATCTTGTAATGTATAGGTTACTGTAATTTTCACATACCAATCTTTAAAGAATGATTGCTCAAACAATACTAAGAATTGCCTCTCTACCGCACAATCCTTATTCTGCATGGGAAAGATAAGCACTTCTTATCCTTATGAGTATAATCCTTGTACTGTGCAAAATATGATTTTCTAAAACATATTCAGAATTCTGAGTCTTAGAAACAGATTCATATTTTGTTTATTCAGAATAGGCCTGGGCTTGAAATTCCACTCTGCTCATGGAGTTTTTCCCACTCTGCAGTTCTGGAGAGTTCTGGAAAAACTCTGCGTAGCAGAGTTTTTCCTCTTGTGCAGCTCGCCAATGTTGAGTTGGCGAGCGCTAGCAAATAAAATCGTATTTAAGACCACCTCTAAGTGAGATTTCCCAACACAGGTGGTTGTGGCGGGTTGCTATTGCTAGCACTGCGAAAATGTCCGCTTGAGTTAAAGAAGCTGCTTCTTGGGTAGAACATCTACTTGAGTGTGCTGATTTTCAGGCCTGGGCACAGTTCGTGAAGTTTTGCTACGTGGAACTCTGCAAAGATACAAAAAAACTCAGCAAAGTTTCGCGAGTGACGGAGTGCTGTGTGAACTGCAGTTTGTGCTGGTATTCCTGCCGCTTGGGTAGAAATTCTACGCGTGCGGCAGCTCGCGCTCGCAAGCTTACAAATCGTGACTTCTACGGAGTTTGCAGAAAACTCCGCAAACTCTGCGAATGGAGCAAAGTTCACTGCCCAGGCCTACTGATTTAACAGCACGGGACAAACACCTGGTGCTAAAAATCAGCACAGTCAGCACAACGTATTGCACATATTCTCTTGCGGAACTCCACATAGCACCCCAGGGTTTTTTGGGCACTACCGCAAAACTCAGTGAACTCCGCTCATGCCTAATTCAGAACAGCCTTTAATTCTGATATTTGCCAGTTCTAAATACATATTTTGCCTTTTGATTTCATCTTAATTTATGATCACAATCCTAATTTGAAAATGCTGTGCATCCGGACAAATTGTAGGTAAATCCAGACTTTTTATTTATTTATATAGGAGTGTCTGAGATTATTGAGAGCAAAAAAGTAAATGAATGAAATGCTTAGGTTATCAGCTTCTGAAAACTCCCCTGGACATCATTATTGCTGTCCATTTTGTTTTAGCTTATCTGTGCAGCTACAGAGATCAACATATGTGAATCAGTGTTGCCCTACCCAGCTAGAAACTGAATAAAATAAAGTTCTAGTTGATGTTCTGTCTAAATGGACAGATTCCACAACCACATACCAATTCTGGCATCCTTAGTGAAGTGAAGTGTAGCTTTCGTCCTGTGACACAGTGAGCTTGGAATCTATATCTGGGCATACTTGTCCTACATGGAGAGATTCACTTAGACAGAGCACAAATGATAGATGGTGTGCTTCAATTACTCTCAGTCACTGTTAGTTTTTCTGGGTCACAATTTCAGTTCATCGTTTTAGCTTTTGTGTGTTATTACAGACCAGCCAGCCATATGCAAACTCACCTTGGCACAACCTACATGGGACTTTACAGACTGAAGTGTTAGTTCATATCCCAGCTGTAAGGGAACACAAGCAACCCCAGACTTATTTTGGTTTTGCTGGGCCTCATCAGTGAAGTGCAGGTTGAGTCCTATAGCACAGATGGCTTACCCTCCCACTTATGTATACTAACTTAGACAATGGCCTAGAGAAATTACCACGGGCTGAAATTATTTCAAGCATTCTACTTATTATTTCTTTGTGTTTGTAGTACTTTCAGTTGTATGTATTTGTCTTCGGAATTGTTTCATCAACATTCAGAAATCTCCATATTGAAATTACACAGTTGTTTCACATATTACCTTTGTATAAAAAATGTGGTTGTTGGACAAATGTTCTAGGCAGAATCAAGATGAAAGGAGAGGTGCATGGGATACGCACAGTGTTGTGGTCAGTGGTACCAAAGTGCTCTGTGGTCTAAGGGTTGAGATAAAGAAATTGTGGGGCATATTAGCAAGAACCTCGTTAAAATGATCGCCGTTTTAGTGGCAGGAAACTGCCTCTAAAATGGCGATAGTGAGCTTGCTAATATGCGTTATAGAATTCCAATAGAAGCCCAGGTTAGATGTTCTGCACATCTAACCTGAGCTTCTATTGGAATTCTATAACGCATATTAGCAAGCCCATTATCGCCACTTTAGCTGCAGTTTCCTGCCGCTCAAACAGCAATATTTTAACGAGGTTCTTGCTAATATGCCCCTTTGTCCCTTAGCTGTCATTGGCCAGAGGTCGGACCAAACAGGTTACACCTTAGTACCCGCCACCATTTTATAGAAAGTGCACCTGACGCAGAACAGATGTGAATGCCAGTTGTTTGCACTCCAGTATGTAATATTACAGAAGGGACCATAGATGAGTTTGTGGCCCCTTCAGTAATATGTGTCACGCAGATGCAAAATAAGCTCCAGCATTATCACAAAGTGGTGTTCCCAATCTGCATGTGGGTGTGGTCTCACACAAATATTGGAACCCTGTGCCCTTGCACGGCAGCGTATTAAAGATGCAAGGGAATGTGAAAAAGGATATCAGGAGATGCACTCTTTGGAGGAGGAGCCGAGGAGGAGTTGCAGCCCCCCCGCCTGTTGTAGCCGCCCGTCGCCGAATTTCACCCACGGAGTTTCACCCGCAGCCCGCGAGCTATTATAAGCCATCGTGGGCCTCCTTCTAGAGAACGGCGATCTTTCCTGGGAGCTGCTGAGGACCGTTATTATCGTTGCCGCTGTTGCTTTTCGGCAGCCGGCAGCTGGAAAGCACAGACCCCTTGTAGCTGCCAGTTTGCAAAGGAAGCAAAAGTGCGGTAAGAGCAGCTGGCGGCTAGCGGTCTGTGGCAGGATGTGGCGTGCGGATGGCAAGGAGCACACATAATTCAAACCTCACCATATTATTTCATTAATTTATCTTTTACCACTTTTATGCACTTAATGTGTCTTAAGTGAAATGAATATTTGACGGCTTTAAAAATTGCAGAGCTGTAATCGGAGTCAAGCCAAGTCAAGTCGAAGCTAGACTGAAAAAAGATTAGACAAGCCCTGGGTTTTGCCTTTGTTTCTGACCTGCTGGTTTTTTGCATTGTCTAGTAGGGACATGGCTCTGCACCTATAAACTTGGTGGATGCATACCTGGTCCAGGTTCTTCGTGGTGGCTTTGCAGTTTATATGCTCAACGGATTTGGCAGAGGAGCGCCGGAAAGTTGCCTGTGGGCCAGGAAAAAGCAAAGCAAAGTGCCACCTTTTTCATCCAGGAGGACGGAGGAGAAAAGAGCAATCTTCATAGTACTTTCCACCTACCCTCTATCTATCCCCATCTTACTATTAATCGCATAACCCAACCAATTGCAGTACTAACTCCTGCAGCTTCACAAAACTGAATAAATTGGGTTGAAATTGTTGGTCTGCATAGCCCACATCTCCAGCGCAGTTGAAACCTGTCCCCCTGCCACAGTGACTGCGTATATTAATAGTTTTGGCCCTGTGTCGATTTCGTGTTTTTTGGCGAACCGCGGGTTGGAGAGTGGAAATCCTGCATCCGGTCTTTGGTGTTGCATGAGCGGCACATCTGTGGTCTGGCACATTGTATTTATACCTCTCTAAGTGGTCAGCTTGCCTAAAGGTAATGACTGCAAAAAAATTGCGCTCTGGTAGATTGGTGTATTCTAGGGCATGTAAAAAAAAACAGAGCTAATCCTTTAAGGAACAATTCATTGCAAATAAATATTCTGAAGAGTTTTAATACCATTCCATCCTTTTTTCAAAAAAAGGGAATAAGTCTTAAATCAGCAGAGATGCAGGGACCTCTTCAACAAGATCTCGTTGTTCACGTAGGAGCAAATGATTCCATTGGAAAACCATTGCCAGAAGTAACCTCTAATTTACTGTCCGAAAACTGGGGCCCACGATCTGTAGATCCTCAGCCCTTAGATTTTGAGGCGGGTGATTCCTTGCTGGCTAATCTAACCATTCATTCTCTATCAAAAGGAATTGTAGAAGCTGAAGGGGCGTTTCGCCCAGTTGCAGATGCAGGTTAACATATTTTAGAAGACTTCATGCTTCCTGATATCAGGTTAGATCAGTCCCCTAAGCTGTCCCAAGTTTCTAACTTGGAATCGTCTAGGATAATTATTTCTGCTATTTCTCTTTTTGTCAAGCATTCCCCAGCCAAAATGCGTCTGTTCAGCAGTACACTAGTGAATCAGGCTCAATAGATTCACAGGGCTCACTAATGCCTGTTTTGTCCCCGAGCTGTTTTCCCTCAATCAACAATCCAGAGTCAAAAATACCTATGTCGGAATCACTATTTTGTCTGGAAAAAGTGCTATCTTCTATTTTAGCTTTTTTGGAGAGATCAGTAGGTAACGCCGACCTTATCTTTGACTCTGTGTTTTCATTGACAAAGTTTATAGCCTCTGAACAAAAATCTTTGCCAAACAAAGTTGGCAAATCCCCCTCTACCATCCCCAACACAGGGAAGAGATCTTCTATTCCTCCACTTATAGAGGATAACTTAGTCAAGTCAAACTCAATTTTATCCGCCTCTAACCCAAATGGTAAAAACCGGGACTTTGGTACCCAGGTTGGCAAGCCATTTTTTAGGGGGAAAATGAAATTCAAGGGAAAGAAAACTCTGATCCCGTAGATAATTTACACCTATCCTTCTTGCAGCAGTATTTTGATCCTGAGCCGTTAGTTACAATGGCTGTACCGTTGTCTTGTCTACAAGTTAAGTCGGAAAAAATAAATACAAGTATATTCCGAAAGATGTTTCCGATTTTTCTCAAAACAATCAAAAATTCTTTTAAGCATCCGACAGAGACAGATTCTAAAGTTGGATGTTCTTCTGTACAAGAAATTGCCACTATGAATATAAGTAATATTGACTGTAAAAAAAAGAAGAAGAGAAAAATGCCGAAGGATTAGCAAAAAAAGGTCAAAACGGCTACGCTTCGATCCCGACCCTACTCAAATAATGCCTAGAAAATTGGACTCAAATGTTTTGAAGGAGGAGGATGGCCATTTAGGAAGTATCCAATTGGGCCACTGTTCCTCTCTTCCAAATTTAAGGGTACCAAATGAACCACTACAAGAAGCAGTGTTGACAGACTTAAATGTTTCCCCCACTGTCCAGAATACTCTGAATCCCAAAGCTTCTCTATTTGTTTCTTCCTTAGGTAGAGTCATTTAAAACCCGCTCGAAAAAAATTCTAAGGTGACTAGTTTTGTTGATACCACGCAACATCTCGCCCTCAACATTTTGTTTTTTTCATTTATTTTTTATCTTGACCTACATATGAATAGGTCCTTTTTGCTAGGGTGCTTTGCTGCAATTTCAGGCCTTCAATTGATTGAGAGCAATGGCATCACCTTGGTTGAGATCCTAAAATATAATAATAATCTCAGGGGTGCAAGAGTAACATTCAAATCCAAAGCTATTTCATATTTGATTCTGGCACATAGTGATAAATTATGATCTAATGGCATTGATGTTTTAATCCCTGACGAGGAGCAAGCTTCAAACAAAGTGGCCCAACATAAGCTGCTTAACTTTGACTTCGAATCCTCCACTAGAGTTAAACCTTTGTCAGAGAGAGAAAGTACATTACAGATCGTTCTCGGTAAAGAAGGTAGGAGGGTTTCCCTACACATAGAGAAACATACTGAGTACATGCTCCCCGAGAAGAGGAAAATAAGAAATGGAGCTGGCTAGCAGGTGCACTTAACGCAAATAGATCCCTAACCCTAAAAGGTAGGAATCCTTCCTAGCAAGGACATTAGTGTGTTATCCTGGAATGCTGCCGGCTTAAGCACCAGTAAAAACAAACTCGTTTTTAAAAGAGCAGCACGCCAATATTATTTGTCTCCAAGAGAGGTGGATTACAAAGAATTGGCTCACTGAAGATTATATAGTACTAAGCCGGCCTGCGCTTCCAGTGAATAGAGGTCACGCTAAAGGAGGTATTGCCATTTTTGTTAAGCACAAGCCTCAATTGGTCATATAAAGAAATTCACCATGCCTCCAACTTAATTCAAGCAATCAAGCTAAACCACAAGCATGACCAAGGCATCTGGATTCCTAGCTGATCATAAATGCACATCTCCCTCCTGATATATCTTATTCCTTCCTATTGAATGATTTATTTTCTTTTACTTCCTCTACTTTGGAGAAGGAAACTGTAGGTCCCTTATATTAGTGAGTGATTTGAATGCCATAGTCTCATCTTACAGTATAAAGATATTTGCTAATTCTGAAAAAAATGAGGCCCTAAATATCCCCAAGGCTCAATTCCTGAATCCATGCAGGACTGACAAGCGAGAAACCCAATTACTTGAAGGTTTGAGAAGCCTAGATCTCATAATTGTTAATGGGAGGCTAGAAAAGGATATTCCAGCAAATTATACTCACAAGGCGCCATCTGTGAGATCTGTCATAGACTATATAATTACTTCGGCAGATTTTCTCTGTAAACTTAGAAATATGGAGGTCATGGGAAATGCTCTTAGTGATCATATGTTGATTTGCTTTAAATTTTAATTTAGCAGCGCTAAGGTAGATCCCTGGAACTTCAAAGGTAGTACAGTAGGGTTCAATGCGTCTAATGGTAGAATCCACTGGAATACTCAAGCTACCACTAAATTAAAAGCAGGCTTAACGGTTCTGATAAGGGACCAACAGCAAGTATTGATGGGTGAGTGCGATCCTTTTCAATTGGATTTATTTGAAGTCTATTCCCACAATATAGGTTCCTTAGCTAAACTTGTAAATTACTGTAAGCTTCAACTAAACGAAGAATACATTTCAATCCATTATTACAATTAAATAGGGAAATAAATAAACTAGTGAGAGCCCAGTTTTTGCACGTAATTTATTAAATTTACTCAAGAGGAAGAGACAAAGAAAAAAATGCTCTTTAAGACGAATAAAAGAAGATGGAGTATGGGTGCAATTAAAAGAGGCTGCATTAAAAAATCATGCCAAAAAGTATTGGGAAATAATCGACGATTGCTGCAGCACTAGAGTGAAATCGCTTCCTATTCCCATCAGAGAAGAGGATTGGAAAGCTCATTTATTAGAACTGTGCTCTGCTAATTTTAATTCTACTAATTCAACCCTTGTGACATCTAGTCAGCTTATAACTCCTGAATCTAACTATGTATACGCAATCAATGATGTAGTCAGGGCAATCAAAAAAATGAGATCCTCTGGAGCAATGGGTCCCGATGAAATCCCCATGACAGTAATTAAGAAAGAACCACTTCTATGGGCTACCTTTCTAACTCCCCTGTTTAATCAGTGCTACTCCCAGGGAAAGACTCCTCCATCTTGGTCTGGAAGTATTCTAGTCCCCTTATATAAAAAGGGTTCTAGAACACACCCTGGTAACTACCGGCAAATAGCTCTATTGGATGCTGCGGGAAAGATCTTCGCCCGTAGCATCCTTGATCATATTACTGAATGGGTGGAAGAGAAGAAGGTTCTTCCTTTAGTGCAAGCAGGTTTCAGGAAAAATCATTCCACCTTAGATAACATCTTCATGCCAAAATTAATAGAGGAGAAATATACAATTCAAATGTATATATGGCGTTTATAGATTTCTCAACGGCATTTGATAAGATGGATCGCCCTTTATTATGGAGAAAATTGCAAAAAATGGGCTTTCCCCATCCATTGTTATCTCTAATTATTGCACTACATTCACAAACTTGGTGCAAGATACTAATGGGTGAAAATCAAGGCTTATCTGAAGCTATTCCTACTGAAAATGGCCTGAAACAAGGTTGCTTGTTAGCGCCGTTGCTGTTTTCTCTATATATAGCTGATCTACCTGATTGTTTTAATTGTGCTGAGGGAGACGCCCCTAAGATAAGTAACCAGTCAATTGTATGCCTACTTTATGCAGATGAAATTGTAATAATGGACTTAACCCCTATTGGGTTGAACAGAAAGTTGATTTCCTTGCAGAACTATACAGTCTATCACTTCTTGAAAATAAATGTTTCAAAAAGTACAATTTTAGTAATGAAATGTAAGAAAAATAGAAAATTATGTAATTTCAATTGGCAAATAGGTTCTGAAAAATTGGAGGTTGTAGATTCATATCCTTATTTAGGGAAACTAATAGCAGGTAGCACAAAGAACAAACTCCATATTGAACACAGCGCAACTAAAGCAGTATCACACGCCAATGGTTTGCGTATTTTTTATAATGCTATGGGTAGAAGGCATTTTTTACATGTATTAATGGTTTTTAAAGTAAAAATTCCATCAGTGCTGCTTTATGCCATTGAATCCATCCCCATCAAAGATTGGAATTTTTTGGACACAATCGAAGCTCAGATATTACGCAAATTGCGTAATTGTAATACTTTAGTTCCAACGGCTGCTATTAGGCTGGAATTTGGCCTAATAAGCTCCTACATTCAAGGTTTAGCTAGGGTTTTAAGTCGGGGATACCAGTTGAAAAAATCCGAGCGAGGCTCATTAAGAGGGATCACGTGTCAAGAAGTTTTTGGTGTTCGGGCAACTAACTATTCCTTTTATCATGATTTTTTATTTGCACAAAAAACCTTCTCTATACAAGAAGATTTAGTGAGTACTCTTCTTCCTTTGGAATTAGAATCTTTCTTAAAAACCTTTAGTGGTAAGATTAGTTTTAATAGAGACAATGAATTCTGTAATTCCAAAAAGAGACTAGAGATAAATGCAAGGACAAACACACAAAAAACTTCCCAAAAATATGTATATTGGAATTTACAGGATGGAACCCGAAGACTTCTCACACTATGTCGCATGAATCTTTTACCTTTAAACAATCTAACTGCACACTGGTCCCCAAATCTGAGTAATGGAAAAATCTGTAACCTTTGTAATTTAAGTGTTCAGACTTTGGATCATGTCTTGTTTGCATGTCCCGCATTGACCTCGAGCCGCCACCGTTGGCTATGGCCAATGTTCTTACAAAATGGCGGCAAAAATGTAACTTCAGCACGCGATTTTCGATTTTGTCCAAAAAATTAAGCAGTGTGTTTAAAACTTTTTAATTATTTTAAGGAGTTCATGTGTATATTTGAATCCTGTTTTCTGTGGCTGTTTGCACAAGAGGGAGATGCTGTGTTCTTTTTCCACCTTCCGTTCCGCTGCTAGCTTAAAGTCTCAGATAAAGTGAGATACTGGACTGCGTTTTTTTTTTTACACTAGTACTGCTGCTACTATATTGCTTTCTGGTTAGGATAGGATACACTTTATAAATACCGTTCGCTGCTAAAATCAAACACGCTGCTGAGGATGAATTCTACATTTTTATCTTGTATTTTAAATTGTTGATATTTATTGCCCCCGTACATTTTTGTTCTCTTCAGGATACATCTTGCCATTTTATTCTGTTTACTATTTGAGGAATGAGTGCTGCTATATTTACATTTTCTTGTATTTGTATGTATTTTATGTGGACCTCATCTGAGTTCCAAATCTTAATAAATATTTGAATTGAATTGTGCACCACATAGATGTGGTGCTCAGTTAGTGCACCTCTTATGGTGCCCTTTCGAATGAGGGTAGGGTTCCTAGGAACCCTCAAGGCATACATCCTGCAGTTGGTTACTGCACCAGCCTACAAAGGGAATCCTTGTTCCCTTTAAAACTAGCTAGATCAGTGCCTGAAGTGAAAGGCAGAGCAGTGGCTTCAAACAGCCAGTCTGACTTTTGATAATGCACTATTCAGAGCGCATTTGTGGCTGTACTCTGAGCAAACCACTGACTCAAAGCGCATGCTCTCTCCTAGTATGTTGAAGGTGTGCCGTGATGCAGAGTGGGAAAGTGTGCCATGTTCGTACTATGACTCCAAGTGAGGATACCGAGGGATTGTCCTGAAGTGAAATGTGTTGGACTGGGTTGTGGGTTGGAGGGTATCTTGGTCATATACCATCAGGATGTCTGGGTTCAGAGTCAGCTCGTGGGACTCTACTTTCCGTAGCTGACTGTGAAACTCCCCTTCACTCCTGGGCATAGTGGATATTCCATTTTCTGAAAGGCAAGTTGCCATAAAGGTGCATTTATACCTCACACATGTGCTTTGTGACAATACACACAAGGCACCGTCTTACAGTGTCAACTTTTCTTTCTTGCAGCTTATATAGTACAATTATGGAGCAACCAAATGGCCTTGAAGTTTTTATAATGAAAACGTTTTCCCTAACTTCTACAACACACATCGAACAGGTACACCATTGCAGCAGTAGTGGAAGAGTCACTCTGATATGCAACAGGTACAATACAGACAATAATAGTACCAACTTCCTTTCACACATAGGGCATGTATAGCATGGCCATACATAGTGAGACCTTGAATGTACACAATATAGACACAAGAACTAGGACATTTTTCCTCAAGCGCAAGGAGTACACACTTCCCTAATACACGCAGATCAGGCACGGAGCATGCAGCAGCTCTATAAGCATCTCACACCCACACTAAGCATGAGCGAATTTTGCGGATCTCGCGTTCGCGAATTTTGCGGATTTGCGATTCGCAATCCGCAAAATCCGCGAATTCCCGCGAATTTGCGGATTTTTTTTTTTTGTGTTCGCCCGTGTTTCTGCCAGTTCGCGAGGGTTTTGTACACTTTCGCAAATTGCGAACTTACCTGTCGGGTCGCAAGTTTCGCGAACTTGTTGTTTCTACGTGTCCAGCCTGTTTGGGACACTCTTCTTCATCACTGCCACTCTCTGTCACCACTGCCACTCTCTGACTACTCATGCCACCCTCTGGCCCACCCATGCCACCCTCTGTTTCATCACCACACCCTCTGGTTGTCCAGTGTACATTATTTTCGGCAAAGCAAAGCACACCTTCCCTGCCTCAAGTGACCTGAATTAATTTGGGGCTGATTAATGTGTCACAGAATATTTTTTTAGCTGGCACCTGCTTCCTTAGTGCGCCCTGATTAGTGATCTTTTGCACTTGCTAAGTGCTTTCATTGTTGCAAAATTAGTTACAACACCTGCCCTGCCCCAACTGACAATAATGAATTAGGGGCTGATTAATGGATTTTAACTTCCAGCCTGGCTCCTGCTTGTCTCCCTTAGCTGTAATTCAGGACCTTTGTGGCATATGTGTAACTATTCTGAGGTTCAGAGCAGGGTCACATAATAGTTTCAACTGGCAACTGAACTCTGGAGGGGCCCCTCAGGAAGCACTACAGGAAATGGCTACTAATGATGAGCCTGAACTTTTGAACCTGGTAAGTAGTTACTTTCAGTTTTGCTAAGATCGTATTTCTGCAATTTTGCACTTATTCGCGGGGCGCGAACTCACGCGAACTCACGCGAACAGTGCGAGCAGTGCGAGCAAAATCCGCTGCTCGCGGATTTGCGGATTTTGCGGGAGATTCGCAAATCTCGCGGATTGCGGATTTCCCGAAAATCCGCAAAATCCGCGAGCGGAACGGATTTTCCGCCCATGCCTAACCCACACACAGAATTTACAGTGTGGTAAGTAGAAATGCAAGCTTTCCTAACCCACATTCAGATTAAGAACAAACAGCAGAAAAACATGTTTTCCTCAGACAAAAACATGTACAGCTCATGTTGCAGCAGGTCAAGCTGATTACCTACTCAACAGAAGCACATTGGAGGAGTAAGACGGTACAGCCCAAACATTTCAGAACCACAGCCCAATTTTCAGAATGCCACACTTTTGAGACTCTCCTAACTTTAGCAGTGAAGTTTCCATCACATTAAACAAGTGACTGACAATTGATGCAGACTATAGCCAACTATTGTGGCAGCATCGATTATACCTAGTTCTGTAGTGGCATACATAGAAAGACTCATGGTGATAGGCTCACAGGGAAGCAACCATACCCTGTAGTTACCCGTGGAGGAAAGCAGTGGTGGTACTTTTAAGGTACAAGGTGGGCTTGGGCTATTGAGTGGTTCTACATTTTTTAGGGTTCCGGGTAAATATAGATTTTTGGGTGGTAAGGGATTTTTTAGGGTTTAAGGAAGGTATGTGTTTTTGGTTGGCAAGGGAATTTTTAGAATTTAGGATGAGTATGGTTTTTTGGGTGATTGGGGATTGTTTAGGTTTTATGGTGTATCGGTTTTGAGTTGCAAGGGAACCTTTAGTGTTTGGGTGTGTATGGGTTTTAGGGTGGTAAGAGATTTTTTTAAGGTTTAGGGAGGGTATGGGTTTTTTGGTGGTAAGGGAATTCTTTGGGTTTTGGGTGGGTGTGGGTTTTTAAGGCTTAGGGTTGGTATAGGATTTTGGGTGGTAAGGTATTTTTTAGGGCTTAGGGTGTGCATGAGTATTTCCATGTTAAGGTTTTTTTTAAAGGTTTAGGGTGGACATGGGTTTTGTGTGGGCATGGGTTTTTGGATGGTGATTAATCTTTTAGGGTTTAGGGTTTGTATGGGATTTTTGGTGGCAAGGGATTTTTTAGGGTGGGTGTGGATTTTTGGGTGGGAAGGGAATTTTTAGGGTGTGGAGTGGGTATGTGTTTTTGGTTGGCAAGTGAATTTTTAGAGTTTAAGATGGGTGTAGATTTTTAAGTGGTACAGAATTATGTAGGGTGGGTGTGGGGTTGTGGGTGTTAATGAATTACTTAGGGTTTATTGTTTGTATTGGTTTTTTGGGTGGCGAGGGATTTTTTAGGGTGGGTATGGTTTTTTAGGTGGCAAGGGATTATTTAAGGTTTAGGGTGGGTATAGGTTTTTTGTTGGTAAGGGATTTATTTAGGGTTTACGGTGGGTATGGATTTTTGGTTGGCAATGGAATTTTCAGCATTTAGGATGGGTATGGGCTTTTGGGTGGCAAGGGCGTTTTTAAGGTTTAATGTGGGCTTGAGTTTTTGGGTGATAAGGAATTTTTAGGGTTTATGGTGATTATGGGTTTTTTGGTTGTAAGGTTTGCCTTAGTGTGTGGGGTAGATATGGTTTTTTGGGTGACAAGGGAATTTTTAGGGTTTAGGGTAGGTATGGGTTTTTGGCTGGTAAGGTATTTTTTAGGTTTTAGCGTGAGTATAGCTTTTTAGGCAAAAAGTGTTTTTTTAAGGCTTACTGTGGGTATGGATTTTTGGGGGCAAGGGAAATGTTATGGTTTCAGGTAGGTATGGGTGTTCGGGTGATCGGGGAATTTTTAGCATTTAGGGTGGGTATCGATTTTTAGGTGGTAAGGGATGTTTTAGGGTTTAGGCTGGGTATGGGTTTTTGGGTGGCAAGGGAATTTTTTATTGTTTAGGGTGGGTGTAAGATTTTTGGTGCAAAGGATTTTGTAGATTTTACTGGGTGTATGGGTTTTTGGGTCGCAAGGGAATTTTTAAGGTTTAGGTCTGGTGTCAGTTTTTGGGTGCAAAGGGATTTTTTAGGGTTTAGGGTGGACATGGGTTTTGGGTGGCAAGGGAACATATAGAGTTTAGGGCTGATGGGTGGTAAAAAATAATTTAGGGTTTAGTGTTTGCATGGGTTTTGGGGGCAAGGGATTTTTGATGGTGGGTATGGGGTTTTGGGTGGCAAGTTACATTTTTGGGTTTAAGGTAGGGGTAGGCTTTTGAGAGGAAAGAGATTTTTAGAGTTTCGGGTAGGTATGGGTTTTATGGGTTTGAAGGGAATTTTTAAGGTTTAGGGTGGCTGTGGGTTTATGGGGGCAAGGGAAATGTTATGGTTTAGGATGGGTATGAGTTTTTGGGTGATAATTAATCTTTAGGGTTTAGGGTGGGTATGAGTTTTTGGGCGATAATGAATCTTTAGGGTTGAGGGTGGTTATGGGTTTTTGGGTCCCAAGAGAATATTGAGGGTTTAGGGTGGGTGTAGGATTTTGGTTGGCAAGGTATTTTTTATGGTTCATGGTGAGTATATGTTTTTAGGAGGTAAGGGCTTTTTTAGTGTTTAGGGTGGGTATGGGTTTTTGGGTTGCAAGGGAATTTTTAGGGTTTAGGATGGGTATGGGCTTTTGGGTGGCAAAGGCATTTTTAGGGTTAGGGTGGGTATGGGTTTTTGGGTTGTTATGGATTTCTTAGGGTTTAGGGTGGGAATGGGTTTTTTGGGTGGCAAGGGCATTTTTAGGATTTTGGGCAGGAAAGGGTTTTTAGGTGGCAAGGGAATTTTGCAGAGTTTAGGGTGGGTATAGATTTTTGGGTGGCAAATTCATTTTTGGGGTTTTGGATGGGTATGGATTTTTGGGTGGTAGGGGATTTTTTAAGGTTTAGAGTGGGTATGGGTTTTTGGTTGGCAATGAATCATCTAGGGTTTAGTATTTGTATGGGTTTTTGGGTGGCAAGGGATTTGCTAGCGTTTAGGGTGGGTGTGGGATTTTTGGTGGCAAGGGATTTTTTAGGGCTCAGGGTGGGTGTGTCGTTGTGGGTTTTTGGTTGGTAGGGGATTTTTTAGTTTTTTCCGTGGGTAGGGGTTTTGGGTGGCAAGGGAACCTTTAGGCTTTAGTGTGTGTTTATAGTTTGTATAGGTTTTTCGGTGGGTATGAGTTTTTGGGTGGCAAGCGAATTTTTAGGGTTTAGGGTGGGTGTGGGTATATTTGTGTGGTAAGGTTTTTTTTAGGGTAGTTATGGGTTTTTAGGTGGCAAGGGAACATTTTGTGTTTAGGGTGAGTATGGGGTTGTTGGGTGGCAAGGGAATTTTTTGGGATTACAGTCAGTGTAGGTTTTCGGTTGGTAAGGGATTTATTTAGGGTTTAAGGTGGGTATGGGTTTTTGGGTGGCAAGGGCATTTTTAAGGTTAGGGTGGGCATGAGTTTTTGGGTGATAAGGAATTTTTAGGGTGATTATGGGTTTTTTGGTTGTAAGGTTTGCCTTAGGGTAGATATGGGTTTTGGGGTGATAAGAACTGTTTTAAGGTTTAGGGTTGGCTGGATTTTTGGGGGGCAAGGGAAATGTTATGGTTTCTGGTGGGTATGGGTGTTTGGGTGATAGGGGAATTTTTAGCGTTTAGGGTGGGTATGGATTTTTGAGTGGTAAGGCTTTTTTAGGGTTTACGCTGGGCTTGGGTTTTGGGTGGCAAGGGAACATCTAGGGTTTAGGGCTGAAATGGGTTTTTTGGGTGGTAATGAATAATTTAGGTTTTAGTGTTTGGATGGGTTTTTGGGACTCAAGGGATTTTTTATGGTGGGAATGGGTATTTGGGTGGCGAGTGAATTATTGGTGGTTAGGGTGGGTGTAGTTTTTGAGTGGTAAGGGATTGTTAACGTTATGGGTGGGTATGGGTTTTGTGGGTTTGATGGGGATTTTTAGCATTTAGGAAGGGTTTAAGATTTTGGTGGCAAGGGATTTTGTAGGGTTTAGTTTAAGTATGGGTTTTTGTGTCACAAGGGAATTTGTAAGGTTTATTGTGGGTGTGGGATTTTGGGGCCAAGGGAAATTTTATGGTTTAGGGTGGGTATGAGTTTTTGGGTTGTAATGGATTTTTTGGGTTTAGGGCGGTTATGGGTTTTTGGATTCTAAGCTGTGCCTTAGGGTTGATGATGGGTTTGGGGTTTTTTGGGCCAAGGGAATTTTGGGGGTTTAGGATGGGTATGGGATTTTAGGTGGCAAGGTATTTTTTTATGGTTTAGGGTGAGTATAGGTTTTTGGGTAGCAAGGTATATTTTATGGTTTATAGTGAATATAGGTGTTTGCGTGACAAAGGATTTTTCAGGGTTAGGGTGGGTATGAGTTTTTGGATCGTAAGGGATTTCTTAGGGCTTAGGGTGGGTATGGGTTTTTTGCGTGGCAAGGTAATATTAAGGGGCTCATTATGATAACGGGTGGATTGCCATTGCTCGTATGGCGGTGGCGATCCACCCGCAAAAAACCACCGCCCGCCTCTAACTTCCCCCGCCACATTACCATGGCGGGGGGACCCCAGCAAACGGGAATACTGTCCGCCGGTTTTCCACAGGTAGGTAATCCACCCGATTGCCTACAGGGTGGAAAAGCAGTTTATATGGTGGCGGTGTCTGGTAGACACCGTCATCCATATTTGTATGCAGGCTGGGATGTGCCTTTCCGTGGCGGCAACGCCACCACGGAAAGGCAGGCAGTTTTTAACATTGGGGGCCCGTAGCGGGCAGGCATGCTAGTGATAAATCCTGCTTATTGGTGAAAACAGAGTTAGAAAAACCACTTTTAGAAGTGGGTATTTCTGTGTGCTTATGAGTTTTTGCGCCTGCTGATGTGTATTGACCGTTTGGTTTTGACTGACAGAGAAGGGATGTGCATTCACTCTAGTCCCTGGGTTAGTTGAGGTGTGTCCTGCCCTGCGTGGGTGACTCAGTGCTAGGCTGAATAGACCTTTCCTGAATTTAGAGTGGCAGGGGGAGTTTCCTTGCACCTGAATAGGCCTGGTCTGCATTTGGTGTGGTGGGAGGAGTTGCACATGCACCTGAATAGGTCTGTGCCTACCTTCCAAAATAATGGCTCCACCCCCTGTGGTGTGTCTGGTGCCAAGGCTTTCAATATGAACGGCAGTGTTGTGCACTTCTAATATGTGGTTGAAGTTCCCTCAGAACAAAGACTTTGGCACTATAAATAAAGGGGCTATGACCCCATGAAAATAAAAAGACACTATGTGGGGCACGTACCCAATGACTGCTGTGTGCCAGGAGGAACCGCCGTTTGTGGATACCTTCTTGTGAAACTAACCTGCTGCCTGCTGGGTGGCTGAAGTGACTGCCTCTCTGCTAAGGGACCTTCCGTGCTAGCCAGCCTGTGCCCTGTTCTCTGCCCCAGTGTCTCCAGGGACGAGGTAGTGCTTGCCTCCCTGTTTGCTAATAGCGCGTGGTAAGCGTTTTCAATTCTGTTGCCCAAGGAGTTGGCTCAATTTGTGCTAACCCCATACAGGAGCGCTTTTACCCTGCAGCATGGGCAGCAGAGCTCCCTCATCTAGGGCCTGAACATTGAGAAGGAGGAGGTGAACGGAACAAAACGCTCTCCCTCTCGTATTGCTTGCCTTTGTTTATGTGAGCCAACATCCGGGGCTCTGCTACATGGCTGCGAGGCCATGCCCAAGCAGCAAAGAATATCGGCCCGGGAGTTCCCTTGGCTGTCAGAAGATGTGGCCCAGCCGCATCCGGAAGTGACCAGAGCCTCACGTGTCCATTCAGATGCTTCACACGCAGCCGATGTGAGACCCTAGGTGGCCGACGTGAGCCCCTGGGTGCGGGCATTGCTAAGGAAGGCAAGAGCCTCCCAGCTGTCCCAGGCCGCTTGCAGCGAAACATGAAGAGATTCGTACCCATGCCACACTACGGAGCTGTACCGGAGGCATTTGGCTCCCCTTGGCTTCTGGCCCCGTTGTTGTGAATAGTGGGGGCAGGTGGACCCATCACGCTAGATAGGGATAGTGTGCTCGCACCAACAAACAGACCTCCCACTGGGCTGATCTCCAGGAGTAAGATCCTTTGGTGTTTCCTTACCCCGCAGATCACCCCAGTACTTCCGTCATTCCCCTGCTTCCATGGAAACCGGTAGTGTTTCCTTGCAGAGAGTGCAGGCCAGTGGCCCTATCACGCTGGTGAGCACAAGCACCCATAGACCGTGTTCTATCCTCGTCGTGCAGGCAGGAGATCTTTTGGCGTTTTCTTGCCCCGTAGGCCGTCTCTGTAATTTCTGGCATTTTCCCTGTTTCTACGGGAACCAGTGGAGCATTTTCATGTAGAAGGAGGCAGGGGATGTAGTTGGGTGTTAACAAAGCTGGAAGCAACTATCTTAAAAGATTGCCCTGTCAGACTGGTGACACCGGCTCAAGCGGAAACATGTTCAACTAATCGTTATTGTCTTGATTGCACTAACTGTAATGTTAGGCCTTATGTTTTCAGTGTGGTGTTCACTTATAAGTATTTACTAAGGTTCACTAACATTGTTAATTATGACAATTATCCAATTGGCAAAAGTGGTGTATGACTTTATGTGATGTCATGACAAAGTGCCTAGTGGCACAGTGATTTATGTGATTGTGGTCTAACTTTTACAAAATAAATAATACAAAAGATATTTTTATGTAACCTTGTGTGGAGTCGCTTTTTATGGTGTGCCTAAAGTAACACTGTTGTGTGAGTGCGTTGTGCAAACGCTTTAGACATTGCCTCTGGGATAAGCCTGACTGCCCTGCCAGGGGTTGTCTTTGATGTGTTACTATCTTACCCTTACTAGACTGATGGGTTCTGCCCTACCATACCTGCATACCCTAGCCAACCAGAAACACCATGTCAACTGGAATACTAAAAATAAAATGATAATACGGTCCATTATTATCATTTCCTTTTTTCCATTGCCCTTCTTTAAAGCAGTGGGGCGACACTCTTCCACCTTAGTGGAGCAGCTGCCACTGTTGAAGTGCCTACATTAGTTTGCTAAACCACTAGATTTTGACTATCTGTTTAGGTCTTCATAAAACCTATAATCACAGACATCACTGTGGAGACATACTATCTCTGTGGGGACTTGAACAAGTCTATAATCACACACTATCTCAGTGGGGTCATGGATATCGATATAATCAATCAAACACTACCTTTGTGGGGAATTGACCAAGACTGTCATCACACACTATTTCTGTGGGGACTGTGGTAACGCTATAATCACACACCAACTCTGTAAGGACCTGGATATTTCTATAATTACACACTATCACTGTGGGGAGCTTGACATCTCTATAATTATAGACTATATCTGTGGGGACCTGCCATCCCCATAAACACACACTATCTCTCTGGGGACCTGGGCATCAATATAACCAATCAAACGCTATCTTTGAGTAATTGAACATAACTATCATCACACATATCTTTATGGGGATCTGCAATCCCTATAAACACACAGTATTTTTATGGGAACCTGCCATCCCCATAAACAGACACTATCTCTGTGGGGACCTGCCATCCATATAAACACACACTATCTCTGTGGGGACCTGGTTTCCCTGTAGTCACACACTATCTCTGTGAGGACCTGGGCATCCCTATAATCACACAATATCTCTGTGGGGACCCGGGCATCCTTATAATCACACACTATCTCTGTGGGGACCTGGACATCACTATAATCACACACTATATCTGTGGGGACCTGGGCATCAATATAATCAATCAAGCGCTATATTTTAGTAATTGAACATGAATTTCATCACACATATCTCTATGGGGACCTGGCATGTCTATAATTACACTCTATCTCTGTGGGGACGTGGGTTCAATATACTTTAACTTTGTGGGACTTGAATATGACTGTCATCCCATACTAACTCTTCAGGGACATCAACCTGTATATCATAACAGACTGTCTTTAGAGGGACTGGAACTTTACATGTATCACACACTTTCTCTATAGGTCAATATTCACCATCTTAGTGGGCCTCCCTAATCATGCACTATCGCTTTGGGGACCTAAGCTTCAGTATAATCACAACATACCTCAACATCACTTGAACATGACTGTAAGTACACACTACCTGAGCAGGCACCTAGGCATCATTATAATCACATACTACCTCTGCAGGAGCCTCGGCATGACTGTTATAACAGCAAGCACCTCAGCATCATTGTTATAACACTCTCTATGTGGGGCCCTGAACATGACTGTAATCACATACTATCTCTGCGGAGATGTAACATAACAATAATCACACACTTTCTCTGAGGGGACTTGAACTTGAATATAATCACACATTTTGTCAACGGGGTCTTGAGAGTGACTATAATTAAGCGCTATACGAATTCTGAATGAATGTCAGAATGACTCATCGTACACTTTCTCTACAACACTTGAACAACACTATCATAATGCTCCCTATGTGGGACTTTAATATGGTTATAATCACACACTATCTCTGTGGGGGTCCGGGCATTCCTATAGTAACACACTATCTCAGTGGGGACTGGAACATGACTATTATCACACACTATCTCTGTGGGGACTTTGAACATTACTATGACCACACACTATCTCTGTGGGGACTTGAACATTACTATGATCACACACTATCTCTGTGGGGACTTGAACATTACTATGATCACACACTATCTCTGTGGGGACTTGAACATTACTATGATCACACACTATCTCTGTGGGGACTTGCACATTACTATGATCACACACTATCTTTGTGGGGACTTGAACGTGAATATGATCACACACTATCTCTGTGGGGACTTGAACATGGCTATAATACCACACTATCCCTGTGGAGACCTGGGCATTCCTATAATCACAAACTATCTCTGTGGTACCTGTGCATTACTGTAATAGTGTTATTTCTGCATGAACTGCAGCATGACTATAATCGTACACCAAAACCACAATATCTGTAGGGACTTGGGCATCAATCTAATCATGCAATATCTCTGTGGGGGCTTGAAAATTATCATCATCATACACTTACTCTGTCAGCTCTAGAATATTAATATAATATCATGCCATCTCTTTGGGGACTATTAATGCACAGCCATTCGTAGATGGTGCCAATTGGTGAGGTTGATGAAAAACAACTAGGTGGTCAGATGGCAACTTGGTTTTGCCATCTGACCCCATTGCAGGATCTTAAGCCTCTAAATTAATTTAACTATGTGTTGTTTTCATATTCCTTAATGTTTGTATGACTCAGTAATAGGCTAAACATCCGTGAATCCCTGTCAATGCACTTTATATATAAGATCATTTTCTACTGTAAAATGCATTATTAGACACATCTCTGTTCTAGGTGCACCTAGGACATAGTGACCTATTCAAATTTGACTAAAGTATCATGTTATGTAAGTATGGCACTGAAAAATAGCATTTATCTATTAGATAATTAGTGTATTCAATCAGAAATTAGAATTATTGAGTAGGTCCCCACAAGGATGGTAACACATGTCCAAGTCCCCACAATGATGGTTCTGTGCGCGTGACTAAATAACAACATATTTGTAAAATTGAAGCAGGATCCTGTATTATGAATTTTTTCTTAACATTTTTCTGTTATTTGTATATTTTTAAAACATTCGGAAGGGTTAGTCCCCACAAGGCTGGTGAAAACACATAGTCCCCACAAGGATGGTAACACGTGTATGTGTGTGTGGGTGTGTGTGTGTGTGTGTGTGTGAAGTCCAACCATATTCAACACATTTTGATAAAGTTCTGTTCTCACTTTTTGAATACTTCAGCTGGAACATCTGAATAGAATGAAGATGGACATACTGCAGCAGGTGAATTCTTATCTAAATCCTTTTGTTTTACTGTGTGCAAAGTGGGAGTGCAGGTCACCGAGGACATCACAACATCGAGTGCTGTAAAAACAAGACTGGTTTGTGATTAAAAATGGGTTGCATTAGATTGTTTTTCATCTGAACAGGGTTAATAAGTAATAGACATGTACAGGGCAAGATGTACAAAGCTTTTGAACAGTGGTAAATCCTCAAATTCACAAAATGTGCGGGTTGCAACACCAAAAAAGTTTTTATCTATTTGCTCAAATAATTTTCAGAAACGTTTTACCAGTTTTTAAAATGAGTTCAGAATTGGTTTATGAATCACTGTGTGGAAGAGGTCTTTTTGAGCATCCCTTCCAAACCAATGTAATCTGATTGTATATCATTCATAAGTTATTGACTCCAAAACAGGGGTGATAACTTATTTGTAAAAGGGAGGGGGTCATCTTTGGAGCTCCTTCCCTTTGTGAGTCTGAATACAAAATTCAGGGGACAGAAGTAAGTGGAACAAGGGACCAACTCACAGAAAATATTTTGGAAAGCAGCCCTGTTTCTTTCAAGGAAGTCAGAATGCTTTAAAAATAATCGTTGTGAGAAGCAATTTCTGGAAGAACACCATCACTGTAATTGTAGCCAATCATAGTAAACTGCGAATCATGAGCTGTCTAATGAATATTCATTAGGGACAGTGTTATTTGACTCACTACGGCTCCTTATATTTCCACTGCACACCTAGTGCATAGGTCGGTCTACAAATTCTGTGCATATTTTCCGACCGTATTCTATAAATCGATTCTTACTAAGGAGTCGATTCGGATTCCGGTCGGAAGGGCTCCGAACCATGTTCGGAGCCCTTCCGACTGAAGCGGAACGTGTCGGCCGGATTCCTTTTCGACCAAGCCATTCTGATGGGCTTGGCTGGAATAGAATCTGGATGGCTTACGACTGGCTCAGAATTGTCTGTCTTCCGGAAATCCTTCAGTACTCCCCCGGTTGCCTCTTTACGACCAAGGGAGTACAAAGGCAGTTTTTCACTGCCTTTTTGTGCCGGTGTGTCCGGCACAAAAAGGCAGTCACCTATGTTGCCCCTCCGTTGATCCCTGCACCCCGTGGCAGGCACCTTGGGGTGCCGGCCACAGGGTGCAGGGATAAACTGCACCCCTGAATTTCACAATGGAGGCATGCATTCGGCTTGGAATTCATGCTCCCATTGGGAAGTATACGAGTGCGACAGAACAGGGTTTAGTCGCATCGTACTTGCCGGGCTGTAACCGAGCATAGCAGGTCGGTTGGTTACGGCTTCTGACCGATGTCGGATGGACCTGAGTCCGTCCAACATCGGAATCAGCCCTAAAGTACTTCTGTCCTTAAGTGAAGTGTTGTGTAAAAAGGGAATACATCTACTGTAAAGAGCAATCTACACACAGCAAAGATCTGGTTTATTTCATTTTTTGCAAAAGAATAAAAAACATCTTGCATAGACATTTCACACTTGAAAACACTCACTTTTTAGCTTCAGAGATTATTTTGTTTTCATCTTCCATTTAATTATTCTGCAGAGTGAGTATTCTTGCTAATTCCTTGTCTTCTGCCTATGTTTGTTCATTTATGCAGGAGATGTGTAATTGTTCCTCCAAAACAGTGTTGTGTGAGCTGTGTCAGAAATGATTTCTGCTTCCTCCAAAATGTATAAGACAAAAAACATGCACCTAACTTTTAGCAGGAACAAAAATCTTGCCTCACCACACTAACAATAGCTGTTGCAACAAAGAAGATGTCATTCTGCAACTAACAGGAATTGTGTTCTTTTTCAGTTGAGATATATATTAAGCCAAAGGGGTAAGTGCCTAATCTAATTTCCAATGTTTTTATTATATCTTTCAAGCCACACTGTACAGTTGCAATTGTGAAGAAAGAGTTTCAATGAGTGATTATTATAACACTTTCTGTGCAAACATTTTATTTGATGCCAAATAGTTTAAGTTTAACCACTTATCTGCCTATTGTTCCCACATTTGTAGCAAATTTAAGACCCTCTGAATGGTTGCCTTATGACCTTCCACCATGTTGTGGACCCTTAATATCACATCTGGATAAACAATACAATATGTGATGGTGGGAAAAAAGAGCAAAGTTGAGGAGAAAAGAGAAGTGTGTAATCTCCAGACAAAGGGAGGTTGTATAGCTGGCGCACATCGTCAGTAAAACCTAATGTCATGTATTTTACTGGGATGGAAGGTGTATCTGATTGGAGCATGACTAAAACTGATTTCTTTATAGCTAGTCAATGTCTGGAGTGACAGAGTGGACAAGAAAAGATATCCTGGAAAATGGCCCGCACTCAGATTATACCTCACCAGGGAGGCCTAAGTATTGCCAAAAGCAATTTGGGTTTGCTTGTGTTCCCATTTGGACGGGACTTGGCCTATCAGTTTGGGCTGAACTGTTCCTACTGGAACTAGATCAAGGATGACTAGCTTACAGCTGATCTGTGTCTGAATTTGCGTAGGGGTTGAAAAATAATGGCCTGGAATGAAGCCCTCAGAATTGCAACCATCACCTTTGTGTTTTCTGTTAAACTTCTCACTTCATGACCTACTGTGTCCATCATTTCATTGTTCATCTTTTGAGGTAGCACAACATGCTGCTGAAAAGCAGCTACTACGCTTAGCCCTGCAAGCCGGCGATATGGTCTGGTGGATTGAAAAAGCGCAGAGGGGAGACTCACGAAGATCTGAATGTGAGCAGGTGTGGGGAGATGGTGGGTTTGGTTTTGAGCCCACAGGTGGTAACTGTTTCACAGCAAAGTGGGCTATACCAGAATATTTGTGATACTATGTATTAGTAATTGGATTTGTTTCCTGCCTGGCTTGGTTTTCTACATAAGTTTCCAAAAAAGGGCACCCTTTATTCTGCCAATATCAAATGAAGTTCCAAACTCAGAATGTAAAGCCTTGTTGTCGCAGTAATTGAAGAAGTTCGATATGATGGCTATGGCAACCAATTAGGTTGCGACTGATAAAAAATATTTAGTTGATTGCTTCCATAGATTAATAGCATGGCCGGAGGTGACTTCTTTCCTCTTGATTCCAAAGGAACTGCACAGCAAATCTTTCCTGTAAGATGAAGTATTTATAAAAACAATTTAATAGTATTACAAGCTTCTTCCTTCTGCCCTGCTTGGATTTCAAGACAATGTTTAATCAGATGCACCCTGTAAGAGTGAGAATTGATCTAATTCAGGCAGCCCTACTTTCCATAAGAATATATATTCAATATGGCACTGTCACTGATCATGATGTTAATTCTCATGTGAGCTTTGATGGAGGAGGGGGGCTGACTGAACTATATTGTAACCCAAGAGGGTTTGCCAGGTTGCTATTGCCCTCCCCTCCATGTATACATTTCATAATAATAAGTACTAAACTCTTAACATGATATTACAGCCAATTTACCCGCACTGTATAGAATTCAATTTCCAGTTCTGTTTTAGGTACATAATGTACTCATTATGGCAAGTACGCAGACTAGACTATAAAAAAGCCAATAGATCTGGTTTGCATTCTGAGTTTTGGCAAAAATATCACAAAACCAAAAGCAAATGCCTTTTCATATACAATACAATTGTGTGCTATGATTCAGGGTACTTTTGATATGTAAAATATTCCATCATGCATTGCAATGCAATAACTACAAACGAGGTGGAATCATTTATCACGCTGCCCATAGTAGGAGGTGAGAAAGAAGTATTTCTGTGGGCAGAGCCAAAACCCATGTATATTCTTAAAGACTTAGGGGGTCATTAAAATACTGAGCGGATCGCCACCACCAGTATGGCGGTGGCGATCCGCCCGCCAAAAACCACCAACAAGCAAAGAGATTTCCCCCGCCACATTACCATGGTGGGGGGGACCCCTCTGAACGGAAAGACTGTCTGCAAGTTTTCCACCCAGTCGAAGAGTCTACCAGAGCGGAAAAGTTGTTAACATGGTGGCGGTGACTGGGAGACACCGCCAACCATATTAGCATATCTGTGGGGACATACCTTTCTGCCACGGAAAGGCAGGCCGTTCTTGCAATTGGGGCCCGTAGCGGGCCCGTAGCGGGCCCACAGGGATTCTGGGGGGTGGGGGGTGCACATGGGGGGTACCAATGGTACTCCCCTACAGTTCTATGCACAACATGGCAGGCAACGCAAGGTGCCTGCCACGTTGTGCATGGAACTGCACGAAATACCTTCTTGGCATTACAGCAGGTAGTGCTGAGAGCACCGCCCGCCGCAATGTCAAAAATGCAGGATGAGCCCGCCAGATTGGCGGGCACATCCTAATATCACCAATGGGACCCCCACACCAATGGCGGGCGATCCCATTCCACGTAAGGATGGTGGGTGGACTTCCTAATGACCCCCTCAATAACACTAGGGGCCCCATTAGGATGTCGGGCGATCCACCCAACATCCTTCCCCACCCGCCACCCATTTCCCCCCCACCATATTACTATGGCTCAGGGACCGCGGCAGACGGAAAGACCTGCCGCCGCTATTCCACCCAGTCAAGGAGTTGACCGGGCGGAAAAGAGTTTCATATGGTGGCGTTGTCTGTTAGACACCGCCATCCTTATTAGGGTGTGTGCGGGGACATGGTTTAAGGCAGATGGGATAGTCTTCTGGGGGCCCGTCGCGGGACTCCGCGGGGGTAGAGGGTGCATATGGGGGGTACCTATGGCACCCCCCTGCACTTCACTGTACAACGTGGCAGGCACCACGCAGTGCCTGTCACATTGTGCATTGAAGTGCACAATGTGCATTTTTAGCATTGCGGCGGGCGGTGATGAAATGTTAAAAATGCAGGATGTGCCCGCCAGTCTGGCGGGCGCATCCTAATGGACCCAGAGGACCGCCGGCTTTATGGCGGCAGTTCCATTTTACATCAGGATGGCGGGCGGACGGCCCCTAGGTAGTGCAGACAGAAGCACTGTCAGGCCAGGCTGAAAGAAGAATTTTAATTAATTGATCCAAATCTACGCCAACTTTTACAGATGAACCATGAGCTGGCTGGCATGAGAATGAAACAGTTTCTCCATTACATCAATTTGGGAATTTCTTTGTAAATCAGGCACAGCAGCTGAAGAGAAGAGTGCTGATTCATAACACCAGAGAATTAGCGTTTTTCAATAGGACATTTATAGCTGCATTACTGAGACACACAAAGCAAATTCAATTCCAGCTGCACTTTATGCTGCTGAGCTTTAGGGAGGGGCATGGGATGTCTCTGTTCTGGCAGTGATTGAATGTTGAGATTTCAGAATGCTTTCAAGCATTCTTCAAGAAACTCCAAGCATACCTTTGGATGCATAACTTGGGTTAAGGGGCACATATAATTGGAAAGCTTTTAAACCAGTCATGTTTTTCGGATATGGCTCAGCCTAGAAAACGAGAGAGAACTGTGTTATTCAAGAAGAGGTAATATTTTGGTAAACCCTGAATACCTGCCATGTGCCACTTGAAATATCTTATGCCTAACTTAAATTCTCTGACCTGAGAAGGACAACTGATCTACATAAGAAAGTGATATGCAGGTTGACACTTCTCTTCTCAGAATGGCTGTGGACACATTCCCTTTTAAGGGTGTCAAAGAAATGTGAAAGGTATCTATTTCCAGTGTAAAACTTTATGTAATAGACAATGTTAATTAGAAGAAATACTAAGATCTAGAGCAGAATTGAGTTGTAAATGTAGATGCATAGGCTCACCCTTAGGTTGGAGAATGGTGAATACAGTGTGATTGTAACAATTCTACCCATGAAATAAAAATTAATTATCCACACTCTGTCCTAAATTCGCTGACCTTATGAAACAATGGTTGATAACTCTTTTGTGGCCCTACAAGGGGGTCGATTCCGAATCTGGGAAAAAACGCACCGAATAGCCATTTGGAGCGTTTTTCCGGTACGAATCGTACCCTGCAACATCCCCCGTACGTACGACGAAGTCCGATTCGTTCCAGGAGCTGGACTCCGTACGAACCATACAGAGACAGTACAAATAAAATCCCCATACGAATCTCCCTCGAAACCCGCTGTACGTGACATCTGTATGGTTCACGGCTGATTTTTCCGACCCGGCAAATACGATTCCTGACGGGTACGCACGGTACGACCCTTTTTCTACGGGAGCTGAAAACAGCCGTAAAAGCAGAGTTCGCCCCGAAACAGGTACGGAACGCCCCCCCGGGTACGGTGCGTACACTCCATGATTGCAGGGGTACGGTGTGTACCCCTGCGATCACGGGGTGTACGCACCGTACCCCGCATTCTTGGGGTGTACGCACCATACCCCATGTTCGCTGGGTGTACGGTGCATACACCCCAAGATCGCAGGGGTACGCACCGTAGCCCTGCTATCATGGGTTGTAGGTACCGTACGCTGTGTAAGTGATTGTGTGCTTTTCCGTACGATTCACCCTTACCTGACGTGGACCGTACGAATCGCGTCCTCATACCCCGGTCCGGATCGCACTCGTCGGGTTGTACGGCGTGTGTACGAGTCGTACGGTTCACTGTTTCAGCCTTGCAATATGTACGGATCCCGACGATTCGGACGGATTGACGGAATACGGATTGTACTACGAGACTCGGACAGACGGGTACGAATCGTACGGCGATGGCTCAGGATGAAAACCGTACGGACGTTTTTTTTCCAGGATCGGAATCGACCCCCATATGTCCACAGTTTGACAAGCAGTATATAGGGCTAGATGCAACTCTGGTCAATATTATATTTAATGGTCATCCAATGAGAATATTTGTTTAACAGAGAATATATTAGTATGGTAAATGATTTATGATAATTCAGATTTCATAGAGTTTAAATATTAACAGGGTTAAAATTACACAAAAGTTTTGACTTAGAGGTCCCTAAACCCTAAAACCGGGGGTGGAGCAAAATTTATGAGTACGAGTTATTACGGTTCACTGACAAAATATCAAAAGCAAAAACATAGATGACAAAAATATAGATGAAGAATTATAGAATGCAAACATATTGACTCCATATACTTAAACAGGTAAGTACAAAAATATTGACTCTAAAATATAGAAGTTAAACATATAGATGTAAAAAATCGATTTAAAAATATAAATAAAATAATATATATTAAATATATAAAATATGATTCTCTTTAGCAAAATAAATTAAATGTAATATGCAATTTAACTAAATATAAAAATAATCTGAATTAAAAAAATATAAACACACAAATATAATAATTTATACATATACATATATTTATTTTAAAATAATTTATTAACTTTATCTTTATTTAATTGTTAAACTTTTAAATTATATAAAAACCAAACATAAACATATATCAATAATTTAAAACCAAAAAACATTCTATTATTAATTAAAACATTAAACTTGAAAAAAAATGTAAACATACATTTTGCAATACTATAAATACTACTGTAGGGAAAATGTTGGATAGGGGAATAATTACATTTACTATTTCACCTCCAGTGAATACAACAGTAGGTATAGTGTTGGATAGCAGAGGGGTAAAAATTTCTACTCGCAATCCAAAGAGTGCAACAGTAGGGAAAGTGTTGGATAGCGGAGGAGTAGAATTTACTACTCCCACTCCAGTTAGTGCAACAGTAGGGAAAGTGTTGGATAGCGGACGGGTAAACATTACATTTCCCACTCCAAAGAGTGCAACAGTGGGGAAAGTGTTGGATAGTGAGGAGTAAAAATGACTATTCCCACTCATTTGATTGCAACAATAGAAAAAATGTTGGATAGCGAAGGGGTTAAAATTATTATTCACACTCCAGTGAGTGCAACAGTAGGGAAAGCATTGGATGGCAGAGGGGTAAAAAGTACTACTCCACAACATTGACTGCAATAGTAGGGAAAGTGCTGGATAGTGGAGGGGTAAAAATTACTATTCCCTCTCCAGTGAGTGCAACAGTAGGGCAAGTGCTCAATAGCAGAGGGGTAAAATGTACTACTCCCTCTCCAGTGAGTGCCAAAGTAGAGTAAATGTTGGATAGCGGAAGAATTAAAATTACAATTCCCACTCCAGTGAGTGCAACAGTAGGGAAAGTGTTGGATAGCCGAGGTGCAAAAATTACTATTCCCACTCCAAAGAGTGCAACAGTAAGGAAAGTGTTGGATAGCGGAGGGGTAAAAATTACTATTCCCACTCCAGTGATTGCAACAGTAGGAAAAATGATGGATAGCAGACGGGTAAAAACTACTATTCCCACTCCAGTGACTGCCAAAGTAGAGTAAATTGTGGATAGCAGAAGAATTAAAATCACTTCCCACTCCAGTGAGTGCAACAGTAGGATAAGTGTTGGATAGCGGAGGGGCAAACATTACTATTCACACTCCAAAGAGTGCAACAGTAGGGAAAGTGTTGGATAGCGGATGGGTAAAAATGACTATTCCCACTCCATTGATTGAAACAGTGGGGAAAATGTTGGATAGCAGAGTGGTAAAAATTACTATTCCCACTCCAGTGAGTGCAACAGTAGGGAAAGTGCTGGATAGCCAAGGGGTAAAAATTACTATTCCCATTCCAATGAGTGCAACAGTAGGGAAAGTGCTAGATAGCGGAGGGGTAAAAATTAGTATTCCCACTCCAGTGAGTGCAACAGTAGGGAAAGTGTTTGACAGCAGAGAAACAAAAATTACTAATAACATTCAAACAATTGAAAAAATGTAATACTTTTAAAAATAAATAAAAAATATTTAAAAATGATACAATTAAATATATTAAACATATAAAAATAACATATATTATAATAATAATTACATATAACAAAAAGTTACAAATATTGTATTAAATAAATAAAAAAAATGTATTTATAAACCCATATTTATTGAAAAGGAGCAAATATTTTAAAAACAGACAAATTATTTAAAACATAAATGTATTTCTTTTATTTCCTGCCCTATAACACCTCACCAATAAAGAAAGACTTCAACCTTGTTATTTAAATGTATTTCCATAATTAACACATTATTAATTAATTTAGAAAATATTATTAATAAAATAAATAATAAACATTAATTGAGTACACATTATTTAATACTATAATATTCACAACACACACCAAAAATTAATTACACAATTACCATAATTAATTACTAATGAATTAATTGAAATTAATTAACAATTAATTAATAATTCATCAATACAAAATAAATTACTTCACACCATTCCCACGATTTACACCTATATAAACCACAACACACACCTAAAATTATTACACAATTACCATTATTAATTACTAATTAATTAGAATTAACAAATAATTATTCATTAATCAATTAAAAATATATTACTTCCCACCCTTCCCCCCGGTTTTACCTATAAACACTGCAACACACACCTAAAATTAATTACACAATTACAATCATTATTTGCCAATTAATTAATTGAAATCAATTAACAATTAATTATTAAATAATAAATAATACCTTAATTTACACCTTTAATGCTATAACATCTCCATTGAATAAATAGTAATAAATACAAATGATTCAATAAATGTAATATAATTAAATTACATCCCACTCTATTCCCCTATAAATCCACAACCTGCTACAGAACTAAAAGCACAAAATTCTAATAAAAATCACAAAAAAATTAACTACTAAAAATGATCAATACATTTTATATAATTAAATTACGTCACATCCTATTTCCCTATAAGCCCACAACCCACTACGGAACTAAAAATGCAAAATTCAAATAAAAAAAATGAATATCTAACAAAATGTTAACACATATAATAATCATACAAACAATTCTTATACAAAAAAACATACATCACACATATATAAAATATAGACTAAAATACATAACATGAATAAAAAAATCAAAATTTTTAACAACTTCAATTTTGCAAATGATATGAAACACTTTAATATTTTTTAAATCCATATCCTTGACCACGAGAATTTGTCTATCGATATTCCTGACCCAAGATATTTTTTATACAATATTAGTGCAATTTGATATTTATTACTCGATATGCTGCATCCCTACACCAGTTAATACAGGCAAAACCAATCAGTTGTTAGTCCAGCACCAATCATGGCCTACCACTGAAATTGTAGCACACTCCCACAGAAAATAATGGCAATAGGGACATAAAAACCCCATATTAAATAATGTTAAATTAAATTAATTTAAAATAGTTCAAAATAGGGGTCCATTAGGATGGGGGGCAAAAAAAGTCTACCCACCACCCTAACGGAGATCGGGACCGCCCGCCTAAAGGGCGGGGGTCCCGACATTGGCATTAGGATGCGCCCGCCACAGTGGCGGGTGCATTCCTCAAATTAACATTGTGGCGGGCGGTGCTCACTGCACCGCCCGCCACAATGTTAAAAACAAATGCACACATTTGCATAATTGCAGCGGCAGGCACCGCGCGGTGCCTGCCGCTGCGATTATGCAAATGCAGGGGGGTACCACAGGTACCCCCCCGTGTGCCACCCCCCTTTTGCCATCACTCTGGGGGCCCACAGGGGCCCCCCAGAGTGCACACCGCATGCCTCTCCATGGCGGCATTGCCGCCACGGACAGGCATTGAAAAATGCCTATTCTAATATGGCTGGCGGTTTCTGATAGACACCGCCACCATGTTATCCGGAGCGGAAAACAGGCGGGCAGTGTTTCCCACCGCTGCGGTCCCCTCCGCCATCGTAATATGGCGGGGGGGAATGCAGGGAAGATGTCGGGCGGATTGCCTCCATCAGGGTGGCGGTGGCCACCGCTACCCTGGCGGAGGCAATCCGCCCGACATCTTAATGGGCCCTATAGTATAGTTTGATACGAGGCACTGCCCGGGAAGATGGCCAACCAGGTGTGTTAGACCCAAGCTGCTGGTCCGCCTGTATTATCCAAACGCATCCTTCCCCATCTGATGCCCAAAACCTCCAATATGGCCCCATAATTGTGAAGTAAGTTGTGTACGGGTGGAGTGGCTGGGGGCAATTTTTCCCAGAAGAGGGGAAACTGACCTGATTGCTGCTGCTGTGCAGCTAGACGTGTGCAGCCAAGTGGGCCCGAGGAGCAACGAGGCAGCGGATCCTGTTCCACCTGTGCTGGCATCTGAGGGGGTAGGGATCAGACACGATCTGGGCACGGGTGATGCTTCATGGTCGATCAGGAGGTGTGGCCATGAGTCAACAGTGCAGTCGGTCTGCACCAGCTGGTCATGTCGGGAGTATGGCCTAACCTGAGCGTCCCCTTTCTTTGCCGGCCTGAGTGAATCACACTGTGCTGGAGGTCGCCTGCTGCACTGGGGGCCAGTGCCTACATCTTGGAAACTGCCTGAGTCCTGCCGGACAGACTCCCGTAGGCCCCGCAGCCATCAGTGGTCATGGAGGTGGGACGCTACAAAGTGACTTTATTCTCTACTGGATCCACTCCTCACGCACCCGCCTTGGGGCCTGCTCCATGCTCCAGACCGGAGCCACTTGTCAGCAACAGCAGCCCAGAGGGTCACATGGTGTACCGGAGCGATGAATCAGCCAGCAAGTCCTGTGCAAAGAATGTTCAGGCTCCCACCTGCTGCTTTCAGGGAGCCAGGGACTAGACATGTGTCCCCTGTGCTTCTGTGGGAAGTGCAGTTCTCTCCCCCATCTCGTTTCCCAGAGTGGCAATAATTTCCTGGCTGCCTCAGGGCAAAGGTCCTCCTGGTTGTGTTGTCAGGTGCAGCAGGCCATTCATAGCCCAGGCTAGGAGAGTCCCTTCACCCTCCATTCTGATTGTGAGTAGTGGGCGGCTGAGGACAAAGGTTTGGCATACCTCACTGCATGTGACGGTTTATGGAGCCCCCAAACCTGTGAGTGACAGTAACTGCTGTGACCCCTGTGTGTCACTGAGTACTACACAGACTTTGGCCACTGGGAATGGCCACCTGCCCCAGAGGGACATGCGGCCTTGAAGGAGACTGATGATAGGTGGCAGTGCTATTTGTGCTCGGTTTCAGGATGAGGTGGTAGCCTTGCAGCCGCCCTCAGGCTGTTGTGAGTGCCGGTGGCCACCTGCTTTACAGAGACACAGAGGGTGCAACTGGACTAAGGCGCCCTCTGTCACCAGTGCGGAGTGAAGGTGTGCTGCTGAGCCAGTTGGACCCTCTGCAGCCTGGTCCATTGTGGAGCCCCTCCCCACCTCCTGGTCCTGTCGTCTCTGGGAAAAGGTGGGAGAGGGCTTGATCCTACATCACCAGTTCAACCCCATTCTGGGCACAAGGTGGTGGCCAGCAGCATGTACTGTTTGATTCAACCCTGCTTTGGGGATCTCTGGTGTCCTCTTGCCCTCCAGAACTGCCCCAGTGGTTGAGTGAACTGCTGTGGTGTATTGGGCCCACCCAGACTGTGGGTGCTGGACAGTGGATTCATAGATCTCTCCCTCCCTGGCATATCTGGGACCATCACGTGGAGTTAACTACATGGCTAGGACCTGATCTGCCTTGGGCACATCTGGAAGCTGGAGCCTGGGGAAGAAGTGTGATCTGGTCCCTGTCCTACAAGAACTTTTCATGGGGAGATGTAGTCAAGAATCTTCTAAGTACCAAAAATATTCCCTGGCGGAAACTCTGTCAGGATTTGGAATGGAGACACTAGGTGTATCCAACCTGGAATACCTTGTCCATGCTGTGCGGGCAGGCGTCTTTCCATCTCAGCCCTGTCTGTCCTCTATCGGGACACCGACGTCGGTAGAGATAGGGTGCCCCATGGTCCCCAGCAAATTAAAATTCATTTCACGGCCAACGTGGAGATGTCCAGATGTGCCAGGTGTCCAGATGAGCCACGGCCCCATTAGCACTCAAATACTTATGGTCATTGAAACATCCATTGCCAATGTACAGGCCAAGATCAACTCCATCGCACTGGACCTCGGTAAGGTGGCGGATAAATCCAGGGCCATGGAGCGACAGGTAGTTCATATACAGAAGTATCTCACCTCCTTTAGGGCCACAGCAACAACACTGACAGCACATATGCAGAGCCTGAAGGAATGTGCGGAGGACACTGAGGGTCGCTCCAGGAGGTGCAACCTATGATTCATTGAATTTCCCAAGGGGGTGGAGGGCTGCGCACCTGAGCTCTTCCTAGAAAGGTGGATTAGAAAATAGATCCCAGAGACTGCCCTGTCCTCTGTGTTTGTTGTTGAAAGGGCCGCACCTCCTTGTCGGGGCTCTGCATCAGACACTGGTAGGGAAACTCTTTATTACTAGGACAGGGATACTTTCCATCATAAGGTCAGACTACACGGAGACCTGGAGCACGAGAATTATGTTGTATGTATCTTTCCCAATTACACCCAGTTGGTCCAGAAACAGCATCAATCATTTGCGGGGCTAAATAAAAGTTGAAAGTTATGGGCCTAACAGACATGTTACTGCACCCTGCAAAGCTGAAGGTACTTCACGATTGACAGTCCCACTTTTTCATGACTACATTGGAGGTGTGGAACTGCCTTTAGGTCTGTGGTTAGGGCGCCCCTGTTAGCCTTGGGTGAAGTACACCAGATCAGGGGGATAGGCACCGGCTAGGGATGGGGGCCGGACGCACTTAAGGAGACAATGAAGATCGCTACAGTGACCTGGGTTGTGGTTCAAACAGATGGAATTTTGGACATTAAGACCCAGAGACAGGAGAAGGAGTAGGCCAGAGCTCTTGTGGAGATGGTCACCTCAGCGACATCTGAAGATACTAGTTCGGAGGTGGTGGAGTGCACACCAGACCTCAAAATTTAACTGAACTTCCCAGTTTGCTTAATCTGGAGTTGCCTGCTGGTGTGGCACTGGCTCTGCCCTACTTGTCCTTCCCGTTTGGGCGAGGGGTGAGGGAGCCATGTCTGGCTCTCCTGGTGTGAGTAGGAACTGTTGGTGATATGGCACTGATTAACGTATCCACACTATTGTGGGAATGTCATTTTGTTTGTTACAGTGTATATGCAGCTATCAGATCCGGGAATCAGAATCAACGGGCTGGACTGTGGGCTTGGTGTCCTTGTTTCTCTTCCTTCCTGTCAGCCATCTCTTTCTTTCTTCTTCACCAGCACCTCTGCAGGGGGAAACCTTTACTGGACTCGTCCTTTCTATTTTTATTTCTCTCTTCACTCTAGGGTGGCGAGAGTGGTTTACTTTATGAAGAATTGTTAATTCTGTAGTAGTTTAGTCATTACTAGGGTAACAGAGGTCTGAGGGTGGGCGACAGACCTTTCTTGCCTGATACACAAATGGTTGTCCAGTTGACATTGTTTCTCATACTCGGGCGGGCAGCAGGATATGGGGTAGGGGGGTAAAAGTGATGCCAGATTGGCATCTCATTTAGGGGAAGTTCATTTGTTTCAGTTTAGTTAGGAGGATGACTCTGCATCCCTACCTAGCACCCACTGCACAACCAGAGGAGCCAGCCCCGGGCCTCTTAGTTACCATCAAATGATGCAGGATAGGTTACATGACACCCAAATCCTTAATATCATGTCCTGGAATGTCCATGGGCTGGATAGTAAAGTGAAACTGGGTCTAGTTACATGGTATATATACGATGCCAGCAGCCTGACATTGTATGTTTTGCTTCAGTAGAAGCATCTAAAAGGGACCCTATGTTGTTTCCTTGGCGGTGGGGCCTATATGGTATTAGTGCATATAGTGTACACCTCCGGTTTGAGGAGTGTTGCAATACTTGTCAGAGAAATCAACCCCCGTTTCCGATCTCCATAAGGGTTGACCAGCAGGGGAGATACATGAGAGTACAGGGTACCTGGAGCAAAAAGTATATTACGCTGATTAATGTCTATGCACCACCCATAGTTCAACAGCCGGTCTATGATCAGGTGGTGGCGATTCTTTTGTAAACCACCTTGACAGCTCATGTTGTGGGGGGTGATTTCAATGAGCTCATCCCATATATGGATCCCTTGAAGCTGGCTTCGGTATCAACGGAGCCCACTCCTCTGCAAATGTTTCACACTTCCTAGGTCTCAGCGACTTGTGAGACTACCACTTCCCCTTACATAGGTACTATTCGTATTTCTTCAGAGTACATAAAGTGTTTTCCCAACTTGACTACATTCTTTGTCCATGCTGGTTGAACAGCCAGGGTACTCCAGGCAGACTATTTGGATAGGGGCCTGTCCAATGACTCCCCTCTTTGGGTTATGTTGGAGCGTATGGGCCGCCCGCGAGAAGCAAGTTGGAGATTGAATGCTTGTGACTTGAGGGAAGTGGAAATTGCAAACAATATTAGAAAATACTCAGAGTTATGTTTCCTGCAGAAGCAGGAATCGGTCAATTCTGCGATGGTCCTATGGGAGGACTACAAAGCAGTGTTACGGGACTGGGCACAGAATGCCCTGTCCCAGAAGAAAAACAAAGAGGTGGCGGAGATAGAGAGCGTGGAACACCAGATTGTAGCCCTTATGAATTCCCCGGGGCCTGCACTGACCCCAATGCTTTGCACTCCCTAGAGTTTCTCCCTCACATGTATCAAGACCTGGCTATGGGTGAAGCCCGAAGGCAATTGTTGACAACACAGCACCACATCTTTAATACTGGTGATAAGGCAGACACATTGCTAGCCTGGCTTAGTAAAAGCAAACAGAAATAGTGATGGATTTAATGCTGAACAAATCAAACATTCACACCCAGTCACATATCTGGGTCTAATCCATCGTTTTTTGCTCACCATACCACCACAGTTTGTACCCAGCTATATGCAAATCAGTTTTGACCCTGTTCCTCATGGGAACAATCCAGCCCAAACTGCCAGACCAGGTCCTCCCTGGACCAGTAGCAAGAACACTGGGGTCGGTTTGAGGGTATCACTCCTCATTTACCAGGTTACCCTGAATCCAGTGACACAATCAATCAATCAATCAATCATCGTATTTATATAGTGCACTACTTACCCAGAGGGTCTCAAGGCGCTGGGGGGGGGGGGGGGAAATGCTACTGCTCGAACAACCAGGTCTTGAGTTGCTTCCTGAAGGCGAGGTGGTCCTGGGTCAGGCTGAGGTGGGTAGGGAGGGAATTCCATGTCTTGGCGGCGAGGTAGGAGAAGGACCGTCCCCCTGTGGTGGCTCTATGGATGCGGGGGACGGCGGCGAGGGCGTGGCTGGTCGAACGAAGCTGGCGTCTGGGAGCGTAGTTGAGGCGGCTGTTGAGGTATCCTGGGCCTTGGCTGTGTAGGGCTTTGTGTGCGTGGGTGAGGAGACGGAAGGTGATTCTCTTGTTGATTGGGAGCCAATGCAGATCTCTCAGGTGTCCGGAGATGTGGCTGCGACGGGAGATGTCCAGGATGAGTCGTGCTGAGGCGTTCTGGATCCGCAGGAGTCTCTTCTGGAGTTTGGCGGTGGTTCCGGCATAGAGGGTGTTGCCGTAGTCCAGACGGCTGGTGACGAGGGCCTGGGTGACCGTCTTCCTGGTCTCGGTGGGGATCCACCGGAAGATCTTACGTAGCATGCGCAGGATGTTGAAGCACGACGAGGAGACGGCCTTGACTTGTCTGGTCATGGAGAGGGAGGAGTCCAGGATGAAGCCCAGGTTGCGTGCGTGGTCTGTTGATTTGGGTGCGCTGCCTAGGGCGGGGGGCCACCAGGAGTCGTCCCAAGCGGCGGGTGAGGATCCCAGGATGAGGACTTCCGTCTTATCTGAGTTCAGTTTCAGGCGGCTGTTCTTCATCCATTCGGCTACCTCTTTCATCCCTTCTTGAAGGTTGGCTCTGGCGGTGGCGGGGTCGTTGGTAAGGGAGAGGATCAGCTGGGTGTCGTCGGCGTAGGAGATGATGTTGAGGTTGTGCTGGCGTGCGATGTCTGCGAGGGGGCTCATGTAGATGTTGAAGAGGGTTGGACTGAGCGAGGAGCCTTGAGGGACGCCACAGAGGACCTCGGTGGCTTCAGATCTGAATGGGGAGGCGGACTCTCTGTGTCCTTCCGGCGAGGAAGGAGATGATCCACTCCAGTGCCTTCTCCTGGACTCCGACGTTGCTGAGGCATTGTACTAGGGTACGATGGCAGACAGTGTCGAAGGCTGCGGAGAGGTCGAGGAGGATGAGGGACGCTGTTTCTCCGTTGTCGAGCAGCGCTCGGATGTCATCTGTGACTGCGATCAGGGCGGTCTCGGTGCTGTGGTTGGCCCGGAAGCCAGACTGCGAGGGGTCGAGGGATCCGTTCGTCTCGAGGAAGGCGGCCAGCTGCTTGTTGACGGTCTTCTCGATGACTTTTGCAGGAAACGGGAGCAGCGAGATGGGGCGGTAGTTCTTGAGGTCGGTGGGGTCAGCCGATGGCTTCTTGAGTAGAGCGCTGAGTTCGGTGTGCTTCCAGCTCACCGGGAAGGTAGCGGTGTCGAAGGAGGTGTTGATGATGTCCCGCAGGTGGGGTGCGATGATAGCGTCGGCCTTGTTGAAGACGTGATGAGGGCAGGGGTCGGTCGGAGATCCGGAGTAGACACAGTGAGCCTTGGACCCAAATCTGGGCATACCCTTCCCACTAAGGGCAACAAAATAACAAATGATAGATAACCATTGTTTGTTTGCACACCACCCCACCCCAGTTTGAATCCAGCCAATATGCAAATTAGTCTTGACCTTGCTCCATATGGGAACAGTCCAGGCCCAACGGCCAGGTCAGGTTCTCTCTGGATTGGAAACAATCATCCTGGGACCAATTTCGAGATACCACCCCTCACCAGCCAGGCTAGTTTAAATCCAGTGACACAGAGAGAATGGGAACGATATCTGGACATACCCTTTCCACTTAGGGCAACAAATCCATCATCTATCATTTGTCTTTTGATTTCTTGCCCTAGGTACGCTGGGTATGCTCAGACAGGGGTCCTGGGCTAACTGAGTCACTGGATTCAAGCTAGCCTGGCTGAAGAGGGATGATACCTCGAAACCGGTCCCACAATGCTTGTTTCTGGTCCAGGGAGGACCTGGGTTGGCAGTTCAGGCTGGACTGTTCCCATGAGGAGCAGGGTCAAGACTGAATTGCATATGACTGGGTCTGAACTGGGGTGGCATGGTGAGCAAAGGAATGATGGATTTAATCCAGATCTCTTGACTAGGGGTGAATGTTTGATTTCTAAATTCCGTCCATCATTTGTGTGTGTTTTCCAGCTTGAATCAGTAGGCAGGAGGCAGCCTCCCGCTGAATCAACAGTATTTTGGCCAAGACCGGTGCCCTCCATTCATCCAAAATGGCCATAGCGGATGCCTTTGCTGACTACTAAGCCTCATTTTACCAGGCCCATCCTCAGGCTGGCAGATTATCCGGCTGGAGTGGATCTGCTCATGCTGACCACTGAGGATTGGGCAGAACTGGACAAGGATATTGCTCGGGAGTAAGTTGCGGGATCAATTTCCAAAATGAGGTCAAGTCAAATGCCGTGACCTAACGGATTACAGGTGGAGTTCTTTAAACAATATTCAGGCCTCTTGTCCCCCCATATGCTCAATCTCCTAAGGGAGTTGCGAGATTGTGGTGCGCTGCCTCTAGACCTCCAATGAGCAACAATCATTGTGATTCACAAACCGGTTAAGCCTGAAACTGACTGTAATTCATACTGCCCTATATCTTTGCTGAACATCGAGGGAACAATGTTGATCACAGTCCATGCTGCACAGCTTCTGATTGTCTTTGTCCCGCTTATACATCAGGGCAAACCGGATACATGACTGCCCGGTCCATGCTCCTCAATTTTCAGCGCCTGCATAAAAAGAAGTTGGCAGTGGCCTAAAGGACACATACACATGTTTTTCTGGCACTAGACGCAGAAAAAGCATTTGATGCCATACATTGGCCCTTTCTTCCTCAGACACTTGGTATCTTTAGCTTAGGCTCCCATTTTCAGCAGTGGATTTCCTTTGCTGTAGCAAACCCTCACAGCAGTAGTCCGAGTGAATGGGGTTCTCCCCTCGGTCTTCCCTATACAGCGTGGCACTCAACAGGGATGTTCTCTGTCATCCATGTTGTTCGCCCTTACAATCGAACTATTGACGGCCATGGTTCACTCCCAGCATGGAATCCGAGGGTTTAAAACCTCAGAGATGGACAGTACAGGGCAAGAAATCTCACTGGTACTCTGGTGACCATACCACTGACCTCTCTGCCTTTGAATCCTGTGAGGACCATTCAGGCTACCGTGTACATTGGAATACAACTATACTCTGCCATCCTTATACCCCTCTGGGTCACACTGATCTCCCTCGGGAGCTGCAGGTAGTGACTGATAGATTTCAGTACCTGTACAGCTACGTGACACCACACCGTGAGACTTTGTTGTTAGGAATTTTGAAAGAGTGATTAACACCTTCAAAGATGAGGTGGAGGGGTGGGATGCGCTCCCTCTCACATTGATGGTTAGAACAGCTAGTTTTAAAATTATCACACTGCCAAAGCTCCTGTACACTTTGCAGAACACCTACTACCCACTCCGTGAGTCGGTATTCACTGAGTTGGAGAGTGTCATCTTCTCCCTGCTGTGGTGCGGCAAACAAAGGAGAATTGTCCTCACCACTCTTCAGTGCAATCCATACAACGGAGATCTTACACTTCCAGACTTTCGATCCTAATAACAGGCAGCGCATATAATGGCAGTAAACGATTGCCTATTCACGCCCCAGAACTATTCCACCTATAGACTAGACTACAAAATGCAGTTTTTTAAATGGGGCTTAATGCGTTAATGTATTCACATACAGTTTTCTTTTAACGTATTAATATTATTTATATGAAGCATGTTGATGGTATGGACTAAGGGCCTGAGGTACAAAAATGCAGATCCCAAATTGTAGGTGCTACGTGTGCACTGAAGTTTTCCGGCCTGCTCTACATTTTGTGAGGTGTGTACTAACAAATCATGTTGTAAAATATTCAGTCAGAAGGGATTGCAGAATGACCTGTTTGATTAATACTAATTAGGTAGGCCACTATGATGGCTTGCTTGTAATTGGCGAGGTATGGTGGTTTGTAAAGAACAGAAGACTCACATTCATGCCTTGACAGTCCCAAACATGAAATGAAGCACAATGGGTCCCTTAAGGAAACCAGTGTTGCTATAAAAAACAATGCTTTGCATTTGGAAAGAGATTAGGGTCCCCTTTATCACTGCCTTCCATCCCCAAAGCTGCCCTTGACAATTCCCAAAGATGAGTCTGTCATATGGGCACAGCCTCCTCTTTCATATCCATTTCACCTCCTTTGAAGTTGTCAGTAACTGTTCAGTGCTTTGCCTTTGCAGTTTATACATTTCATTGTAAACCACAAATAGCAGAGGGCAACCCAGTCATGCCCCTTCCTAAATGCAATTCAGAATGAGTCACAAAATCACTTTCACAATCAATAAAGGTTTTTCCAGATCGAAAAAAGGGAGTTTGTATATTAAAATTTTTTTTTTGCAGTTTCAAGCCCTGTGATTTTGCGACTCGCAGGATTTGTAAGGGTAAAATGGTATTGTACATCAGGCCACTAGCCTGAAATTGGAAAAAAAGTAATTGTTATTTAAGTGTAATTATCAAAAAGCATCATGAACAGACAACAGGGGTTCCTAAACAATATGGGCTCTTCCAGATTGTACATTTCATGTTGTTCTAAATTACTTGTTACAGCTGTAGGATGAACGTTATGACTACTCTAGGCCAAGTTTTTATTTTACTTTTAATACGCCCTTTTTAATCATACGTACCATTATTTAATGTGGCTATTCTATAGTGATGTGTTCCCTACTGAATATGTAGTTAATGCACATTATACAAGGAACACAAAAATGAACTTAACATTGTCCATGATCTAGTCTATTTCCTCCTGAGTCCAGACATATTCTGCATGTTAATTGGCTATCTCCTGTGTGGGCATGCTGAGAATTTGAATGAACTTTTTTTCTTAAAAATGAATTCATTGTGTTTCTGTTGCAGTTCCAAAAGCCAGTGAAAACCAAGGGTGAGTAATGTTTGCGAAATGATAACAGTTTGTTATTTAATTTCACTAAATTTTATTCAGTCAACAATGAAAAAAATAACTTGTTTTAAAACCAAAATATGTTGCTGCTGGCAACTGCAGGACCCAGCCTTCCTATTAGTGTCAGAAGGATACCTCGCTCCTGTGGACCACTTGAGCAGGAGCAGCTCTATCACTGTGTGATTTGAAATTATTGAAGGGCCAGTGCCTCTTGCTGAAGAAGAAACAATTTGTTGGCATTTCGCAGATGCTTGAAAACGTGTCTGTTTGATAACTAGTCCCAGAAACCCTTCCACAGCAAACCCGCTGAGGATTCAGATTGTTTTCTACTCATTCTTCATAGCGCCAAGCAACCTTCATTGAAAGTAGATGTTTGTGCTTTACAAGTGCCCACTACATATAAGTAGATGGATAGAGAGAGAGGGGCAAGGTTACCCCGAATGAGCAGAGCAAGTGATCTACAAATGATGCTAGTGATTGTGTTTGTGGGTGTGTTGGGGAAGAGAGAAAAATAATCATGTGTCTGATGTCTGTGCTTGAAGTGGACATAGCAGAAGCCATGATCTGCTGAGAGGATGGGGATATGTCTGCTGTCTGTGCATGAACTGGACATAGCAGAAGCCATGGTCTGCTGAGAGGCTGGGGATATGTCTCCTGTCAGAGCATGAAATGGAGATAGCTGAAGCCATGGCCTGCTGAGAGGGTGGGGATATGTCTCCTGTCACAGCTTGAAGTGGACATACCAGAAGCCATGGTCTGCTGAGAGGCTGGGGATATGTCTCCTGTCAGAGCATGAAGTGAAGATAGCAGAAGCCATGGCCTGCTGAGACGGTGGGGATATGTCTCCTGTCACAGATTGAAGTGGACATAGCAGAAGCCATGGTCTGCTGAGAGGCTGGGGATATGTCTCCTGTCAGAGCATGAAGTGAAGATAGCAGAAGCCATGGCCTGCTAAGATAGTGGAGATATGTCTCCTGTCACAGCTTGAAGTGGACATAGCAGAGGCCATGGTCTGCAGAGAGGCTGGGGATATGTCTCCTGTCAGAGCTTGAAGTGGACATAGCAGAAGCCTGTCAGAGCCTGAAGTGGACATAGCAGAAGCCATGGTCTGCTGAGAGGCTGGGGATATGTATCCTGTCAGAGCTTGAAGTGGACATAGCAGAAGCCTGTCAGAGCCTGAAGTGGACATAGCAGAAGCCATGGTCTGCTGAGAGGGTAGGGATATGTCTGCTGTCACTGCATGGAGCAATCATAGCAAAGGCCATAGTCTGCTGGAAGGCTGAGGATAGGCCTCTTCTAACATCATGGACTAGACACAGCATAGGTCTTGGCCCACTCTCAGCTCACAGATATGCCTTCTGTCAGGGCATGGACCAAAGAAGAAGTGACTATCGCTTCACCCTCTGCTGGCCCTAAAAAGGGCTTTTAGCATGATGTACAGAGTCCCATAGATGCTTAATTGATTTTACTATTTAGACTCGCCATTGATGGTCTGGCAAAATGTCTGGTAAGAGGCCCAGAAACCATCTCCCTGTCTGTAAGGATGATTTGGTGCTGTTGTCGTGTGCTACCTGCAGACATTACAAAGTGATGGAAAACAAATGTAGAATTCTACATTTACATCAAATAGATATCTAGGGAGAAGCTTGAATTATCTTTCATCTCACTCAGAAACGAGAGGTAAAAATATATTCTATACAGTTATACCATCTACAATTGTATGCTCGTTGTGCCCCCACAAACTCCACTTTCTGATCATAAAAGCGGCACATGAGTAGAGGAATAATGAGGTGCCATACATAACCCACACGCACGCAGTTGTCATCCTATTGTGAACATGCAACATAATTGCCCAATCTTTTGGGTGTGTAGTCTTTTCCCAAAACCACTTGCTAGGTAATCCTGGCTGAATTAAGGATAAAACTGGAATGATTTGAATAAAATTCACCAAAACAGTCCTTGCTGAGATCTTCGTGATTCTCTGATCGTTACACGACTTGGCACCCAGGGTTTCCAGTACCAGCTGGAATTCATTGTATTCTGTTCGTATTCATCTGGGACCATATTACAGTGAGCTCACACTGTCTCTGTTCGCACAGCAGTGTATCTTTAGCAAGGGGCACCAAGTACAAACATGGAGAGTGTGCCCGATTACTGATAATGCGCTGCCCCCAAGGCAGCCGCAATCTAGTTTTATTGAAAGATGGACCCGGTGATTGAAGCAGCCGGTCAGCCTTTCACAGTGCTGATGACACCAGACCTGCACTTTCAAGTGGCAGAGAGATTCCCCTGCATGTGGGTGCCTCCGGGTGATATCTGTGGAGGATCCATGAAACTTCCATTCCACCCTTCCAATCCCCCCCCCCAGGCACTCTCGGAGTTGCACTGACTGTGTGCCACCCTTTTGTGGCTCATAGACAATGGGCCTCATGCGAATGAGGGAACACATTTTAGGATTGCGCCAGTGCATCGCACCTGTGCATGTGATTTGCATTAAGGAAGGCAGTGTGCAAACGTTCTATATGGTGGCGGTGTCTATCAGACACCACCAGTAATTTTACAATGGGCATTTTCCAATGCCTTTCTGCGGCGGCAAAAGGCATGCAGAGTCTGCTTTGGGGGCCCGTTGTGGGCCCCCCGGGATTCCAGGGGATGCACATGGGGGTACCTTTGGTACCCCCCTGCAGTTCCATGCGCAACATGGCAGGAACCCTGCGGTGCAAAGTCCGCCTGTCATCCTAATGGGCCCCTAAGACACTAGTTACCTCTTGGCCAATTAACAATTTTTAAAATTGGCTAGTCTTCAATGGCTTAAAATTAGAGATTTGCTATCATTTTAGTAATATATTCTTGCAAAGAGTTTTAGTCTAAAAAAACTTTGAGAAAATCAAAACTATTCTTCCATGCAAACATTGAAAAAGCACACAAACTGTATACAGCGTATGCATTAAACGGGAAACAGCCACTACAACGCGATCGTTTCCACGAATACACTAACCACGCATACTTTACAACGCTTGCGTGGTTACCACGGATAACCTTTACCACGCATTCCTTTACTACTAGATACGTAGTAAAGGAATGTGAGTTAAAGGTCGAAATAAAAAAGGGGGTTTGGGAGTCTGTGGGGGGTTGTGGAGATCTCACCCCCCAAAAAATGAGTGGATTTAAAAAAAAAACTCTCACCTAAAAAACGCTCTTCTGTGCCTCTTGTCCTTAATGAGAGCCTCCCTAACGACTTAATTATGTACGTGCATCTACGTACTGCATTGTCAAAAAAATAGAAAAAGGACCAATTTATTAGGTTATGATTTATTAAAAACATATTTATAGATTTTAAAGAAATAATCAGGCCTGCAGTTGGTTTACCATGAAAATGCCGTTATCATGCGTAGTTATACAACGAAAATCGTTTTAAAGGTATGCGCGGTAAAGGTATTTTCGTGGTGAACCATATGCGCGGCAACGGCATTCCCATTGTAACGCTTGTGTGGAAAATGCATGCGTTGCAAGGGAATGCGTTGTAACGTCATACAACCCATTAAACAGCTCATGCAATAAACATCTCATGAAGATGCTGGTACTAGTTGTGGTATGTAGCATTAATTTGTGTCCTTGTCAAGATGCAAGATACAAGGGAAAGAATGTAGAATGTAGTGGGATTTTAAACTTGTGGTGTGTGATGCTGTAGTTTCAGACATCAGTTGCAGCTGGTCTTGGATTGTACGAGGTTCTGGATGAGATGCTCTTAATGAAAGAACCTACTTGAACCTTTATTTGGTGTATTCATTATATTACACTAGTCAAGTCTTTCTCTCTTTTCTTGCAGACCATTGAGGAAGAAGTACATGGATTTTTTGGTACGTGCCATTTAAGCTCAATGTCCACTTTCACAGAGGCACCAAAGTCCAAGTTATAATTGAAAAATGAAAGCGGCCATAAGTGGAGACTGTAATGCATGTGCTGGGACATTACTCAGGTTCAACACCATGATTTGCTGATGTCACTGACACTGTACAAGGAATGTTTGTGTTTGTGCACATTTTGTACAAGCTTCATTCTATGTCCTTCTTCCGTCAATCTCCTCTGCCTGAGCCCACATCTCCCCTCCTTCTCTTCTTACGTATGACATTAGGCCCTCACATCTAACTCTCTCAGCCAGCTCTCAAGAATACACTCAGCTAAACTCCTACGCACATATTGTGTTTTCCTTGAGTCGCGCATGGTGACACAAGGACAACGCAAAGGCTTCATTAATACTTACAATGTTACACAAGCCCTGATTTGCGTGGCCTTTGCAAAGAAAGGCCACACAAGGCAGCTGCCTGTGCTGAGTTACATTACATTTCACCGCGGCAGGCCTTCCAAGGGTGGAGCAATAGCGTTCCCATGTAGCCACCCATGTATTTTGGGGTATTCCCAGATTTGCAAAAATGCCATGCCTTCCCAAGTTAGGCATAGCAAGGAGAAATATCGTTATTGTTCCTTCGTTATTTCCTATATCCACATGTTCTGTGTTCTTCATTCTGCAGTGCATGTAGAAAGAGGAAAATGCCTCTACAGAATATATAGGTGCAGGAAGGTGTCCCTTACTGCACAAAAACTATCCTACCTGTAACACAGGCAGCCTGTGGTGCAAAGGTGCCTACAATGGCGCTAGGCTGCTACCAGTGTGCAGCGCAAGTAGAGAACAGAAATGCCCCATATCTCAGCACATATGAAGCATTTCTGCTCACTCCCTTTCATGCAATGCAGCACAGCAACGTTGCTTGCTGCCCTATAATGCAGGAATGTTTATTAAATATGCTACCTACTGTCATCCCACTTCGTGGGACAGCTAGGGAGCTATAGGTCCTAATGCTACTGAGGCAAAAGCATCAAGGCTCCGTGTTGGATTATCAGAGTGCCTTAAGTCGCTCCAAACACCTGGGCCAAGGTACTAATGATCCTGCTCCAACATAGATATATACAGCCATATCCACCCTCTCTACACAGGGCTCTCCAATGCCAAACCCTAGTTTTTAGTTCATGTTTCCTGTAATGTAGCCTTGTCCCTCTCTTCTCACCCTCTTTCCTCTGCATGTGGCAATCTCCTTTGCTGAGCTCCACACTCAACTGTCTTTACCCTCAAAGGTCTTCCTCTGTTGTCAATGTCTCCTTTGCTAAACACTTAGGGCCAGATGTAGGTATCCAAATACCGGTCGGAAACGGCCGAAAATACCGATTTTCGGCCGTTTCCGACTGGTATTTGGATATTGAGATGTAGAGGCATGTCAAATTACAGAATCGGTAATTTGTATTGAATTTGAAATTTTTCCGATTCGGTAAAATACCGAATTGGTAAAATTACCGATCCTGTAATTCAACATGTAGGTAGCACTGTAATCAGTGCTACAAGGGTTTAAGAATTCTTTATTTACCACCAACTAGAAGTTGGTGGTAAATAATGAAAACCCTTCAAAAAGCATTTTTTTTGCTTTAAAAAACGTGCCATGTTGCAGACATACATGCCCTAAGGGCATGTATGTCAGCAACAGGTGCACCCATGCACAATTGAGGGGTGCAACAGGGTGTCAAAGTGACACCCTGTCCCCCTTGCAAATTCGGTAATTTTACCGAATCGGTATTTACCGATTCGGTAATTGGCATTGATGCCTATGGATCTCAAGGCCCATAGGAATCAATGGCAATTACCGAATCATTCCGATTCGGTAATTTCAAAAGTGAAATTACCTACATCCCATTTACCTACTCTTAAATACCGAATCGGTATGATTCGGTATTTAAGAGTAGGTAAATCAAGATTACCTACATCAGGCCCTTATAGTTACGTTTATCAAGCTTTCACGCAGTGTAATTGAGTAAGCCACCTTGCTGTGCTGCATGAAAGGAAAAGGGTATAAGGTCAGGAATGCACCATATTTAACATTATAAGGGGCATACCTTTCAGGTGCACAATGGTGCATGGGTGCCGTGCTGCAGACAGGAGTGTTATTGTGCAGGAAGGGACACCTTAATCCACGAAAACAATCCTCTGAGTAATTTTCCTCTTTCTATGGGTGCTGCAAAATGCAGCGCCCATAGAAAGAAGAAAAAACAAGGAGAAATAAGGATCTTTTTCCTCACCTGGAGAGGCGTAGAATTTTGACACATTTACAGGTCTACCAGTAATGGAAAATCTGGAATTGCATCAAAATCCATGGGTAGATGCATGGGAAAACCCACACTCTACCCTTAGAACGCCTCCCTGGGGCAGAGTAACACAACACAGTGATTTGCGCTGCGTTGCGGTACTCTAGATATATCAAGCCATGCTGGGCCATGCAAGGTAGCCTTGCGAGGCTTGATAAATCTGACTTACTTGTTGTTGTGTTGCCGTTGCAACCTCTTGCTTGGCGGAAGAGTGACGCAACTCATTGATAAATATGCCCCTTGGACTCAGATCCATCTGCCTCTATTGCAGCCGTGGCCCGTGCAGCTAAGAGCTGTGGGGCAGGGGGGGAGAGTGGGAGGGGGGGTTCGACAGACCACGATGTAGGGAAATTAATTATTTATTTAATTTCCCTTGTGGCCGTCCGTCGAATCCCCCCAAACCTGGCTCCACTGCTCTTACCTGCACGGTGGCAGCTCTAATGGTCGCATTGGTTAAGCTGACAGACTCACCTCCCTCTACCATTAAGACTTTCAATTTGCTGCATAAAATTACCCATGGATTTAGCATTTTCATTTTTTTTGCTGCTAAATTCTCAACAGATACCTCGTTTTCCACATTTATTTTGCTTTGAATCTCAAAAGACATTTGAAGGCGGAAAATATTCCCTATAATTCTTGACCGGATACAGTATTACTGCATGCTTCTGAAAGTGTGCTAATTATGTTAAACCATATTTATTTTATACACTCTGCTGTAAATGAACACTCTGCTTTCTCACTCTTCTATTGTCTCCTTCGCTAAGCTCCTGCTCACATAGTTCTTAGTCTTTCTATCTTCTGTCCTTAGGGTTTACTGTGATCTGTCCCCTTTGCCCTATTTAGCTGCGAAAATACTTACAGCTTTTTTTTCTAAATATTTTCTCACTCTTCTTCTTTCAGCCATGAGGACAATGAGCGCTTAGAAAGCCTCCAAAATGATGTTCGCACCATGGTGAGATTACATTTTGTTGCCTACATTTTAATTCCTTTACGCGTCAAAATAGGACTGTAATTTCTTGCACTGAGGACTACAGTAATCTTCTGCCTGTCTACTACAACCTTTTTACTTATAAAAATCTGTTGTACACATGTTTGTAGTGTTTTTGGACTGTATACTTTTCTAGTCTGGATTGTGATAATGCAGGTGTCAAAGAGACCTATTGTTAACAATATGCGGAGGGTGGGGTTTTAGTTGGCTACTTTCGACCATAGAAATTCTTTGACCAGCGTCTTTTAGCTATTGGCTTGAAAATTTCTTTATCACATCTTGGCTCAGCACATTGGAATATTAATCTCTCACACAATGCTATTGACTGTTTGGATGTATCGCTTGCAATGTTCTGCATGAGGGCCTACTTTAGAACTACAGCCCACACTGTCCACTGCTACTTGCTTCCTCCTATCTATGTACTAACGCTTTATACATAAGCCCATTAAACCCAGGTTTCCTGGCTCTGCCAATGCTTGTTGTCACTTGGTAGTTCCAGAGAATCCATTCCTATGTGTGGCCCTGGCACACTGGCCTCTGATGTTGAAAAAAACATTACTGGAGATAGTCTGGCCTTATTGCTCACATGCCACAATAATAAGAGCTCTTTCTCATCTAAGAAATTCGTGCCATTTTTAATCAGTACTACTAGCAATTTATTTATGTAATAATTATAACCTGCTACTCTAAAGTGTGTAGCCCAATACTTAAATTTTATATAATTATAGAATCCATATACTCCCCATTTATCCATTTAAAATAGTTTAAAAGTCGAAAAGACATTAGCTGTACATAGAGTGCATAAGAACTTTGACAGAAATATGACATTTTTGAAAATAGACTCCTTAGAAAGTATGGGTATAATAAAATGAAGGGGAGTACGTGGTCATATGAGGAAAAATAAAAAGATTAATTATGTTTTTTCAATCACCTGTCACAAATGTCTTAATCCACTCTCTTGGTGCAAACTCCCTTCCACCTATTGCTCCTGGCTGTGGCTTGGCATCATTGACTTTTACATCAAATGACTTGAAAGTCACTATGGAAGATCCAGCTCCTGAACTCAGCATTTGGATTAGTATGGAGCTCCACTGGCACTGCAGTAGCCCCTAGGCCCTCAGTGGCCTCGGCAGTCTCAGAGCCATCCTCCCTAAAGGTACGATATGCCAGAGAAGAGCTGATGTCCCTCTCAAATGCCTACTGGTGACCTCAGCTGAGGTAATTTATGAGCTTGGTCAAAGACAACCAGCTACTCAAGACGCTAAAATTTTGGATCAGTAATGTCTTTCCTCACCACATTACAAGGGGGATGCTCCTTTGAAGAAGTGACACCTTGAGGCCACGGCTTCTGGGAGGAAACACAGAGTTTTGTAGGTCAAACAATCCGAAGCTTCACCTACTACCCTACGAAGGCAAGTATGTAAGCACCGAGAGAACGAAACATCTAGAATCTCTGGACTCCAACCGCTGAGCATGCAGAGTACCCATCCCCTATCTCAAATCATAATGCTCATGAGCATCCCAGCACAGAATAACTCAAGCCTTTTCTCTCCAAAATAGCACTAAATGGCATGCCAGAAACCCTTGCAAACTGGGATTATACATGATGAGCTCGTTTAGTGGTTCATGCCATTGTGTGTCATATATAAGATATTCAACAGATTGTTTTCCAGATGACTGTACCTCACTGTGCCATAATAAAGTCATGTGGCACAGTCACAGTCCCTTAATATTTCTACTAGGTTGGGCTTTGAGATCACTGAGTAGACCCTGCTATTGTGCGACAAATGAATGCGATTGCAGGGATGGGTTTACCCCAGAAGTGAGGTAAAGAGTGCCTGTGACATACATACATGGAGGCCGCAGTGATATACTGAGCAGGGTGAACATCTCACGCCTCCTGCGGCATTTCCCCACCTTAAGTCACTATCAGATTGAAGACATTATAAGAATTCAATTATCAGGACTTCCCTTTTTTCAGATACAGAATCTACGATTATTACGTGGAAAATCCCCGATAAATACAGCCCAAGTACTCAGCAAACAAGCATTGGCATAACCAATAGGTCTCGCCTTTGGGACCCTATAAGTATTTAGTTATGCAGCACACTATCCTTGGTACAATAACATCAACTGTCGCATGGCTAAACACTTATAAGATCCCAAAGGTGAAACCTATTGGCTATGCCAATGCTTGACTCTCTGGTGGTTACTCAAAGGCATCTCAGCTGGTCAGTCCTTTGTTCACATACAGTATTCATTGGTGTGCCCCACAGTTGAGGGGTCATCCCTTGCAGAACATGGTTAACAAACTGCCGGAGGTCTTTAGGCTGCAAACAACAGACTAATCCCTTTACGGAATGGCCTTTGGCTGTTGGGAAATGGCCAATTGCTGCTGTTGATTTTTGGGGGTGAGGTGTCGCGAACGTGCTGAATGTCAATTGGCCACGGTGGGGGGCATGAAAGTGCCGCCCCCTGGTGCCGATTGATTTGCAATGCATGGAATTCCTGTTTGTAAACACTGCTTCCAGATCCCAGCCAATGAATGTCGTTTTGGAGTCCAGGAAGAAGGATGCACACGTGCTTCAGTCTGCGTGTGTTTGTAGAGGGCGGGAGGCAAGAGGGGTGAGGGCACGGAGCAAGACCTTTTTCCTTTTATTTAGCATGGCATGCCAGCCCTTTTTCTTTGGTCGTTTTTGGCTCAAACAGAAGCCCGGCGTTCAGCTGCTAGGCGCGCTTGTGGGTGGTAGGAATGGGGTGGTTAAATCTGGAAACGCACACATGTGTGTGTGTGTGCGTGCCTGCCAGGACTTCACCGTGCCATGAACATTTCTTAACCTGAGCAGAAGAATCGTAAGTCGTGGCCATGGACACACACAACTGTGAGGTGCTGGCATGGGTCACGATGCAAAATTGTCCCCGAAGACGAATCTTAGAGCGCCTGTATACGTTTTAACATGTGTTTTTGTAGTGTTAATGTTCTAATTCAATTGCTAATCTCTCAAGAGCTGGGAAAACCTCTGCCTGCATCAAAGCCTCCCTTCTTTTTGTTAGTTAATCTGCACTCCCTTTTCTGATTGGCGAACAGGTATTTAGCTGTTTAATAAATGTTAGTTAACATTGAGTTTCAACATGCTACAAAGGTCTTACAAGCACATTAATTGTTTTCCTTCCCAAAGACACACATGAGCAACTGAAAGGAACTGAAATCAAGCACGGAAGCGATAGTGAAGGCTGGGTTAATTTGTAACATGATCCAAGAATGCAGCTGGCACACTGCGAGCCGCTGCTCGCTCGGTTTGCTCACAAGACCCACAGGCCATGGGAGTGAACGTTTACAGAACAAGAGGGACATACACCCGCCTTTGGCCTGTTGCGTGCTTTCATTTTTTAAGGCCACATGCAAAGGCCAATGAAATGTGTAGGAGGAGTCCGACCAACATGGAGAAGTCTCTTGAAAAGTCTGGAGTGATTCTAAGAGGCCTTTTCCTAGAGCAGCGCATGCGCACTGCACTACACTCGACCTAAAAATTAGACTATGCGGTAATATATTTTTAGAGCATTTCCAACCACATTTTTGCTGTTCCTGTGTTTTTTAAATAACAAGTGTTACATTGCTCCAACTTATTGTTATGGCGAAGCACCTGGCTCTCATTAAGACGCATATGCTGCTTGTGGTCCTCATATTATGACATCCTACTCTCTCCACAACTGAAAAGGGAGTAGACAGCCATGTCTGACTGAAGCAGGGTCTGCGCATGAGCCAGACCTTAAAGTCAGTGCTTCAGAATCCACAGACAATGTGACGTTTCCTGCCTTGAGACCATTCTAAGTCAGTATTGGGCTTCAATGTGGTCACCAGATGACCTAACAAAGGGGCACTCTCAGGTACTCACCAGACCTACTAAGACACAGGCAGGTTGTCAGGCAGGGCCATGGGAAATGGGAAATGGCGTCACAATGGAAACGTGGGACCAGAGCTGAGCACACCTGATAATGTAAGCTCTTCTGACGGCGCCCCAAGCATAAAACCTCCCTCTTGGAACTGTACTAATGAGCTCTGATCGAGGCACTAGAATCAGCGAGTAAATACTCATTCACTCTCTGCTTTTTCTGTAACCTACATCCTCACTCCTTCAGTGCAGATACAACAGATCAGCTGACACACTCTCCTGGGTCTCATGCAGTAAAGTATTATAAAGGAAGAAAAGGACACACAGTTTCTTAGCTGAGACAGGCTGATGTTTTGTAATGGAGGTCAGGTACAAATAGTCACTAGTTATAAGAAAAGCACTGATGTAGGTCGATTGCAGTTTATTGTTCATGCAGTAGTAAAGAGGATAGGGTAACACAAACTCATAACCCATATTTAACTACACAATTAGAATATTTCAGTTTAGATTAACTAAGTGGTTAAGAAATTCTGGGACACTAGCAATGAGAAGGTTTGATTGCGAAGCCTGGGAAATGCCGTCTGATGGAAGAACCTTGTACTAAGCAGTGTGGGGACACTGGTCCAGTCTTAGTGGTTTCATATACCCAAAGAAGGCTTAGGAGGCTCTGTTGCAACAAGAATGTAGACTGATCATGGAGAGTGCATACACAAGAGGTATACATGATGCTCACAGAGCTCAACTTCATAAAGGAGGAACACTTGGGATTCATGCTAACTGAACCCATCCTCCATCTTGATAAATCAGTTGCGCCATCCTATGGAGTGCTCCCTGTGACAGTAAGTGGTCATAATCAACACATTGGGAACGCAGTCATGTCTGTGTAAAAAATACAAGGACTCATGCTGAAGGCGCCAAGTCAGCAATAACAAAACAGCTTCTGGCACAGCAAGAGCCATGTTAGCAGCCAGACATCAACCATGCAGTTCCCTGCCCAGCCGTCTATGAGAACCATCGCAGATTACAAAGAGCACCTGTGCAACACCCAGCAATGACTGCTGGGAGAGCAGCTTTAGCACCTGTCAAACCCTTCAGGAGACATCACGCCAGCGACCGGCGGAGCCTACTGGAAAAGCTGTGTCAGCCCAAGGGCAACATCCATGTTGTACCCTGAAGAGCCGTCTGTTAGAGCCATATCAGAGCCATATTACATCCTCATCCGTAGCCTCATTCCTAAGCAGGTGGGTGCAGTGAGTGACTGACTCTGCACCACCTATATGTGGTGCATAATCAGGGCGCTTCCTGAAAGCTTCTTTTCTCTGTACCCTAGTTTGTAAAATGGCATTGGTGCAAGGGCAAAGCGTTCTCTAATTTGTACGGGGACATGCCCCCAAGCAAATGTGGGAATGCCTGATGATAATCATGCTGGAGCATAGTTTGCGCTGTTCCAATCCGTATTACAGAAAGGGCAGAACAAACATCTGAAGCCCCTCTGGGATAATAAAGATACAAATAGGGTGCAATTAACTGGCGATCATGCCAGCTTAGCCCCTTGGACATTCTACAATATGGCCTCTTTTTCACCGACTGAACCGGTTAGACACACAAACAAAAACTTGGGTAGAAACTACACCAGAGTCTTCTTGCACAAACAGCTTCAACCATTGAACACCTCTCTGCGCAATCCAACACTATCAAATTATCTGAAGAAAGCTCAGCCAGATTCCTACGGAGCACAAAGCTATGACTGTAAACTTAGGATACAGCAATTGTGTCAGTATCGGACAGCAGACAGCACCCCACAGGGCAAAGAGCGATTTCCACAGGACTGGGGATTATATCAGCGTCTGGACAGCTTCCTAGCTGGCATGAAAACACTTTCTCTGGACAGTAATTTGTTATGCACCTGCGGATAGCTTACTGCAGGCCACAACATTCAGAGCCCACACTGCCGAGGTCTGTTAGCACTTGGACAGCTTCCTTCAGGACCTGAAACAATTTTCTCCTAACCTGAACGTATTCCGAGCCGGAGGATAGCTCCCCACAGGACGCAGGGTTCTGAGTTCACAGCAACAAACTCTTTCAAACCTTGGAGAGCTCCCTCATGCTGACTCCGCTCAGCTTCTGCCCAGGACACTGCAGCGACCTTCTGGACAGCAAGCACAAGCGCTGCAGGCAGTAGGCGGAGGAGCGCATGTGACTCGCGCAGCAGCAAGGGGAGGAGGGGGGCTGCGCGATTCCCTTGCGAGAGGGATAATGGCTACCATATAGCAGCGCTCGCTCCCACAAGGAAATCGCCACACATGCACGCGTTGCCATTAAAGACAATGGAACGCGTGCACGTTTTAGCCTGAAAAAGGCAATCAATGGCTACAGGTGTCTTTCCTATGCAGCGTGCTGTGAAGGCGAGACCTTAAAAGCTGTCTTTGCAAAGTGGGGTATTGAAATAAGAACTATCGAGCCAGAAAAGTACCCTCACATTTTAAATAGCAGTAGGACATACAAAGCAACCGCAAGCATCTGATAGGGAGCAAACGGGGCATCAGACCCAAACCTAAGCAATAATCTTCAGATTCCCATAAGTTCAAATAAGCAATTAAGCAAATCATACCGTACGAACTCAATCAACCACAATTCAGAACTGGGATGGGGCTGTATTACTTTAACGATATCCTATAGGATATATACCTGCTCCTACTGCAGCCAATAATGGGAAACACAAGGAGGTAACACCCCTCAAACTCAAGTTAACAAGAATTTCCTAGAATGTAGTTGGTTGAAGACCTTTCATTCATGAAAGATGCTGACATACTCTGCCTGTAAGAATCTTTGGAAATGTTCCCATTACAGATTGCAAGATTTTATGGATTACACCAACTGGCCATTAAAAGCAAGTATTCTGGACACCCATCAAGTGGCCTTTCAATCTATATAGTCACAAGTATAAAGTTTGACACAACTGTAGTTGACAAGGTGCCCATTGCATCAAGCAGTTATAATTAAGGTGCGTCACTTCCACAAATGGGTGAAATCGATCCTGCTACTTAACGTACAGCTAAACACACACAATTGTGGCAGAAAAGCCACTGTGCCTGCCTTTTCTGAGGTGCTCATATGTTTAACTTGCAGGTTTCCGTCACAAGGAATAATGAAAACAGGGGAAATTAATACACACAACTTGGACAACCTGGCAGATATCTCATCAAGTAGCAGTGGCTACTTAGCAGATGAAATAACCAACTGGCTACAAACATATAAACTCTCCTCTTTAAAAACTCTTGAAATATTTAGTGGCACCACATGTAAATTCTTGTTTACATGCAAGGTCATTACCACCTTGGATTACTCTTTTGTGAGCGCTTTTATGTTGGAGTTATGTAAAGCCTTTGCAGTGTTGGAACACTCTGGAAGTGATCACTTTCCAGCTGTAATACAATTTCAACTGGAGCATCCAATTACTGGTCAATAAAACATTCTTGGCACCGCCGCAGGTGAGAAAAAAATACACTATTAAGGAGATTAAAGTGGAGCAAGATCTACATGGATCAATTAATCAGATGGAAACAAACACTGAATCAACTAAACACCTGGACTGCCCAGCTGCAACAAGACCAAGGGGCAAATTATCAAGACAGGCGATAAAATTATCGCTGTTTTAGCGGCAGAAAACTGCCGCTAAAACGGCGACAATGGGCTTGATAATATGTTCTATGGAATTCCAAATGAAGCCCATGTTAGATGTCCTTCACATCTAACATTGGCTTCAATTGGAATTCCATAGGACATTTTATCAAGCCCATTATCACAGTTTTAGCGTCAGTTTTCTGCCGATAAAAAGGCGATAATTTCCTCACCTGTCTTGATAATATGCCCCCAAGTTATCTCAACAGACTCACTCTTCAGTAATTCAGGAGGAAAAAGGAATTCTAGCCCACTAGCAATTACGAAATCCGGATCCAACAATCCACCAATGGTACATCTTTGAGCTAAAGAAAAGTAAATCAGCCTTAATTGCAGCGTCCAGAAGAGATAGTAAAGATAAAACAAATCAGACTGCACAGTAGCAGTTCAACAAAACAAGAAAAGCTTACTGTGCTCTTCTGTGGAAGATAAAAGCCAAATAGGCAGAATCAGAATGGCTCCACATACATTCACTATTAACCTGTAACAATCAGAACAAATTCTGGCTGTACAAAAATACTTTTAATGAACAATCTACTACCAGAGGGATTGGTGTATCTGTGGAATGATGGGTCGAACATGTTCAGTTAGCAGGAAACCTGTAAATGTAAATAGACTTGGCAGAATCTGAAGAATGAGCACATGGAACACTGCTCTAAGGTCTTCTACAGAGCAACAGTCTGCAAAACCATTACGTCTTCAGAACAAATGGGGCGCCTGGCCGTGAACGTTTGCTTGGCTCTCTCTTTAAAGCAGACATAGATTTTTGGGCTGAAGTGATGACCTCTCTGTACGCGGGCTGTTTTAATCTGCTGAGGGCCCGCAATCTTGAAAAAGGTAAATCCTACATCCAATTTACAAAAAAGCATCCAATTCCATTCCATTATTGTCTAATTGCGTTGTTAGATGCTGAGGCCTATGCAACAATTATATTACAGGGACTTAAGGCAATGGAATTTCAAGCAAATATAATCCTGTTTTTTTATTGAACAGGATTCAGATAACTCGCGTCCACTGTCAATAATAGTGTTGCCTTCCCATGTTTGGCTTATTGCACTTCTTTGCCCTATCATCCACCACTCTTTGTGTTTTATGTTTATCCAGGTCCAGTCTATTCTTGGCTGCTGAGCAGGTTTTGTTGAACTGGGGGAGGACTCGATCTGTGGCATATTCACATAGACGTCAATATTTTGATCTCTGAACTTCTCGATTGTACAGTTTTAGTTGTTTCAATAGGGACAAACATAATTTCATTGCTGTTCACAACTTCTCTTTGGATAGTGGAATCTTTTGTCATTATTAAAGCTTTCATCTTACTAGTTTGTTTAGCTCCCTCACTCAACACATATAATCGATACCCTACAAAGGCCCCATAACTGAGTAATGTGTCATCAATTCTAATTACCCAGGCCTCTAATTAGGTGAAAACGGACTGCACGCTGAATGCCACAAGCAAGGCCATTGCTCCAGTTTGCCCAGCCTCAAGCTGTTTCTTTATGATGTAAATGGCCCCCCATTCTTGTTCCAATGCAGTGGTTTAAATGACGAGAATGCCTAGGAGATAATGAAGAGCTCTATTGGTGTAATAACCACAAACTAGGCAAAGATAGGGTTTCCCCTACAAGCTTTTTTATCTGCATTGTTTACATAAGTGAGGACCCTTTTGTTTTGGGAAATGGCCCCAATTAGGCTTATTTGCAACAATTAGCTCGTAGGGTCTCTTTTCAAAACAAGCACAGGAGCCCTCACTTGTATTTTTTTTCAATCTTCACCGGAGTCACAGATCCTTTGTGATTTTTGGTGAGTTTTTTTAAAGACCCCAGAATGAAGGCCAGCGGTCATGGTATTCTTACCCTGCCCCCTACTATTTTTAAAAAACGTTTTAATAAACTGTTTTAGGGGGACGCAGCTGAAGTTGAATCCCAAGATGGCTGCCAAAACTTCCTGATTAAAGTGTTGCCAGCCAATCAGATATCAAAATGAGGTGTGCGATCCCCAGAGGATCCGTATCCTTATATGTATAAATGTTTTGTTTTTTTTAAACTTAAAAACTACTGAGCAGATTTACACCAAATACAAAAAGCCTTCTTTCTTGACTAAGATCTAGCTTTCAACCCAATGTGGTGTAATTCCGTCCAGCAGTTCGGGCTGTAGTAGTGTTCAAAATCCCTATGGGAATTAACATGGGAAGCACACTTTTTTGACCCCCAGCTTAATGGATCGCCCCGAAAGTTTCCACGCACAACTCGAATCACCTGGGCATTTTTTGGGGAACATTTAGTGAAGATTTGTCAAACCACGCCAAAGATATAGGCAAGTCAAAAATCTCTTTTCCTATGGAAACTAGGTCCTAACTAGAAGAATCTACTGGCGACCACCAATAGGCAATATATATATTTTTTTTGATTCAAAACAAAGGTGATCTGCACTTGCGGGGTATACAACATTTATTTTTTATTAAGAACAGACAAAAAGAAATAGACATGTTTCAGCTATGTGCCTTTGTCAATGTCATCTTGCTCAGTTACCATCATTGTTTTAACAGATATACATATACCAGTTAATTGGCTGACTGTCCTGATTATACATTATGTTATGTTCCCGGGTTAGGCCCATGGAGCGAAGCATCTAATTTCTTATATTGTCATCTTTTTCACAATAACATTGCTGCCATGAACATTTGCATACATTACAATTTTAGTTTTGTTTCTCTGAAACTACTTGTTTACACATCTAGTTTTGTACAACATTATCACGATGCCTTGCGCATCATGTACAAGGCCTTGTTACGCACTGTACAAATGTTGTTCTATCTTCATCCATGGGGTGACAGAGCTATCAACATATTCATAAAATTGCTAATCTACAACGTACATCGCAACACTGCTTTATATTATAAATAATGAGTAACCTGGTAAATCAGCAGAGGAGGCCCTTCAGCTGACACCGAGGGTCCCTGCATGCTGATACTTCACCAGGCAGCGTTCTGACATCTCGTGAGGGTTGTCCAGTTTGTGATGATGATGGGGTCCTTCATTCTTTCCTGCTAGGTAATGGGGTTGGATCGTCCTTTGAGGGGATTCTTGTCTTCACACCTATGCACATTCTAGGTACACTAGTAGGTTTTACATAGTAGGAGTACGCCTGATTACTGCTTTGTTAATATGCCTGCAAATATAGACTGCTTTAGCACCATGGCAAAGCTGTCCCTACTATTTACTCTTTTGGTGCTCGTAGTCACTTTCATCTGCTTTCTGTCTACTGATTATCGCAGCACATGTATTCTTTACAAGAAAAACGTTGGATCAATAAATATATTGAAAATGTCCCACTGTGTTTTCTGTATATTTCTCTGAGCACACGTAAGCAGAAGGACTGAGCAAAAGGTTAGGCTCTGTTTCCACGAGCCCTGAAGGAACAAGGTTCTCATGTTCAGCGGTTGCCAGAAACGATTCACTCCTTGGTACCGTTCCCCTCCCCACACTTACAATACCCAGGAACTTTTATCCCTCAGACCTCCAGCGTCCCTTTGTCCTCTACTTCCTTGCCACACGCTTAAACGCCTGAGCGATCTAGGTATCTCCCAGGTTTGTTTACCACCCGGACCGAATTACAAGCGCAGAATGGGCTCAACGAAGTCCCCTACTAGCCCTAACCCACCTCTGTTTAATTTGGACTGTATCTATCTTAATACTAGATCGCTGGTGAGGCATCAGCTGGATATATTTCTGTTACTTACTTCGCACAAACCTGACCTGTTGCTACTTACTGAGACCTGGCTTACTGAGAACTCACAGCCCGATATACTGGCCTCACTCCCATCAGATTATTATATTTTGGCAGCAAATCGTGCTCCAGGTAAAGCCGGAGGGGGAGTGGCGGCCATCATTAACAAAAAACATCATTTTGTTAGTCGCCCGTCCCTGCTGCTACCTGGCACCGAAAATGTAGTCATAAAAACCGATACAGAGAAAGGCGCCATAGCCCTGGTTTTACTTTACCGTCCCAAACAAACTATGCCCGCCTTCCCCTCAGGACTCGCCGAACAATTAGCGTCAATCACATTGAAATACCCTCATACCATCCTTATCGGAGACTTTAACCTGTGGTTTGACAACCTGGACACTGATACCCAAGCAAGAGAATTGTATGACCTACTCACCGACATCAATATGATCCAATTCATACAGTCCCCCACTCATGAGAAAGGCCACCACCTCGACCAACTATGGTCGCATAATCTCCCTCTATCATCCATCTCGATTCAACCCTGCATTTGGTCAGACCACCATTTTGTTCATTTTTCCCTTCAAATAAGGAGACAACACCAGACTCCTCCTCAGACTGGAGGGGAAACTCGCAAATGGGGGGCGATAGATCCTTCTGCCTTTCTGGATACCCTGGTCTCTACCCTGCCACCATTTGACGACATGGGGGACGTAGATGACATCCATAAGGCGCTCTTTTCCTGGATCCAAAGCGCTGCAAATATTCATGCTCCCAATGTAAAATTTTCCCGCTCACGCGACAAAGAGGCCCACAAATGGTTCACTGCGGACCTTAAACAACTTAAACTAGAGGTCAGGCAAAAAGAGAGAATTTGGCGCAGGAATTATCTTTCACAAGATAAAGAGGCTTATTGCTTGAGTCGCCGCCTCTACCAAAAAACCATCCTCCAGAAGAAGACCGACTATTTTTCAGGTATAATTCTGAAATCTCAGAACCAAACTAAAGATATCTTTAGAATAGTGAACGACCTCTGCAACGATGAGCGTACATCACTTATCGTACAATCTCAAGCTTTATGTGATGATTTGAATGATTACTTCATCAACAAAATCATTACCATTAAACAAAGTATACCATCACACTCTGCCAATAACATCACTGAGGACACATATATGAACCCAGAGACCTTAGACCTCATTCCCCTGATCGATTCCATACAATTGTCGGAACTCCTTCTACGGGTCAAATCAGGTTCACCCAACGACATCTGCCCTCCTTCTATTTTTAGAGAATTAGGCCTATCCCTTCCACATGCACTTTTGCCTATTCTCAATGAGTCTCTGAGACAAGGTAGAGTCCCCGCAGATTTCAAAAAAGCCCTCCTTATACCTCTGGTGAAAAAACAAGGGAAGGACCCGTTGGATTTAACCAACTATAGACCTATTTCCCTGTTGCCCTACCTCTCAAAAGTGCTGGAGGCCCATGTCTCTAAGAGTGTCTCCAATTTCATCGAGACCACCAACTATTTGGAGCCTAATCAAGCGGGATTCCGCCCGGGTCACTCAACAGAGGCGGTGATCCTGGCGGTCCAGGACAACCTTAGAGCTAGCGCGGATGCTGATCTGCATCAAGCCCTGGTGCTGCTTGACCTCTCGGCGGCGTTCGACACGGTTGACTATGACATTCTGATCAACCGTGTCGAACAGGCCGGCCTGAGAGGACCAGCGCTGAGTTGGATTACTTCTTTTATTGAGGGTCGGACGCAGGCAATCCAACTAGGCAGCTTCATAGGCACCAGGCATATGTCCACCTGCAGAGTTCCGCAGGGGCCGTCATTATCCCCCTTATTATTTAATCTTTATTTACGCCCTCTTCTTCATTCCCTTAAGAAATTTAAAGTCACGGTGTTCAACTACGCGGATGACTTACAGCTATTATTTCATCTCAATATCCCTGACGCTGTGTCCGAATTTCAGAACACCATGAAACACATCCAATGCTGGATGAACGAAAACCATCTAAAACTCAACCCGGGCAAAACAGAATTACTTTTGCCCGGGAATAGTTTATCCAGCTGGAGTGTGAACTTCTGGCCTGCAGACCTGGGCATACCCCCTGAAAAGTCCACTGCTGTAAAGAGCTTAGGCATCACGCTCCAATCGGACCTGTCCTTAAAAACTCAGGTGGGCGCCACGGTCTCAGCAAGCTTTTTCCAAATGAGGAAAATAAAAAAAATTGCTCACCTTCTCACTCAGTCTGCCTTAACCCAGGTCAATATGGCCTTAGTCATGTCCCGTCTGGATTACTCCAACAGTGTCTATCTGGGACTTCCAGCGGGCCTGTTGAAGAGACTCCAACTAGTCCAGAACCAGGCGGCCAGACTTATCCTACATCAGCCAAAATGGTCCTCTATCAAATCAGGACTCGAAAAACTACACTGGCTTCCCATTCCCCAGCGTATAGCCTTTAAAACTGGCTGCATCATCTTCAAAGCCACACAAGAGAAAGGCCCTGCCTTTATTTGTAGCCTGATCTCTAAATATACACCTACCAGAAGTCTGCGCTCTGCTCAAAAATCCTTACTGGAGGTGTCTCGCTTTAAAAGGAAGCGACAGGGAGGTAGCTGCTTCCGCCATCTAGCAGCCTTACTTTGGAATTCCATTCCCTTACCGATCAGGCAGAGCAAGGACTTACTCACCTTTCGTAAAGGATTAAAAACATGGCTGTTCTATCAAGCTTACCATTAAGCCACTATTAGCTCGGTGTTATGTTGGACTGATCCCTCACCTCTTCTATAGCGCCATGAAGCCCACGGGCGTACGAGCGCTTTATAAATTGATTTTAACATAACATAACATAACATGGTGGCACTGTGAGCTGGCTAGTCTCTGGGCCAACATATCCTGTGGGGTGCCCAGAATAAGTCTAGGCATCTCAACCAAAGTTGTGTCCAACAAATGCACAGGTTCTACGGATTAGTAGGAACTACACGACAAATCAACGATGGACTTAAGATGTTCTTGCAAATTGATGGCCTTCTTTCTAATTCCCACAATGGCACTGATTTAAATCTTTCCCAAATTACATAAAAACAGATTTCCCCCACCAGCCTTACCCTTTGTATTTGGGATCAATTCTGTCCTGGAATGATTGTCACAATTTTGTGACCGGTTTCTTTGGCCTTTGATGAAAATTATGCCTTCATTCCTGAAGGAAACCAAAGAGGTTCTCTCTTTTCTTGATACCTTGAGTTTTGACTCCAGTTTGGATCTATTATTGGCAATGGATATTGAGGCTTCAGATTCTTTTTTACTATAGGAACAGACCCTCCTTGTTATTGATAATATCCTCAAGGACACTGTCATAGACACCATTACACCAATACAGTTTGTGACAAATTGAGTGACAACACCATCTACCATAAAGTAACGTGCACTTCAATGGGAAACACATTTGTTCCAAGCCTGGCCTGCCTATATGTTCACCAATTTTAACAGGATCACATCTACAGCAATACTAATCAATGCCTGTTGAACATTAGATTATGACACTGGTATTTTGGTGATGTCGTTATATTCTGAAGAGGTGACATGACATTGGTAAGGAGTTTTACAGATGGATCAACACAAGGGATCCCTGCTTGCAGTTCACCCACACAATTGATAGGGATACAATTTCATTACTCAATCTTAACACCAAGATAATAGGTGTCAAAATAACTACAATGGTATACAGAAAAACTCACAGACGAAAATAGTCTCCTTCACTTTGATAGTCCTCATCCGAGGTCCATGAGAGAGAATTGACCTTATGGTCAGTTTCCACACATCAGGCCTCATGAAGATCACAGCACTCACCTGTGTATTCAGTGGCTTTTGGTGAACCATTATAGATAGATATATCTATACGTTCTATTCCAGATGCTCCCGCTATTCGTGTATTCCTGATGAGACATGAATACCTTTCTGGCTTGAAACACCATCAAAGTATTTAGCAAACAAATGTCAACAAAAAGCAGCCTTCAGGGCTAATGGACTTTCCTTTTAGAATCAATGTTGGTTCTTAAGAAATTCACATTTTTTTTAATTAATATTTTCTGTGGTTCTTGAATCACAGATTTTTTAATTTCAGGATGATATGATCACAATTGTTCCTGTTATTACCCTTTTGAATGACCTAGATGAAAGACTATCATAATCATTATGGTGGTCTTTGACTTGAATGTATGGTGATAGTATTAGATGCAGCTGGTTATTCAACCATGTATATCCTTTACTTTTGTTATGAATGATATGTACAAGTGCAATTGTTTAGGTTTTGCAATTACTCCCAGGCCTCATGGGTTTATGGGTACCTCTTGAAGCTTAATATATGGTGTAGTATTTTGAGGCCACAAATGCCCTAAAAAAGGTCTCTGTTAAACTGGAGTCTCACCTGGTGTTATAGATTTCTTGAAGATTTTTTCTGACTTGGAAACAAGCACTGACTGGTTTAAAATATAACTTGTCTAAGGATACTTTAACTCATAACATTAAAATAACTAATTTCCCTGCACAAATTTCATGTTTGAAGGGTTTTCATTGTGCCATATATTCCAGCTTCTAAAGGTGCAAAGGGGTGCTGTATGACTTCTCCATATGAAAGACCATATTATAGACTCAAACTCATTTCTTCACTACCTATAACAGCATGACTGAACCATAAGGTTCTGTTTCTTCTGAATAACACACAATCTTCCAGTTATACTGTCACTCCATGGTGCCCCACTCACACTCCTTAGTATTCCTCAGGTAATCTCATAGTCTATCAACATTTCAAACAGCAATCAGTTGCATGGTGAATTATTTATTGTTTGTGGATGATGGGGAAATTCTGGAGCACCTTCTCTATTTAACAGAAATATTAGACTAACCAGACCCAGTTCAACAAAACTCTTGAAACTCTCCTTTTTAGTGTTTGGCTGCTGGCAGTTTTAGCTGTCTGTTGCACGTGCTATTGCATTCAGTACAGGTACACAGCATATTGTGGAAGTCTACTGATAGACCTGTCAGCCTTAGAGTTTTCGTCCGAAATGCTTTTTCCCTTACTTCTCCAAATTTGTCTTTACTCATTTTTGGTGGCTATTGCACTTTGTGCACTTCATCATTGCTAACCAGTACTAAAATATATGTGTTTACTCATTAAAACACAATAAAATTGGCTTATCCTCAGTTGGCATTTTTAATCTACTTATATGTCCCTAATGGAGTACTGTTAAGTGTAGCCAGGACCTGTAAATTAAATACTAGTAGTGTGCCCAGAACACTTGTTGTGCCACCGACTTAAGTAGCTTTACAAAGGTGTCCCAGGCCTGCCATTGCAGCCTGTGTGTGCAATTTTAAACTGCCAGTTTGACCTGGCAAAATCAATGTTTTGCTAGGCTAAAACCTTGCCTTGTAATTGTATAAGTCACCCCTAGGTCGTCCTTAATAGCCCCCAGGGCAGGGTGCAGTGTACTTAAAAAGTTGTACATGTACTTTTGAGCTTTACATGTTCTGACAGTGAAAAACACTTACATTAGTTTTTGACTATTGCAAGGCCTATGACTTCCGTAGGATAACATTGGGGTTACCATATTACATTTAATAAAGAAAATAACCAAATAGGGACTGGTAAGCAGTTCATGAAATAGTAATGAAAAAACCTCTGTTATGGTAAAGTCTCATTTTGAGTTACAATTTTAAAAATCCCACTTTTATAAAGTTTGCATTTTTCTACCTTTGCCTTTTAGTGCCTGCCGCCTGTCTCTGGGTCACATGAGTAGGTGCAGTTGGCAGTTGTCTTTGTGTATTCCTCCTCGACAGCCACAGACAATAGAGAGCTTAGCGCTGCCTGGATGGGTCATCACTGGCAGAGCAGGCCCCAGTCACACTTACTCCTGAATAGGCAGTGCCCTGACTTTAAATAAAGACTGCATACCCCTTGTAGTTAGTCTGGATCCAGGACAGGGTAGACAGGGAGCTTGAGCACTTCAAATGGAATCTGCTAGAAATTTCTCCCACTTCAAAGAAGCCCCCAAGTAAAAATATTGGAATCCAGACAACAACAATTCAGTACAATTCTAGACATGTGGAAGACTCAGCCAGGAAGAAGGACTGCTGTGCTGCTGAAAGGACTGACTCTCTGTTTAACTGCTGCCCTAATGGACTGCTACCCTGCTGACCTGCTGCCCTCTTACCTGAGTGAGAAGGACTAGACCTGCAACCTGTACCTAGGACCATGAGAGTGACTCTTGTAACACGCAGATGGACTATGCAACTTTCAGTCCTACCCTGCCAAGTTGTTCCATCCCAGTCCTTGACCCTTGGAGGTGGGACTGAAAGTCCTCTGCCAGTCCATCTGAGGACATGACACATCTCTTCTGCTGGACTGCAAAACCGCAAGCAGAATGGATGCATCACCTCTACTGAGTGAACTTTCCTTGTGCAAGTACTTTATATCACCCCCTGCCTGGGGCGTAACACCGGCCCACGCAGCCCCCGCTTTGCGGGGGCCCGTGCTCCAGGGGCCCCCTCACTTACTTCATCATGAATTGAATGGTTGTGGTGCGCAGTGCGCACTGCACCTTTAATAAATTAAATGGTGCGCAAGGCATTCATGGATGCTTGAGCCCCCGCCGGGCCTCAGAAGCTAATAACCATTAAATGGTGCACAACAACAACTGCTGGACACGCGCCGGGGCCACCGGGCCCCGGCCGAGGCCCCTGAGGGTCTTAATAAATGGTGCCCGTCCCCGGCCGGAGCATCTGATGTTCTTAATAAACGGTGCGCGGCCCCGGCCACGGCCTCTCTCTGAGGCTCTTTATATTAAACTGGGTGCACGCGGCACGCAGTTGCTTCTGCGATGCGTGTGCGCGTTCTTCAGGGTGGGGCAGGGCTGGTGACCAATGCCCTGATTTGAATTTGTCCTGACTTGCGCATTGAGTGCGCGCAATTAAACGTGTGCCTGACTGCATGAGACTGAGGTGTGTCTGACATCCCAACTCCCAAGAAGACCCAACCACGCTCCTACACAGGACTGTCCGAAGTCTGTCACTGGCGGCCATAATTTTAATTAATGTATTAGCCCCCCGGCCCCTGCCTAGCTAACCTTGCCCTACCCCTGCCTACTGCTGCCTGCTCACGCCTAACTCTGAGGCTGCAGGCCAGGCCCAGCTGACCAGCCCCAGCCCTCAGGTCAGGTGAGTCAGAGTCTGCGCTGCGTCCGAGGCCAAGCCTTGTAGCAGGAGTGAAAATATCTGTGGGTGGTGGCGAGGACCGTCGGATTAAGTCTCAGTGGGTGGAGGGGTGGTAATCAGAGAATTTGGTTGGGAATCAGCCAGGGAGGGGCGGGCATCATGGTGGGGCCCGGCCAGCAATAGAAGTAAAATTATAGGGTGCCATAGGCTGCTCACCTCCCTGTCTGTTCTTTGGCTTTGTTGAGAAATACAGCAGTTTTCTAAGGAAAGCAGATTTAAGAAAGTGCTGCGCTGTTTATAGGAGAGTGCAGTACTTTTGAAGAGAAGGTTGGAATGGTTTAAAGAAGACTGCACCCCTCTTATGCATTTTTGAGGAAGAATACTGCATTCTGAAAAGGCAAGTGTAGCTTTGAATAGAAAGTGCCATACTTTCCAGGCGTCAGGGTACTTTACGCTTGCAAGCGGTTGACTGTATGGATTTCAGGAAATGGGACTTAGGGAAGAAAGCTACAAAAGGATGATGTATTTTGCTTGTGTCAGGGTGTTTCCAGTTGCTGTGCACCATGCTGCAATATTGTTGTGATCTGCTTGTAAACAAACTGAGTTTGCTTCCTTGCGATGAGCGGGTTTAATACCATCCAATAAGAAGTATTCATGAAATGGAGATATTTGTATACATTGGAGTATGAGCCATCCACAAAGTGTGCCATTCTTGAAAGCAAATTGGGAGTTTTGCAAGCAGATAATAGTTTTCTACTCTCATGGAACTACTCGTGCATTCTCATCTCCAGCCCCCTGTCCTTATTTTATTTTGTCAATTCCAAACTTTACAGGCTGAAGAGGCGCAGAGATGGGCAATCTAAAGGATGCTTATAGTGAGCTGCATTTTGATTGGCTGATGCCAGATTGGGATACAGACAATTATGTGCTTCATTGTAGCTGAAGTGGCTCTCATCCTTCGCCACCGAGGTTAGCACAAATGGATGAAGGGACCCCTCCTAACACCATAAAACAACACCCAGTCGGCTGTACCTATGGGCAGAGGGCTTGCAGGAATTCGGGATGTCAAAGTTATGGCCCGTGGGATTTTCCAAACTGCCATGTGACTGAGGGGCCTCTTCCCAGGACATAGCGGGGAGAGGCCCCTCTCTGCAGGCCCCAGCAAAGCGTGCATGCTACCCCTCTCTGGTTCTCGCTGCATTGAAGCTCTACCCTAATGTACCAGGCCAAAATTATTGTAGTTATATTTTCACTTTGTAGAGACAGCGTACAGCGCAAAGCACTACTCCAGTGCATGATGGGTATGAACTGAAATACCAGCACCTACCTTTTATATAAATAATTTAATTTATTTCAAGGTGAAGGGTGCACAATTTTCTGACAAATAAAAAATATCAGTCAAACGTTACTCCTGGAAATGATTCTACAACTATTGAGTGATTTTCTGGCAGCCTCCCAGATGTTTATGTTCATTTTCCAAGGGACTGTCGATCCGGCTCACACAGCAAGTGCACACCAGCCTTTCTAAACTTCAAAGATGCAGTCCACATGCAGAACTCCCTTCCTCCCCTCATCCCAGCAAATTCTTCCAACTCCAAATCCTGGCAGGGTCGACTAAGCTGTTAATCCTTTTGGGGACGATATAGTGAGGGCAATATCACAAGATGAATAAAAATCTTACAAGGTGAATAAACTTAGTGTGAGAAGTTGGCCTGGTATATAATGCTCACTAATTCTTAGTGATCACTTTGTACCATGCCAAGCAACCCTTATGATGATTGGTTGTAATTCAACCTTGTAGACCAGTTATCCTAGTGGTAACGTGGACAAAGCAGTCTTAGGCTAAACTCTGAAAGGCATGTGAAGCCAGCTGTATTACCATACACAACCCCCTTGAATACCAAATGAAAGGACACCACACAGATATATATTGAAAATATATATTGATTTATTAACTATAAAATCCCCTGGACTCTTTATGAGCACAAAAGCACAAGCGTTAAATCACAAGACAGTTTAAAATACACAAAAGTTGCACAATATGGATGAGCCCTAGGGGCCACCTAAACCATATACTAAGAAAGTGGTATAAGAGATACCAAATAGAAAGGGAACAGGCCTAGGACCTTGGGAATCGCTGGAGCTATTCCACACTAGCAGTGACTAAGTCGGGAAAGGCCCGCGGGACTCGGGTGCAGTGTTCAAAGTGCACTCACTTTCCAATGTAAAGTCTATAGTGCGTAAAAAGTACAAAGTTAGATAGTTCAGAACCTTCCGAGTGACCTATAAAGCTGAAACTTAAGACACAGGCCCTTGAGATGTGTACCAGTGTAGGAACACCGGCGGAGCTGAGTTACTTCACCCACAGGAAGCGGGTGCACAGGGTTGAAGTAGTGTCGGGTTTCGTCACGCTGGTCGATGGTGCTTGGAGCTGAAGATGCTGCAGGCGGCTCGATGTGAAGAGTTCTGGTGGATCCAAGGGTGGATCTGAAGATGTGAAGACCTGAAAGCAGAAGGGACAATGTTCAAAGTCACTAGCCAGTGACTACCGTGGAACCAGATTGGAACCAGGCGATGTCGGGTGCAAACAGGCGTTGTCTGGTAGCTTCTCTCTGCAGCCACGTGGACACCGGGGGTCGAGGACGTCCAGGAGTTGGTCACGAGCGGTCACACGCAGGCTTCTCGCTGTTGGCGGTGTCGGCGACCTGATCGAAGCAAACAGGCCTTGGCTAATGCAAGCCACGCAGGAATCAAAAGATGCTTAACACTCGGACCAGCAAGGTCAGAGCGAGGGCTCCTTTTCACAGGAGCTTAGGTGAGTCTGGAGCAACAAGACCCGCTGTGTAGTTCGTCGGTTTCGTTGCCAAGATGGCCGCTGACCACGTGGCTAGTGGCCGGGATGGCGCGTCAAATGGCACAATGCAAAAGGGCCCCACGCAGATCGTGGAGATGCTGGAGGGCTCTTCTTCAGTGCAAGGGCTGCTTGGTGGTGGGGGTTCTCAGTCCCCAAAGCACAACGTCGAGGATGCCTCAGATGCTGCGCAGTCAGCTTTTCGAGTGTCTTCCAAGAGGTCCGGTCCCACGTCACTCGGTGCCTCCACGGGTCCCTTCTTTGCAGGGACTGTGGATCGGGCTCTGAGAGGTCTGGGAGTCTGGTTCTTGTCGGGCTCTGGGCTCCGGCTCCGGCGGGAGGCGGCGGCAAAGCAGACATCGAGTTGCTGGTTGGTGCCTGTGTTCACAGGGTGGCCACTCCTAGGCCACAAGGGAGATTCTCTTCAGTCTTCTGAGCAGGAGAATGTCGAAGTCCAGTTTTCTTCTTTGTTTAAAGTTGATTCAGGATGATCTGCTGTGCAATGGCACTGCTCCCACTCTTATTCCCAATCTGGGGGGTGGATCACCTACTAGGTCCCTCCTCTGGGAGGAACCAGGAAGGGGGGCGGTTACACCCCCTTTCCTTTGTCCAGCTCCTCGCCAGGCCTGGGTCTGGGAAGTCCCAGGACCGGTTTGGACTGGCCTATGCACGGGGACACCTTGTGTGCCCCGGGCATGTCTGATTCTATTCAGCCCTGTCCTACCCAATACACAAAACCCTGTCTGTGGGTGGTGCTCGCACCTCCCAAGGCAGGAAACCCTTTGTCCAGGCCACCCTTTGCCGAGTTTCGGTCAGCAGCAGGAGGCCAGACTCGTGTCTGTGGTGGCAGCATCCATTTTGTGATGCTGAGGCTCTGGTTAACTTTAACCGGGGTTAAGGCTACACACATGTCGTGTCCCTCTAGAAGGGTGGAATGCTATCCCCGTCGACAGAACTGTCGAGGGGATAGTATTCCAATTCGTATGACACCTTACTCGACATGTTTTGATAAAGCCAAACCAAAGATAGCATTTAACCGCGAGGATTATAATGCACTTAAGAGTATATGGTATGGCAATATCCCGGAACAGCTTAGGGAGTGGTTCCCGACAGCTGCAGACAGGCTCAGCTCATGCTAGAGCACCATCTCACATATTTCCAAGCACTCTGCCTCCAGGATTGATGAGGCCTTCCATAGGAGTGGCTGATAGGAACATATGTGTCCAGTTTAAGGGTAGATATAGGGATACTATATCTAAGTAAGAGGTGATTACACCAACTTACCCCAGCTGAGTGATCAGCCAGTGTGTCAAATATGGAGGCCAGGCCAGGGGTGGCACAATACATGCTGCAGCCCCTGGTAGGCCTTGGAAACACCTATGCCCTGGGTACCTATGGTACACTGTTACAGGGGCCTATAAGGTGAACCAGTTCCAATTTTGTATGCACCTAAGGTACATGGAGTCCATTTTAAGGAGAGAGCAATTAGCCTGGGGCCCTGAATAGCAGGATCCCAGGCCTTCTGTCTCTTCTTCTTCCTCTTCCTCCTCATCTACCTGAGGAGCTCCAGTGATGGGGGCTTCCTCATCTACCAGGATGATAGGGACAGGGGTGTCTACAGTGTCATCCTCTGAAGGATGGCCTCCTTCAGCATCCCCTGTGGGGTTTGCCTTAGAGGTCTTTAGAGTCTCAGACTGATCCAAGATCTCTCTAAGGAGGTCTGTGGTAGGGGTAGGCCCTGTCCTCAGACCCCTTAAGACACAAAGCTGTCTTAGTTCCTTAAAGGAAAAAATAGCAAATTTGGATGGTGCCCTTGGAGAGTCACTCTCAACAGGGATGTTCCCAGTGGAACCCTCTGCTCCAGACATTGCTCTAGTGTGGGTGGATGTGTTGCAATCTACCTACACTGGTGTTTACCTACTAAACCTATCTAGTAGTTGTAGTCAGGGTGTGCTACTCCCTTTGCTCTACAACAACTAAGTTCAGTAGAACTTAAGTATACTAGTCTTGTTTTATATGTACCTAGCAGGTACCTGTATGATCTTTCAAATGATAATCTCAAAGATTGTAATGGTAAAACAACAGCAAGCTCAGATCCCAATCCGCTGCTCACCAATGTGAGAAGTTGGCCTGGCATATAATGCTCACTAATTCTTAGTGATCACTTTGTACCATGCCAAGCAACCCTTATGATGATTGGTTGTAATTCAACCTTGTAGACCAGTTATCCTAGTGGTAACGTGGACAAAGCAGTCTTAGGCTAAACTCTGAAAGGCATGTGAAGCCAGCTGTATTACCATACACAACCCCCTTGAATACCAAATGAAAGGACACCACACAGATATATATTGAAAATATATATTGATTTATTAACTATAAAATCCCCTGGACTCTTTATGAGCACAAAAGCACAAGCGTTAAATCACAAGACAGTTTAAAATACACAAAAGTTGCACAATATGGATGAGCCCTAGGGGCCACCTAAACCATATACTAAGAAAGTGGTATAAGAGATACCAAATAGAAAGGGAACAGGCCTAGGGCCTTGGGAATCGCTGGAGCTATTCGAGACTAGCAGTGACTAAGTCGGGAAAGGCCCGCGGGACTCGGGTGCAGTGTTCAAAGTGCACGCACTTTCCAATGTAAAGTCTATGGTGCGTAAAAAGTACAAAGTTAGATAGTTCGGAACCTTCCGAGTGACCTATAAAGCTGAAACTTAAGACACAGGCCCTTGAGATGTGTACCAGTGTAGGAACACTGGCGGAGCTGAGTTACCTCACCCACAGGAAGCGGGTGCACAGGGTCGAAGTAGTGTCGGGTTTCGTCACGCTGGTCGATGGTGCTTGGAGCTGAAGATGCTGCAGGCGGCTCGATGTGAAGAGTTCCGGTGGATCCAAGGGTGGATCTGAAGATGTGAAGACCTGAAAGCAGAGGGGACAATGTTCAAAGTCACTAGCCAGTGACTACCGTGGAACCAGATTGGAACCAGGCGATGTCGGGTGCAAACAGGCGTTGTTGGGTAGCTTCTCTCTGCAGCCACGTGGACACCGGGGGTCGAGGACGTCCTGGAGTCGGTCACGAGCTGTCCCACGCAGGCTTCTCGCTGTTGGCGGTGTCGGCCACCTGATTGGAGCAAACAGGCCTTGGCTAATGCAAGCCAAGCAGGAATCGAAAGATGCTTAACACTCGGACCAGCAAGGTCAGAGCGAGGGCTCCTTTTTACAGGAGCTTGGGTGAGTCTGGAGCAACCAGACCCGCTGTGTAGTTTGTAGGTTTCGTCGCCAAGATGGCCGCTGACCACGTGGCTCGTGGCCGAGATGGCACATCGAGTGGCACAATGCAAAAGGGCTCCATGCAAATCGTGGAGATGCTGGAGGGCCCTTCTTCGGTGCAAGAGCTGTTAGGTGGTGGGGGTTCTCAGTCCCCAAAGCACAACATCGAGGATGCCTCAGATGCTGCGCAGTCAGTCTTTCGAGTGTCTTCCAAGAGGTCCGGTCCCACGTCACTCGAAGCCTCCACGGGTCCCTTCTTTGCAGGAACTGTGGATCGGGCTCTGCGAGGTCTGGGAGTCTGGTTCTTGTCGGGCTCTGGGCTCCGGTCCCGGCGGGAGGCGGCGGCAAAGCAGACGTCGAGTTGCTGGTTGGTGCCTGTGTTCACAGGGTGGCCACTCCTAGGCCACAAGGGAGATTCTCTTCAGTCTTCTGAGCAGCAGAATGTCGAAGTCCAGTCTTCTTCTTTGTTTAAAGTTGATTCAGGATGATCTGCTGTGCAATGGCACTGCTCCCACTCTTATTCCCAATCTGAGGGGTGGATCACCTACTAGGTCCCTCCTCTGGGAGGAACCAGGAAGGGGGGCGGTTACACCCCCTTTCCTTTGTCCAGCTCCTCGCCAGGCCTGGGTCTGGAAAGTCCCAGGACCGGTTTGGACTGGCCTATGCACGGGGACACCTTGTGTGCCCCGGGCATGTCTGATTCTATTCAGCCCTGTCCTACCCAATACACAAAACCCTGTCTGGGGTGGTGCTCGCACCTCCCAAGTCAGGAAACCCTTTGTCCAGGCCACCATCTGCCGAGTTTCGGTCAGCAGCAGGAGGCCAGACTCGTGTCTGTGGTGGCAGCATCCATTTTGTGATGCTGAGGCTCTGGTTAACTTTAACCGAGGTTAAGGCTACACACATGTCGTGTCCCTCTAGAAGGGTGGAATGCTATCCCCGTTGACAGAACTGTCGAGGGGATAGTATTCCAATTCGTATGACACCTTACTCAACATGTTTTGATAAAGCCAAACCAAAGATAGCATTTAACCGCGAGGATTATAATGCACTTAAGAGTATATGGTATGGCAATATCCCGGAACAGCTTAGGGAGTGGTTCCCGACAGCTGCAGACAGGCTCAGCTCATGCTAGACCACCATCTCACATATTTCCAAGCACTCTGCCTCCAGGATTGATGAGGCCTTCCATAGGAGTGGCTGATAGGAACATATGTGTCCAGTTTAAGGGTAGATATAGGGATACTATATCTAAGTAAGAGGTGATTACACCAGCTTACCCCAGCTGAGTGATCAGCCAGTTGTGTCAAATATGGAGGCCAGGCCAGGGGTGGGACAATACATGCTGCAGCCCCTGGTAGGCCTTGGAAACACCTATGCCCTGGGTACCTATGGTACACTGTTACAGGGGCCTATAAGGTGAACCAGTTCCAATTGTGTATGCACCTAAGGTACATGGAGTCTATTTTAAGGAAAGAGCAATTAGCCTGGGGCCCTGAATAGCAGAATCCCAGGCCAACTAAGTCAAAAACCAGCTAAACACCAGGCAAAAAGTTTGGGGGTAACCATAGTCAGATATCCACCTTCCTACACTTAGCACAAGATGAAAAAAAATCAAGTGAATAAATATGAGATGCACAAGGTGAGGTACTATGAGATGAATAAAAATTAACTTTTTAAAGTGCCAATTTGTAACTTAGTTTGGGTCCAGAGGGGGGCTCTAGCAAAGCCTTGAGGTTGGGCAACAGATGCCGTCCAGTGGTTAACAGGACTCAACTTTGGGGAGCATCAGGATCACATCAGCAGAATCTTACTCGCTTCATCTGGTGGGGAGGGGGCAGGACTTCGAGATGCATGAAGGACCCTTTGTTTCAGCTGTCCATTCAAGAGAGGGGACCCCCACAGTGCCACTTTTTGATAGGCTGGCTAGGTCGTCAAGTGCTTCCAGTGCTAGCCACGGCCGGCACCTCTGTGTGATGAAAGGATACTGAAGCTTGGAAGTCTGTGGCTTGCACGCCCCTTCCTCCCCCCGCCCCCCCAGTCGGGCCTCTCTCCATCCACTCTCCGCGCTCCTCCAGCCAGCAGTGCCACGACCCCACAGTCCACGCTCAGAAGGAGGGTTAGTGAGGAAGTGATGGATGAAGGGCAAGGGAGCTTGCGCCAGGGAAGAATGAAAGGATTGGGACCAGCTGCCTGCTGGCCCTTCCTTCCTCCCATGCACTCTAAGGATTCCTGATTCAACTGGAGGCGATGGATGGGGAATTAATGGCTTCTGCTGCAGAGCTGCCACTCCTGTCGCGTTTAAGATCAGGGACCCTAGCTCAGTCCCTCCCAGTTCCTCTGAGTTTTGGGAGACTGAAGAGAAAACTTAATAAACAGATAAATAACAGGCCACTGTGAGCGGCTGTGAGCCATGGGACATAGGGAAGAGGGCGATGGCCATAGGAGGGGCTGGCAGGAATTGGCCTATAAGGCAGGCAAGGGGTGATGGGGCATCAGACAGAGTTTGGTGAGGGTTTTGGCAGGGAGTTTAGAGGTAGTAGAGTTCAGGTGATCAGATTAAGTATGTGTGTGTGGGTAATAGGCCATAAGAAATTTGGGGTGATGGAACCTTTCCTTTATCTGGGTAAAATGTGACTTCAGTGAGTTTTATAACAATGGTGGACATTTGGGTTTGGAGTAATTTTCTGGAATATTTATTTTCTAATACTGTGACCCTAGAGGGACAATAGGATACAGGAGACTTTTGGTGAAGAATTTTCTAGAGACAGCAGGTTATGCATGGGTATATGGGCTGATGGACAGGAGGGCTTTGGGCACTGATGTGTCATGGCTGGGGATTTAGGGGAGGGATGTGAAACTTTAGGCCCTTGGGGGCGATGGGGCATAGGTTGGGGAGATGATGGGACATGCAAGGTGGCTTGAACAAGCTGAGATCTGGGTGGAAGTTGATGAGAACCATAGAGAAAATTAGCAGTTTGGGGTGATATGACATATGAATGGTGTAGATGCAGTGACATAACAGAGGCCCTCGCAGTGCGGCTGGTCCCCGATCTCCACTGGGTCTCCTCAGCACTATACTCTGGCCTGAGAGCTTGTATGTGAGTCCGGAGGGTGGCCCCCCTGTACTTTGCATACCCTCTATGTGTTTTGTTACGCGACTGACCCCTGCAGCCTCATCAGAACTGCTGCTGCATGACACATCCCCGGCACAGGCCCTCTTATCCTAAATCTCTCATTGACGGCACCCTTAATGATGATTCAGAACTCCGCTTCGCCATTCCCATAACTTCTTCAGAACCAGCTTGTGCACAACGCAATCTTGATTCAGGACTTCACATTGCAAGCCTCCTTGTCAACGGCCTCCTCAAACATGAGGCAGGACCTTGTATCACAGCCTCTGTGCTCCTCATAACTAACACTGCACAAGTCATCTCCTTGGCTGCTCAATGCATCCTCGATGCAGGACCTTGCAATGCTCCTCAACCAGGATTTACGGTACCTTTGCTAAGTGGGTTGAACTGGGTCCCTGTAGCCGACCCATGTTTCATTGCAGTGGGCCTGAACTTGTGACCATACCTGCAGTTATGGAGTGTGAGTTGGCAAGCCGGGAAGTTGCATTGTAGTTGAGCTCAAACAGTTCTGTAGGAAAAGGGAACTGCAAATGAAGAAGGGCACCAAGAAGTTGGAGCTTCAGAAAGCTCTGACGGTCTGGATGTAGGTCCTTCAGTTACTGGCAGCGCAGAAGATGGAAATGAGCAGGATGATGTGGAGGATACAGAGCAGAGCCTGGATACCAGCCCTGAGATGCAGCTTTCAGGGGAGACTCATCTCCTGAATTGGAACTCCCTGCCAGAGCAGAAAGCAGTGTTTCGTTGCATGGCCTGTCCCCAGAGGAACTGGCAGACAGGAAGTCAAAGAGGAAATTTTGGCCGCTGATGGCCAAGCCAAAAATGGAGAAAGAACTAGTGCATGAGAAAAGAAAACTGGCCATGGAGGAAAGGAGAATGGCCTATGAGCGTGGTCTCAGAAAGCTGGGATTTAAGGCAAAGCAACAAGATTCCAGCAGCAATGGTGTCAGCCCAACCACAGTGTCTGAAGGAGACAACAAGGTTCACATCACTAAAGACCAGGTGTACAATTATCTGGTGGGAGTTGACACAGATAAATTGTTTTCTGCTTATGAGGTGATCCTTAGGGTACACAAGATCCCAGAGGAGCACTGTGGGGGGTTGATTTGTGGAACATATGCCTACAGTGGGAAGGAACACACCTTACACTAGGAGATAAGGACCAAGCCATGCTTGTCGCCAACTTTGGGCTGACGTCTGAGAAATATCATCAGAATTTCGGGGACAGTCACAAGCTCCAAAATCAATTATGGGTGCACTTCTTCAATTGTACCAGCAAGACATGGAAGAACTGGGTTTAGAGGCAGCAAAGTTAATAATTATAAGGGACTATACAACTTGATTCTGAGGGAGCGCCTGCTCAATTTTAGTTTTACAGAGTTGCGCCTGTACTTACTGGACAGCAAGCTGACTGACCCCAGGAAGCTTGGTGAGGGGGCATATCTCTGAGCCAGTACAAATGTGCCAAAAAAGACATAGGGGGACTCCCATAAGGGTGGTCAGGGGTCCCTCCAGAGGAAAATGGGAGAGAAAAATGCAAACAAGGAGTCCTAAAACGCCCCCAAAATAATTCCTAAGGGAGCAGCAGTGACCAGTCCAATCTGAGCCAACAATGTCTGACTGCTCTCTCCCAAGCTACCAGAGAGTTGAGCACATGTTAATTTGAAGTTTGCTTGTGACTCCATTCTTACAAGGATTGTGGTTGAAGTTTGAGTAGGGTTTCTCCACCCTCAACGGCTAAACCAATTTCCTACATACACATGTCACAATTAGTCACTTTAGTCATTTCCAATTTCACAATCTCACATGCCTGTAACAATTATGCCACCTTATGCTTACTTTTGTCTATTACAAGCATACATTGGATTTGCCTGTGCTTAGTGGCTAATCATGTAGAGGTGATTAGATGGTAAGGTGGTAATTAGATCCAAGAAGTAACTCAATCTGGTTAGGTCCATGGTGCATGCTTCAATAAGTTCAATACTCAGTTATAGGGCACCTCATCCACAGGAGGCTAGAAAAGAGATGTTTTAACAATCCAGTTTTGATAACCTAGTTTTGGAAATATTCATACATGTTTTCATCAATTCCTTTTGCAAGCTATGTCCATTAAAGTTGGGTATTTCAAGGCTACCACAAGGATGAAAATTGAGCGAGGCATGTATGCCACCCAGAGCTATTGTTGATGTCAATATATCCACACAGATTCAGCTATTAATAAGGAAGGATATTCTCCTTGTAAATAGGTGGCAAGTGGCAGAATTTTGAGCCTAACCTCAAATATTGACTTTTATTTCTTGCTGTATGACAATTTAAATCTGGTTGTCTTTCCCACAATGCATATATCCTCTGTATTGAACTTGTATCTAAGAACTTTTATAAATGTATTTGCTGTAAAGCATATATCTATATTTATTCTTTATTTTTATAGCCTGTGCACACAACTAATATTGGTATGAGGGAAATTAAGAAAACAATTCATACTAAATAAATAATGTTTTCAAACAAATGTTTTGTTTTTATTCTGTTTGGAAAGTAAGCAATAATATTAATAAACATGACAATGCTGGTGTCTGTTTTGTTTCAGAAGGCCAAGATAAAGTTTGCTGAGGAAAAATGTAAGTCTGTTCTCTATGCTTTCTTCATCTGTTCTTACATATTATTTTGTGGGGCTATGTTTGTGTTTGATCAGTGGTTGAGGTATTTCTGTAGGCAGGAGAACGAGGGAGGCAAAGCATAGATGAAATTCCTAATACAGAGTGGAATCCCTCACCACTTTTCCCCAGGGGTTCTGAAATATCGTCCGAGCGGTCCCTCCCACCTAGCTTATTCCAGCTGATGGTCCTATGAATTGCATGTCATGTGCAGCCCCTACTAGAAAAAGGACATTCATAGACAAGTTACATTGGTACCACCACCCACATGTCAGCCAATTAAAGTCTGGGATACTTTTTAACGGTGTTCATGCTGTGCCAGCACTAAGCATTTAATTTAGTGTACTCAGTAGAAGTGTGCAAAGGAGAACATGTCTTCCTCCCATTCTGCCCTTGCTAGTCAGTGATGGTTGACATTCTCTCCCACCAAGGGAGTCTTCCAACTAACAGACTTATTATCCGTTTTTCATTCTGAATACGGTTTTTATTGCATTTGCTGGGTTTTATGTTATTTTTTTCTCATGCTCAGCTGTGAATATCCCCTAATGTTTTGTGGTCTTTTTAGCTAATTTCTTTAGATGATTTTATCAAAGCTTAATTTCTTCAGCTTGTTAGTTATTTAATATTTTAACAATGGGAATGATGATCCTCTGTTATATTCTCTTAGACTCCCTTGCTTTCTCGCCATCCTGTCTCATCTGGGCTGCTTGAGCAGCTGGTTTGTGCTTTCTGTTCTGCTCCAACCTCTTAGAATTAGAAAGTCCTCCTGTGCCTTATCCATATCCTTCATGTGGGCTTTGAGGGTAGGCAGTTTATGCTCAGAAACCCTAGAGATGGAGATACAGCCTTGGTATAAACACAGAGGAGGGGAATTATCCTAATGTGGGAGAAGGAAAATTCAGATGAGTGAGCAGAAGAGGGGGGTGTGGCACCTTGACGTCTTAGTTGGAATGCTGTTTGACATAAACATCATGTTTTAAATATTGTTTCCAAAAATATTGTCCCATTGGAGTTAATATTTCCTACTATGATATTCCGGCATGCAGCAAGGGAAGACAGACAGATGGGTAGACAGATCGCAAGCCTCTGGAGAACAATTTACAGGTGCAGAATAGGAAGACAAGGGCTCTAAAAACCACTGGTTTAAATAGAATACAAAGTATGCAAGAACAAAGAGGTCCTCAGCGCTAAAAGGAGCACTAAACCAGAAGGGCATTCCACATGTACCTAAATATACTGAGCAGGAACAAACAGTATGAGGTTTGATACACAAACATGTATATCATGGGCTATTGGCCTCCTTCCATCACATCCTCGCAATTTGTTGCTAATGTTACAGTTACTCTCTCAATGATCACTACTTATAAACCTTCATAGTTGTTCCAAATATATCCAAAACATGTTTAAGGGATCTGTAAAAACACTGGGGAGGTGCCTGTCAGAGTTTATTCACATAATATTTGAAATTATGCATCACTGCATGTCAGTGTTGGTAATCATGTTCGCATTCATCTTTCAAAATAGGCAAAGCATTCCCATATCCTTCCCCATTTGACGGTGCAAAGCATATCTCCTGTTCTATGTTCGAGTCTGAATGCCACCTTTGTGTGGTTAAACTAGCATTTCGCTGCATGTGAGATATTTGAGGCTTTCAGACAGGGCAAAGTCTTCAGTTCGGAGAGTGATACACGGGATGCAAAGATGGGCGAGACACTGCTGGCCTCTCCACCGGATCGCCCCTCAGCATTCTGGAAGTAGTAGTGCGAGTAGCATAAGGAACCGGAAAGTTCAAAGTGTATCACCTTGGTTGGTGCAAATCAGTTCTAGAAAGTTCGATAATCTCTAGACCCGAGACATGGCCCGGGTTTCGGGATTTATATCCCTCATCAGTAGAGATAAAGTTCAGGGGTGGTGAAGAAAGCTGCCGTAGATCCGTCAAGGGCTTTGTTGCCTGCTCGGCACGCAGGTGCATTTCCCAAAAAGCCCGTCGGCTTTGGAGGCTCGCAAAAGCCCTTAAGTAGAAAGCAAAGATGGGCGCGACACTGCTGGCCTCTCCACCGGATCGCCCCTCAGCATTCTGGAAGTAGTAGTGCGAGTAGAATAAGGAACCGGAAAGTTCAAAGTGTATCACCTTGGTTGGTGCAAATCAGTTCTAGAAAGTTCGATAATCTCTAGACCCGAGACATGGCCCGGGTTTCGGGATTTATATCCATCATCAGTAGAGATAAAGTTCAGGGGTGGTGAAGAAAGCCGCCGTAGATCCGTCAAGGGATTTGTAGCCTGCTCAGGACGCAGGTGCATTTCCCAAAAAGCCCGTCGGCTTTGGAGGCTCGCAAAAGCCCTTAAGTAGAAAGAAAAGATGGGCGCGACACTGCTGGCCTCTCCACCGGATCGCCCCTCAGCATTCTGGAAGTAGTAGTGCGAGTAGAATAAGGAACCGGAAAGTTCAAAGTGTATCACCTTGGTTGGTGCAAATCAGTTCTAGAAAGTTCGATAATCTCTAGACCCGAGACATGGCCCGGGTTTCGGGATTTATATCCCTCATCAGTAGAGATAAAGTTCAGGGGTGGTGACGAAAGCCGCCGTAGATCCGTCAAGGGATTTGTAGCCTGCTCAGGACGCAGGTGCATTTCCCAAAAAGCCCGTCGGCTTTGGAGGCTCGCAAAAGCCCTTAAGTAGAAAGCAAAGATGGGTGCGACACTGCTGGCCTCTCCACCGGATCGCCCCTCAGCATCCTGGAAGTAGTAGTGCGAGTAGCATAAGGAACTGGAAAGTTCAAAGTGTATCACCTTGGTTGGTGCAAATCAGTTCTAGAAAGTTCGATAATCTCTAGACCCGAGACATGGCCCGGGGTTTCGGGATTTATATCCCTCATCAGTAGAGATAAAGTTCAGGGGTGGTGAAGAAAGCCACCGTAGATCCGTCAAGGGCTTCGTTGCCAGCTCGGCACGCAGGTGCGTTTCCCAAAAAGCCTGTCAGCTTTGGAGGCTCGCAAAAGCCCTTAAGTAGAAAGCAAAGATGGGCGCGACACTGCTGGCCTCTCCACCGGATCGCCCCTCAGAATTCTGGAAGTAGTATTGCGAGTAGCATAAGGAACCAAAAGTTCAAAGTGTATCACCTCGGTTGGTGTAAATCAGTTCTAGAAAGTTCAATAATCTCTAGACCCCAGACGGGATGTTAGCATCACCTAGCTTATCAGCAGGAAATGAGATTCAGGATGAAAAAAGTAAATGAAGTTCCAGTGGTCGCAGGTGGTATGCACCATGACTCATTTTGGGGAATTTTTTCCATCATCAAACCCAGAACAAGGATTCGAGGAAGGAAAAAAATCATTGCTTTTTTGTTTCCTCCCTTTTTCAGACTTGCTGAAAAAGGGAGGAAACAAAAGAAAGTGAATGACAAGACAACTGTGACAACACAAGAAAACAGGAATAAAAAGAACTTGGAAAGTGAAGTAAAGAGATAGGAAATGCTGGGTGGGGAAGGAAAGAGGCATGAGGTGGAATCCGGACCACGCAACCTTGGTATGTGGCAACCAAGGAGTCTGGAAGGGAAGGCTCCAAGGAGAATCTCTAGGCATCTGCATTTTTCCCACAAATTATACACTATATATGCCATCTTTGCACTCTGTAAATCATCTTTGACAAATACATTTGTCTGTTGTATAATAATTAATTTTGCATGTTCAACAGCCCATCATATGGGTATGAAAATACATAACCGGACACCTACATTCCTTTTCATGCCTACCATATAATGATTTTTACAAGATTCAAATGTTGTTTGCTCCTCCTTAACTTACATTCACCAATCATGCAATGTCTACTTCTGTTTTCTTTAGATGACGGAATTGCCAGAGAACGGTATGGAGTGGAGTTCTTTTAATACATTTGTATGAACAATAAGTTTTCTTAGGATTATGGAAATTAGCAATGAAAAAATAAAGTGAAATACACAAAGTCTAATTATTAATTAATATTATATTCAACACACCCCACATCTTTAATATAGTCCCTCCTACTCATGATTATTTATGATACATTTTCACCCAAGATCTAAGCATAACTATATATTTAGGCTATCCAAACCTTTTAGCTTTTATGAATTCAAGCAAACGTTCTCGATATTGTTATACAATATGGAAGTGGAGCTTTTATTATGTCTATTGCAGCGAAGGACAGCAACTCATACAGCTGTAGCCATAAGTGTGAGCTGTCCATCATTGGTCAACTGTAGCTAAGAGAATTATATTTATTTTAGGAGCTTTATTCAAAGTTGTAAAAGTCACCGGGGTTGACGTGCAATCACATGAGAGTCCTACAAGTGGGAAATGCAGATGCTGTAGTCTTAAAATGCCATAACCACAGGGCTCTCCCAAAAATAATTGCAAGATTTCAACACTGATCTCATTTCCAAACTTACATCTACTAAAGAACGCTTAATGTGTGTAGGTAGAATGGGCCCCAAACACCAATTTTTTCAGATCATGTAGGGGAAGATTTTTCTATACACGTAAAAAGGATGCTTTAAGTGAGAACAAAAAGAGGAAAATCAAAAAGGGGGAATGGTAATTTCCTTTAAAACAAATCCTTTAAAGCGTCTCTCTGATGTAAATTGTTGTGCTTGGTTGAATAACTAGTTGCTGAAAAAGTAATATACCTGCAAAAGTATGAAAATCATACACCGAGGTATGTCTACCTGTGAGACTTCCTCTTATTTGAGAATAAGTTCCAGCATCACCTTTAGATTATGGAATTATACGCTGATTTTAGTCTGTTTCCTTGGAGCAAAAACAATGCACGTTCCTCATTGTAAAAAATTACCATAGTTTGATTCTAAATGACCCATGGTTGCTCTTATTTTTAAAGTGTCATCTTTTTTTGATAGAGTTAAACTCACACATTCTAAAATTACACTATTGTACTATGATTTTGTAGCAATCATCTTATTTCAAGTTCTATGTTTTATAATATACTTCACGCTTGCACTTTTTCAATGTGGAATTATTCTTATTTACTCTACTATTGTGGTCACTAAAACATTTCAAAGTAAAATTACTCTTGTGTGATGTTATTTTCTAGGTGCCATCTTCTTTAGCTAAAGGTACCCTTAGTCAATGTGAATTTACTTTAGTTTGCTTTCATTTACATTTCATACAGCTAGTTCAAAATTAAAATTTCACTCATTCACTGTAACATTCTGGTCAAATCATAAGAAAGTTATGGTTGGAATGCTTGAAATTACACTCAGTTTCCTTTATGTTCTAATGAATGGTTTTATTTTTTTTTTTTTAATGTATTTTTATTGGTGTACAATACAAAAATAGAAACGTTGTGACGTATAACGAATAGGAGGTTACACGGGCAATCACCGTATTGCTTTGATACTTTTTGTTTATAATTGGGTTTCCAGGTCACTCAGTGCAGTTTTAGCTCAATTGTTTGCTATATGCCATAGATGTCACTCATAAGCTTGTAACCGAGAAATATTATCACTATTAACATTAATTTGATCAAAAGGTTGGAGATTGTTATTTCATCCATGTCAATTAAAAAACACTCTCTCACTCAACTAGAAGTGTGAACATATTAACTTACAAATGCACAGAACTTAGGGTATGATATATATATAGGCGGGCGACCCATTTCTCCATCAGGGAGATAGAGTAAATTATTCTGTCACCCTGACGGATGTGCCACCTGCCTAATTTAGAAATGAATGCTAAGCTGGCAGTCATTTCTAAAGCCCTGGCAGAGACTACCATCACAGTGATGCACTTCAGTGCTGTTTAAAGTTTGGTGCAGAGCTCTGTCAACTTGATGCAGACCCTTGCAACCATTTTTTTTTTATGTTGGAAAAGAAAATCTCAAAGTAGAATTTTCTTCTTGAAAATAAAATGTTCTTCTTGCCATGGAGTCCTCTCGAATCGTAATGGGAGCATTTATCACTTTTCCCTGCCCCTTACCACCAGGGATTTCCAGGTGATGATGGATAGTGAAAACTGATCTCTAATTCTGCTCATCTAAATTTGGTTCAGCGGAATTCGAGGTCTGCCTCTGACAGCCCTTACTCCACCGGGTTGCCAGGGGAGTTTATTCATAGTAGAGACAGCGTAGTCTCTGCCATGATTAAACCTAAGATACGCCCACTTTTAGATTTGGAGGTCGGACCTATATATACTTCAAGATATAAATCTGGCTCAAAGTATTTGCAAAGCAAATCAAGTAGCTTCACCTATGCAATGTGATTGTGTATCTAATGCTACCACATCTCGAAAATCACTTAACTTTTATACATTTTCACATGTCACATGGTAGAAAGCAAACCTGATGATAATGTGAGGGGAAGCAGGCACCCCTCATTCTCATGAGAAATATTTGAAAGCTTTTGAAATTAAGATACACAGAAAAAGCTTCTCCCTGAACAAAGAGACTTCAAGTTTCTTGCTTGAAAGTGCCAAGGTGAAAACCAGGTGTAGGCCCTCACAAATAGGGAGGGTTGTATATGTTGGTACAAAATAGGAGTACATTGTAAAAGTGATTTCAAAACAATGTACCTGCTCAAAGCGGCATTATAATAAACATAATACTATTGCACATGTATCCATTACTTGGAAGAACTGTGCTATCCACAAGCCCAGTAGGAGGCTTGGGTAGCACCCATACCTTGTATCAGACAAATGAAACTGCAAAATGGACTTCACCCTCCTTTTGCTCTACCATTCTAATCAGCTGTCCTCCAATACAACTGGATAATGCAGAGGGGTAACAATTCTAAACATATTGCCACAAACATGTATAAAGGTTGCTATACAGCGACAAAATCCTACATTGTAAATCTTAGGCCATCATTTCAATTAGCTTGGAGCTTTTGCCTTGCACAATATTGTTAACAATAATACAATATCCCGGAAAATATCTGAGATATCAAGTACTGGGGCACCACAGTGACTACGAGCTCTATCCATTTAAGTCAGAGTTGAAGATTCATTCTTCTCATCTTTTGAGAGCAAACATTTGTCTAGTTGTGTGCTCAGAAACAATGAACCAGTTAGCCTTGTGACCTGCTACTTTCGGAAGTATCCTAGATGTCTCTTTGATGACTCTGGACCCCTAAGACTATTCAATGACTATTTACTGTCCCAAAATCAGCATGTCTTAAGAATTCATAATCAAGTTACTGTGTGCAAACACATACTCTGCTTCCAGGTCGAAACATAAATCATTCTAGACCTGTATACAGATACTGACCTTACTCCCCACTCTGAGCTTGAATGATTCCAGTCCTAAGTACAAACACTAACTCTACTTCCAGGTCAACACATAAAACATTCCAAGTCTATGGCCAAACAATCTCTCTCTTTCCAGGGCACAATGTAAACATATCAGATGCTGGGTGTAAACACTGAATCTATGTCTAGGCCATAACATAATTCAATCTCATCCTGTTTCCAAACACTGATGCCAATTCCAATTCAAAGTACCAACAATGTTCCCCTCTATTGCAGAATATCCATCTCTCGGGAATGGAGAAACAAAGAAGAAATAAAACCAGCAGAAGTATGTACCTTTCATTCCAAATGTTTTAAACTGTAAATTGTGAAGAACCTGGTTTCATATGCATACATAGATTGACCTGTTTGAATTGCCTCTACTTTTTTCAGGACGCTTCATGTTCAAGTGCAATGGATTCATTTAGGTAAGGGAAAAATCCCAGTGAGGCAACCATGTCAGGGTAAGAAAGGTCACCAGTTCTCATGCCACATCACCCAGACTTCGGTGGGTTAGTCCAAACAGTGAAACAAGTGAAGTAGACTAGTGGACTCCATTAATGTCAAGCAATTAATATTTTGTGTTTCATAGCAGTATTGCATTACTGCAGACGAGACCTGAAACATCGCCTGCCACACTGTTACCAGTTACTTGTAGATACTCGTAAGACATCAGTTTTCACTGCTTTTCTTACAGCAGAAACTGACTCAATATAAACTTGCTCTTCATCTATATTTAGGGCATTGTATTTCCTGTTTTGATACAACCTGTTTCTCTGTTTCATAACATAATTCCAGGGAATGCACAGTTTTTCAGGATGAACACCATCACATTTTAAATATATTATGTTGCGCGTCTTCCGTTAGTCAGTAAATTAGGTAACTGTGAGAAAATTAGAAATTTACAAATGTATGTCCAATTTCCCCATGATTTTCTCCCAATAACTTTAATGATAATGTTGTCAACAAAACGAAAGCCGCACTCGAGTGAAACCCTTATGAATTAATGCAGCCCAAAAGGGAAGAACTAGTAAAGTATTGTACATTTTAATCACCGGGACTCGCAAAGCAAGGACAAGTGGGCTGGGATTGCTGTGGCCTGATGTTTTTCTTCTCCCTGAATGTTGTTTTGGTGTTACATTCGGTTGGCTCCGCCTCCCGTCTGACCTCTTCGGTTGCAATTATATGATATAGCGCAGGAGGTAGCCTTTGCTACCTCGTGCTTTTGGCATTCAGGTCACTCTGAGATATATGGTTGTTGGTTTTGGGCTGTTGCTATCATGGTGCCATCAAAGGCTGCGTATGGTGGTTCTGTGGACGGATGTCTCCACTCCAGTGACCAGCGTTTCACCTCATGGCCACAGATTAAATTATCAGCAAGCCCACATAACATTTCATCCTTGTGAGGTTTGATAACCGAGTTCTTTTGTGCTATGTCACTATAAACACTTGTCAATCAGTGCCCCCTTGCCCCAAGGGGTGAATGTGCACTTTATTTGGGGCATGATTAAGGCTGTGGAGGTGGCGACTTTTTTGGCCTGGGCATTAACCATTTTAGCCTAATGGGGGTTATGGGGTGGTGGGTCGGAGGGTTATTTATGTTCTGGGTTCTGTTCTGGCAGACTTAATGAGGCGTTTTCATGTCCTCTGGTCTCCCCTCATCTTGTCTACAACTGAAGGTTATGCTGTTTTTCAGGAATCCGAGTCAGAACACAAGGGAATCAAGACCAACCTGACCAGATTGGTTCAAAGTTGGGGATCCAAATATACCTGACGGGCTCCCGATTGTAGGGGCACTTTAGCGGAGATCTTTTTCCAATAGCCGTATGGTGAAGTGGGGGTGAGGGGCCAGAAATGTGTAAATCTATAGGTTGAGGGTGAATCTAAAATAGGGTTGGGAGTACCATTGACATCACATTTTATTCAATAGGTCTCCTACCCATAATTAATATCGATAATGATACATTAAATTCATAGACATGCTCTGAATAGCGTAGACTAAAACATCACACTGTACAATTTAGTGCCCCTACTATAGGGATCCCATCGGGTATTATACCGCTGACCCGACGAGGAGCAGCCCAAATGATGAAGGATGAAACCCAACTGGGTGTGTGAGGGCATTATAATCCAATATTTGGATCCACAACTTTGAATCTATCTGGTCGGGATGGTCTTGATTCCCTTGTGTTCTGGCTCGGATTCCTGAGGAACAGCATAACCTTATTTTGTAGACTTGCTTTGGGGCATTTATGCTGGACCTCTCCAAAAAAGCTCCATAGTCCCCTCTTTGTGTATTGACTCAACTCATCTTGCTCATGAGCTCCTTGTCTTGGTGCCTGCCTGTTTGTTTCTCTTTATTTTGCTTTGTGGGGGAAGTGTATGGGGTCTGTCATCTTCTGATTCTCCCCACTGGTAGTCCCCCCTCTCAATCTGCTGCGGCTGATTTAGATGTATTTGTTGCTTCATTTCAGCAGAATTGTGCCTGGTCGTGTACCGTTCCATTCTGCTATTCGGGCCGAGTATGGTGGCTTGATGGACTTAAGCGACCCCTGCAGGGGGCCTGTGTTTGGCCTCAGGGTCACAGGTTCCTATTCTGTTTGGTCCCCTCAGCCCTTCATTCTTCTCTGGTCAATATTTTGAGTCCCATTGAGTTGGGTTGCAATACACTTCTGTTGTATCATGCCACGGTGCCCTTCTGGGCGTTTGTGTGCTGTGCACTTACACATGTTATGTTGTATGGGTGCTGTGGCATGTTTGGCAGGTGGTGGACAAATCCTTTTCCCCTTGAACTCTTTAACGGTGGTCTCCTGTGGATGCCTTTGCAGTTATTTTTCAATCGGTGTCGTCTTTGACTTTTGGTCAACTTGGTCTCCAGGTTTGGCATGACATGCAGTGGTGGCTGTACACATATACCCTCTCCAAGGGTTCTCAGTTGGGTCTGCCCCTCCTGTAAGGGGTTTGGTATAGCGGACAGTCTGTCCTTTTCCTTCTGTTAGGCATTGGCTCAAGTTCGAGCTTTTGTTTCCTCCCATCTGTCGGGGGGCTAGAGATGTGTTTTCAGGACACCCAGGTGACATGGATCCTATGTGTGTCAGCAAGTGGGGATGTTGGTTTCCTTCTTTTTATGTTCATTGCTAGAAACAGAGCATGGGCCTGCGGTTCAACTCAGTCTCCAAGGACACTGTTCTCATGGCTTCTGAGGGGTGTTTCCTTGCATCCCTCATCCTGATGGATGCCTGCCTGCTTAATCTTATCCATCTGGCTGGTCCGCTGTTTCTTCCTTTGTCTGTGGGCTCATGTTCCCTCCTTTTCCAGATGCTTCTTTTTCAGCTTTTCATCAATGACATTGGTTTTTCCATCCCTCTTGGCACCAATGGCTCTGATGTTTATCATGGCTCTCTTCCGTCTGTTCTACTGTGTATCCTGGGTTCTTTCCCAACCTTGAGTGTCTGCCCATCTCTGACTGCTGAGACTAGGGGAGATGACCTCTGCATTGCCTGTGTTCTCTGGGGCCTATATCCATTTGTTCCCTGGTTTCCGGCTTCTCATGAATCAGCGGCTTTCATTTCTGGGCCCCCGGAGGTTGAGGGTTTCTCTGGTGGTGGTTGTTGTCTCTTGTTCCCTCAGGGGCTCATTCCTTTTCCCTCAGTAGTCTTGCGGACAAATACTTGCACCTGGGGGAAAAGGCACTGCTCGTAGATTCCTGAGCCCTGGGCTGATGATCTCTTTTTGGATCTCCGGTCTTCGTACTGGTGGATTTTGGTGATGTTGTGGCAGGCACTATCTTTGTTAACCTCCTCTCCTTCGGCCATGTGCTATCTGTGTTCAGATAGTCAGCCATGTCCTTTGTGACTCTGTTGATAAGCAGGCGGGATGTGAGGGATCTCTGTTTTTCTCTTTTCTCTAGGGGATTCGCCTTTGTGTGGGACTTGTGAAGCCTCCTCTAACTCTCCTTGCCAGTCTCCCTCTTTGGGGTGGTGAAGTGGCCTGCGAATTCTTTTGGACTGTGTGTGCCCAATCTCTATCAGCAAAATAACTCCTGGTTCGACCTTCCCTGGCTGGGTGTGCTTGCCTCAGCAAAATTGGCTGTTCTCCCTCTGTTTGTGACTTGATTCACTCATGGTTAGGACTGGACGTTTCATGCTTTCTTCTTCCCTTGGCCCTTGCTTTCCTGGGCCCTCAGTGCATTTGGGTTGTTCTGACAGTGTTCTTCTGATTGTTCCATACTGGTCTCAGACCTTGGTTTACCCTTCATAATGGTTTGACTGCTTGTCTGGTTTTGTGGGTTCCTGTACACCCATCTCCGCTGCTTGCTCCTCTATTTTGCCCATCCTCTCTCCTGCGCCTCCAGCTGGGAGTTTAGCTCTTGTGAGATTGTCCCTGTTGGTTCTCTCACGGGCATTCGCCCTGGTGTCTTGCATTCATCATTGGTGGTGCTTTGGCTCTTGGTGTAGGTAGATGGGTCTATCTCCTGTTTCCTATGATTTGGTCAGGGTGTTAGGTTATTTTTAGGGGAATGGTTTACTGTTGGGTCTGCTGATATCTCCTCTCCATGCCCAGTGGGTCTCCATTCTGCCCTTCAGGGGCTCTGAATGTCTTCTTTCTCTCCATTGAAGTATTGCTTTTTGCTGAGTTTTCTGCTTCTGAGTACTGACCCCTGTTCTGCGGTCCCCACCCAGGGTCTTACATTGGTGCTTCTGGCGTTGCCTTGTCCTACTTTGCACCCCTGGTTTCCGTTGATCTTGTGGGTCTTGTCCTTCTGGTGTTTTCTCTTGCCACATCTTCTCCAGAGGTTGTGATTCTCCGTTTTTTGGATGTGTTGTAGGCCTTTCTCATCTGCCTGTATTTCCTGTGAATTTGGGTGGTAATTTCCTTATGTGTTGCCTGTGGTCTGTCTGGATGGTGTCTTGTGCCTTCTTTGTGATCTCTGACTCAATCTGTGTTCTTTTCATCATATGTGGCATTGTTTCATGGTGCGTCCCTGCATGTTAATTGTACTGCTCCTTCTGGGGCGCATCCCCACACTTTTGGTCCCCACTACTGTCTCTGGTTGGGGATGGCTGTTTCCACAAGTTTTGGTGCTGATGTTTTGTCGGCTGTACATGATCTTGGGCTTGTGCTGTTTTTTACATTGCTGTTCATGTATGTTGTGTCATCCTTGGTTTCTTTGTGGTTCAATCACCATGCGCTTGGGTATGGGCTCATTAGTAATGAATGGGACAGGAAGACGGATGAGGAGATAATGCCTGGTTACTCACAGCTAATCTTCATTGCTCTAAGTCATGTTCTTCCCATTCCGTTCCTGAGCCTGTCCCTCCCTCCCTTGTTTCTCTTTATGGAGATTGTTTTTTTGTTTTTCATTCATATGAGTTTCTTTGGTATTCTCAGGATGTCCTAGTGATGTGTTTTCCCCTATATGTATGATGGGTAGGCAGCACCATATTGGGGGAAGTATTCTGACCTCAGGCAGGTAAAGGTTTTTGTGGAGCAGGGTAACTGCTCATGCAAACGGAATGGAATGGGAAGATTACTGAGGAGTAACAGTGCATTATTGCAGTCCTCATTCATTGTGAAAGAACATTTTTTCCTTATTGTAGACGTTTTTATGAACATATTAGTAGATTATTGTGATTTAAGTAAGAGGGGATGGTAAATTAAAGCAGCCCTTGCAAAGAGCACCAGTAAAAATGTACAACCCTTCTGAGAAGATCTACCATATTAGTGCACCTGTGGGGCAAATTTCTCATACATTATTGCATGCCTGATGAGAAATGCTGGTAAATTATTGCAGTCCGCCTCGGTTACACTAATATGTTATGGAAGCCTCGACAAGAAGCACTGGTAATTATTGAAACTTTTGTGAGAAAGGATGGTAAATTAATCCAGCCCTTTTCAGTAGCCTCATGAGAAGCTTTTGTTTATTTTTGCAGTACAGGTGAGAAGCACTAGAAAATTATTGCAGACCTGTTCAGAGTAATGTTAAAGTATTGCAAGCCTTGTAAAGTGTATTTTTAAACTGTTGAAGATCTGGTAAGGACTAATGTTAAAATATTGCAGCCTACTAAGGAGTACAGTTAAATTATGGCAGGCCTGATAAAACATTTTATTAAAGTTTTGCAGGCCTAGTAAACAATATTGTTAAATTATTGCAGTTCTGGTTAGCAGTGCTACATTTGAGCCTGTTATTTCCGGTGCTTGGTACCAGCACTTAATTGTCAACACTGGCAGTTGCGACAGTCTGCCACAAGGGGGCGATGTCTGACTAATTTTGGGATTACCACAACAGTAGTTCATTAATAATTCAATATACATTAGAAATGAGTATTTCCTGCTACCCGCACCATTCTTATAGCTCTGGGGGACCAAAATTGTTCAAATTGCTGCCCTTGTAGGAGTGTGATGGTTAGTAGTTGTAATGTTACTATCACTGCCAGCACGGCAGGGGCAGTGTGTGGTGCAAGTTGCAGTGGCTCCTGACGAGAGCCTCAGCACTTATAGTTTTTACAAACTAGGCACTGTTTGTAAGGATTAATGTTAATTATTGCAGGCCTGGTAAGGAGTACTGTTAAATTATTACAGGGATGGTAAGAAGGTGTACTGTTAAATTATTGCAGGTGGTAAACTGTATTGTTAACGTCTTCCAGTCCAGTGCGGCGTATTATAACTACAGGCCTGGCAAGTTGTATCATTAAATCATTGCAGTCCTGGTTTAAGGCTTTCAAGAGTAACAATCAGTAAATGTTTGCGACCATGATTAGAAATGCTAGAGTGGTGTAAAGTTATGGAAAAATGTACATAAAAGAAATAAAGCAGTTGTCGAGCTTGAATATGATGTTGAAGACTTTAGAAACTGCGGAAGTGCAGTGGTGCATTAGGTCGTTCACGTTTCTTTCTCTAAAGGACTTTGGGTCAAGGAAACAAAATAAAAACGTGGCTAGTGAATTTACATTTTTTTATTTTTTTTATTTGAAAAGTCATAGCTAATTGCACACATGCAACATATATTTCTCCATTGGAATATTAAATTAGTTTCTGGGTAAATCCCTGCTCAAAGAAAGACTCTGAGGGCCTCGATTATGAGCAATTGGATTTGGACCGTGCCACCAGTCTTCTTAGTGCGCTGCCCTACACTTATGAGAAAGAGCAGAAATGCACGGTATTAATGGAATACTGTGCATTCCTGTCCTTTACCCCTCTTATTGCGAACAATTTGCTGTCAATGTAAGAACCCTTGCACCTCCGTTGCAGTAAAGATTGTTTTGGGGAAGAAGGGACACCTTTCCCACACAAACACAATCCAGAGAGGCGTTTTCCTCCTACTATTTGTTCTGCAAAATGCATCACACATGGAATGAAGAAATTATGAGACATAAAATGTTCTCCTCATTACGCCTGCTCTGGGTACGCATAAGGTTTTGGCGCTGCCCCAGGTGTACATCACATTGTAAATAGGGGGCAGCGCCAAAATCCATGCGTGCTACTTGGAAACCCCCACTGCAAAGTCCATGGAAAGCCTCCTTGATGCATAGTATGGAAAGGCAGTGACTTGCGCTGCTTTGTCTTACTCTTATCTATGAGGCTATGCAAGGCCAAGCAAAGCCACGCAGAGTGGTTTTGCGTGATCATCTCATAGATAAGCTTCAGAAGCTTGTTCTGCCACCTCATTCCAGAATCTATGCAGCGCCGATCACCCCCATACAGTGTGTAGAAGTGTACCCTCCTCTGTACCGCATTGGAAACAATTGGGGGAGCCAATCATGCCCGCCCTCCATAAGCGTTCTCGGGTAAAGTAGGTGCGATGTAAATATTTAAATTGTATCCGTTGCAGGCGAGTGGAAATTGCTGCCTCCCTCGGGCTTGCCAAGGCCTCTGCCCAATCCTCTTCCTCTAAGTCCCCCATATCCCTCTCCCACGCGGTCCTAAGTCTGTGTAAGTCGGAGGAACAGTGGTGGACCAATGTCTGGTAGATACGTGAGATTTTCTTATCAGGTAATTCCCCCATAAACAATTTGGCCTCTAGCGGACTAAACTCGGGAAGATGTCCTAGGTCTGTCAAATATGGCGTCAGTGCGTGCTGAAACTGAAGGTATTTAAAAATTCATCTTGCAAATTCTGAAAGGACTTCAGGGAGCAGCCCAACATCACATCTCCCAGGGAGGAGATTCCAATTGCGTCCCACTCCCGGAATCCCTGCAGAGTGTCCATGCGGGGCAGACGACCATTACGCCAGAGAGGGGTCTCTTGGGTAAGCACGTTCCACCACCCCATTCTGCCCAGCGTTTGCCTCCAGACATAAAATACCACCTGCGTGGCAGAGGGAAGGCACCTCCGAAGCGAGGCGGAGTACAACAGCCCTTATCGCCATACCACCACTCGATAAGAACCAACAAGCGTGCCGCTTGATCGTAAGAGAGAACATCTGATGTGGCTAGCCCCCTCAGTATAGGAGGATGAAAAGCACGTTGGCAACGCCACACGCGCGGTCCCCCCCTCCCACAGAAACCCACCCAACGCCGAGTTGACCTGCTGAAACCAACGGGGTGGAATCCGGTGTGGATGATTTTGTAGTTGATACAATAGACGAGGGAGCACCACAATTGTAAAGATGGCCAATCTGCCATATATCGTTAGTGGCATACGGGACCAAACCTTCAAGTCCTCGCGCGTGCGGTCCCATACTGGAGTGAGGTTGGGATCCTGGGAGGCGGCTACCTCCTCCGACAGATACAATCCCAGGTATTTCATCCCTCAAGACGCCAACTGAAGGCCCGGTGCCCGTGCTCCCACCTGCTGCTGTCCACCCAGTATTCACAACGTCGACTTACCGGATTCATATAGAGGCCAGAGGTTTCACCGAAAATCTGCAGAATACGAAGCAGCCGTGGCCCCGACCGATCCAGATCAGTGAGAAAGAACAGGACATTATTAGCATAGAGTGCTATTTTATCAGCAAGGCCCGATGACCACCGAAAACCTTTGAGCTGGGCATCTATACGCACCCACGCTGCCAGGGGCTCCATTGCGAGCGTGAATAGGTAGGGGGAGAGGGGACAGCCCTGACGCGTACCCCGCTGGACCCGAAAGGATCAAGAGACCGCGCCCCCACTCGTACTGACGCTGTGAGATCAGTGTACAGCAGCTGTAAGTAAGCCATGAAGCGCGGGCCCAAATTGAGGCATCGCAGTAGGGCGAACAGATATACCCAGCTCAGGGAATTAAAATCTCTGTCCAAGTCTGCCAAAAACAGCGCTGCCTGTTCCCCCAAACTCCTCCAAGCCAATATTGCGATGTGGGCGTGCCTAATGTTATGTCGAGTTGCCCTCCGAGGCATAAAACCCGCCTGATCTGGGTGGACCAAATCTGCTATGTGAGGCTTGAGTCTATTGGCTAGGGCCTTAGAAAGGACCTTGGCCTCAGTATGTCACCAATCCAGGGGGAGCATGCCGCCTTCACATGCCTACTCCACGACCAGACAGAGATGCGGACCCAGCTGTACATAGAACCGCCTGAAAAATTTGCACGGAAAGCCGTTGGGGCCCGGAGCCTTACCTGTCTGCACCCGTCCGCACTGAGGATGGGCTGGACGGCTGGTCGCCGGGCTGTCTCAAGGATAAATCTACGCCTGTCACGTACTCTAGTTACGACTTGCTTAGGCTAAAACCATCTCAGCTCCCATGTCACTTTAAAATCTCTCCTGAGGATTTTTCACATCCCCTATGCTGCGGATGTTCCCTTGAGGGTTCTGGAGGCTCCAGCCTCCCTCCGTCTCCCCACCCTTCCGGACACTACATTAACGAAGGAGGCAGTACTGTGAGAGAAGACGGCTTCCTTATTAATGCTCGCTCGCTAATCAAGCATAACATCGCTTTTAAGGATTTTGTGCTGGATAGAAAGCCCTCATGGGTATTTGTCACGGAAACGTGGGCAACGGATTCGTCTGGCCCAGACCTTGTTGAGGCAGTACCAGAGGACTATTTTTTGGCCCGGCTGGATAGAATAGGCCGGGTAGGAGGAGGGCTGGCTATCCTTTATAAAGATAGCTTTCATTGTCACACCTTACCCTTATGGGATCCTCAGGATAACTTCCAGGCCCTCTACTTCTCTCTAAAGGGTGTTTATGAATCCCCATTTAATGGTATCCTGATCTACCGTCCCCCTGGCCCCAGAGCTGATTTCGGGCAACAGCTATTTCACATCCCTGAACCCTACCTTGGTCGTGAACATCTAACGGTCTTGGGAGATCTGAACTATCACTTAGAGAAGTTGGAGGCTAGTGATACTTTCACCCTGCTGAATGCCCTGTCCGCCTGCGGGCTGAATCAGCTTGTGAAGGGCGCCACCCATCAAGCCGATCATACGCTCGATGGGGTCTTCTTCAATGACGACAGGTTGGTTGTAAAGGACCCTCTCCCCCTCTCTTGGTCGGATCACTTCGCTGTACCGATTGAAGTGACCTGTCTGATTGCTGACAGGAACGAAAAGGTCCCGAGCAAAATGGAATCACGGATAAATCTTAAAAATATCTCTAATAGCTCCCTTGCCCCCTGGATTTCCAGTATGTCCACCTCCCAAGAGGAAGACGTTCATCTGGCGGTCTCGCAGTTTGAAAATGCCGTTACTATGGCATTTGACGAACTGGCCCCTGCCCAGCCGCGTTACTCGGCGAGAAAAAAACCGTCGGCTCCCTGGTTCTCTGAGCACCTAAGACTCCTTAGACAGGGAGTCAGGAGACAGGAGCGTCTCTGGCATACCAGCTGGGATCTAAGGGACAAAGAGGCGCATAAGATCTTATTGAGGAGCTACAAGGTGGAGGTAATAAGGGTGAAACAGGAATATTTCACAGCTCTTACCACTTCACTTTCCTCCCTGAAAGAGCTCTTCAAGATTGTTGACTCTCTGACATCCCTGCAGACCCCGGATCCTGTTAATGCCTCTCAGCAACTCTGTAACAACATAGCTCTTTTCTTTCAGACTAAGATCACAGATATTTATTCAGCTTTAGAGCTGCAGAGGTCTCTAACTTCTGAGCCCTCTGTTCCCTCTGTTTCCGCACCAGTTTCTGCTGAGAACTCTTCTTTGGGGCGCCTGGCCTCCTTTCCTCCTCTCTCCCTCCAGGAACGAGAGAACCTCCTGGACAAAACTAGGTCTGGCTCCCCTTTAGATGCCTGTCCGCTTAAGATCCTCAAGCAGTGCAGGGAATCTCTCCTGCCCCCTCTTGTAGAGATCATGAACAGGGCTATGAGGGACAGCATCTTTCCTCAGCAATGGAAGAGGGCAGTGATAAAGCCGTTGCTCAAGAAACCATCTGTCGATCCCGGGGTACTAAAGAATTTTCCGCCCTATTTCACTGCTCCCTGCTCCTGCGAAGATGCTGGAAATCCATCTGAATAAGCATCTTGCGGGCTTCGTGGAAAGCTCCGGTCAGCTGGATTACTCGCAGCACGGTTTCAGGAGGGAACATAGCACCGAGTCGGCCCTCACCATAGTGCTGGATAATATCCGCACACGAGTTGATGGGGGCCAGACCACCCTCCTGATCCTGCTAGACCTCACAGCCGCCTTCGACACCCTTTCTCCCTCAGTTTTAAAATCTCGCCTGAGGGAGATTGAGGTTGAGGGGTCTGCCTTGTGCTTGCTGACCTCTTTCCTCGACCAGAGAGAGCAGAGGGTGAAGCTGGGGGACTTTCTATCTCCATCCCTGTCTGTGCATTGTGGGGTCCCTCTGAGGAAATATGAATTTTATGGTCGAGTTGTGTTCCCTAGCGAGTACCCCACCGTCTCCATGTACGAGTTAAAGTGCATGTAACTTCCCTCCTGTGCCAGCTATGAAGACGCAAATACATTTGCGTCCACCGTTAACATGTCCTCTTTCAGACCCACCATGAATGGGTTGAGTGGTCCGTTCCTAAGTATGCTATGCCAACGTCTTTTTGTAGTGTACTCCTACGTTTTTCAGCTCTGGCTGAAGTAGGCCCTGAATCTCTGCCACCGAACCTCTTTTCTGGCTTCTGACTCCGAGAATCTCTGCCCAGGCAGCCCCTGTACTCGTGAACTCTGACTTACTTTCAGCGCGGCCCCTCGCGCTCGGCTCAGCCTGCTGCCTGCCAAGATTGACTATAACCTTCGAGTTATCTGTTTCCCTCCCCGAAAATACATTCCTGCCTGCTAGCTCCAGTAAACATCCTTCCTCAGCTACAGGGCCAAAGGGCCGACCTGTCTCTATGCAACTAATTCAAGTAATTCATAGCTTCTGTTGCCATGCTCCCCTGGAAGGCCCCGTGCCCCACGCTTCTCTTACAGACATTCAGGCGCTTATACATGCACTCACAGTCAGTATAGAATAGCTTCTGCCCCAGAGACCTTTCCGCCCAGATAGCTTAGTTCCTAAACATCAGATATCAGATATGATAGAAGCACAAGTTGATCTGACATGCCAGACTTCTGTCTCTTTCCGTCAGTGCAAATGTCAAGTCCCCAGCACCCTCTGACTCCATGTCATGCACACGTCATGCAGCTGCGCGCGCATCCAAGTTTCCGATTTCTGCTGACATTGCAACATTCTCTGTTGGTGCCACCCCTTTGGTGCCACCTACCTGTGACGTTTCTAGAACACACCTCTAATTCACGCCTCTTGATGACGCACATGTACCACGTGTATACTGTTATCTTGTCTTCTCTCTGCTGTTACGCCTTCTATACTGTTTCCAATGATGCAAAATAAGTATATAAGCTATGTACTGTTAATAAAATGGAGCGCGCTCTATCCCTTCTGACACCCTGTGTGGTGTTCGGAACATGATAATTTGGTCTTGACCATTCCTTTTTAAGGAATAAAACCCCTAAGAACTCTAACACCACGGACTCTGTTTTCTTTAATTTCCAATTGAGTTATTATTGATTAAGTACTTACCTGCATAGAAATTAAGAGTAAATTATTTATTTACATCACCTCAGGGGTCGGCATTAAGTCCGACCCTATTCAACATCTATGTGACCCCACTTGCCAGACTGATCAGATCTTTCGGGATGGAGGTAGTTTCGTACGCCGATGACACCCAGATCCTCGTCACTCTCTCCCAGTCGGCCAGCTCCAATTTTAACAATCTAGCAAAAGAAGGGTTGGAGCAAGATGCCTGCACCTGTTGTAGTCAGTGACTTTTGAGTAGTGTGATGGTGCTTGGGAAACCTAGGAACACAACCCTATAAGTTCCTTTCAAGGACAGAGTCCTAAACAAACAACATAGGCTGTGGAATCAGCACCCATCAACAAAGTATTTCTTTGTAATTGCAAACAATGTCCTTTAGAGCAATGGTAAACATCTGTATCAAATGAACAGGTCCGAGCTTGGCAATCGTATATTTTCAATCCTTTATTTTGTTTTCACAGTAGAAAAAATGATCCAATTCACAATGGATTTTCTTTTTTTCTAGCCAACGCGTTTCGTCTCATCAGCTGAGACTTCTTCAGGGCTCAAACACCTGTCTTTATGGTATGTAGTATGAGCTGGCGAGTTCTTAGTATGCACGAAAACTTGTAAGAGATCTGTCATATCCGATGACTATTCAGAAATGACTTGGAAACGGCATGGTGACCTGCTAAAGCGAACGGCATGGATTCAAAAGTAGCGAATGCCTCCAATTTTAGATCTTGCATGGAGGCAGTTGCTCAATGGAAGATCCACAATTCATTGACATTAAATGGGGAGAAGACGGAGGTCATGGTGTTCGGAGGAAAGGAAGAGATATGGTCGGCGAACTGGTGGCCGGTCTCACTGGGAGCTTGTCCTGTCCCTGCTATATCACCTAAAAACCTAGGAGTCCTGATTGATCCTACCCTCAGCATGCGTCAACAGGTCATTAGGACAGTTTCAACCTGTTGGGGAATTATCTATGTACTGAGGAAGATTAGACACTATCTCTCTCAGCAGGCTAGAAAACAGGTAGTGGTTGCACTCATTGGCTCCCGTCTGGACTATTGTAATGCGCTGCATGCGGGACAAAACAAGGGTCTGCTGCAGCACTTGCAAATGGTCCAGAACGCGGTGGCCAAATTTGTATTAGACCTGCCCAGACGTGCCTCGGCCACCTCCGCCAGAAAATCGCTACACTGGCTCCCCATCGAAGATCGGCTCCTCTTTAAAACAATGTGCATGACCTACGGGGCCCTGGCCAGAGGCAGTGCTACTGGGATCGGATCCATCCTGTCTCCCTATAGCCCCTCGAGGAATTTTCACTCTACCATCAAATCTTTGTTATCAGTCCCCCGCACCCGTAGAGCTAAATGGGGTGGCAAAGCCTTCTCCACTCTGGTACATAAGTAGTGGAATATCCTTCCGGTGGATCTTAAGTCCCTTCCCACCATGCAGTCATTTAGAAAGGCTCTGAAAACTCGCCTTTTTGCGAAGACATATTCGTAGTTGTGTTCTGCCTTCTGTGTTTTGATCTGTTTTTGCTAGGTGCCTTGATGCCTCCGGGTTTTAGTTGCGCATTATAAATTTTATTTCATTCATTCATTCATTCTGGATTCAGCTCACCCAGAGCGGTGCCCAATTTGTCGTCGGACAGGGGCCTATCTAATTGTTCCCGTACTTCGTCTGAGACCGGCTGTGGGGGAAGATCATCTATAAACCGCTGGATGAAATCGTCTGTCAGGCATTCCTGGGGCGCGTATACCTCCTCATAGTATGCCGCGAAGCTCTCCGCGGTTGCCGGGGGTTCAAGTACAGGCACCCCTTCTGGGTCCAATATCTGGGGCAGCGGTTGGGCATGGAGTGTGCCCTGACACAAGTGATGCAAAATCTTGGTGGATTTGTCCCCCACTGATACACCCGACTACAAGTGGCCAACCAGGCTTGCCGTGCCGCCTCCATCAATACCGCGCCGCCTCCATCAATACCGCGGTATACTGCTGCTGGGCCAGCACTAGCTGTCGTCTGAGAGGTCCACCGCCCACCTCCCGACCTCTGCGCTCCAGCACTTCCAGATGCGCCTCTTGTTGCACTAAGTCTCTCTGCCGCTCCCTACAGGCTGCCGGACACCAGGAAATGTCAACACCCCGCAATGTGGGTTTTAATGCTTCCCAAGGGGTAGTTGGGGAGTCTATGGAGCCTACGTTAGAGACCAGGTAGTGATCTATTTCTTTAGTCATGTGCTCCCTGTACTCGTCCTGCAGCAGGTGCCACCCCGACATGCGCCACCAAAACGATTGGCTGGCCGGGCCTATTCTGAACATAAGGGCCACCGGCAAATGGTCAGACAGGGCTCTCGGCAGAATACCCGCCGATAGTATCATATGTGCCAGCCCCCTGGGAACGAAGATGCAGTCTAATCTGGAGAATGAGTCGTGCACCGTGGAAAAGTAGGTGTATTCCCTAAGTGGGCCATGCATGTACCTCCAGATGTATGTCCAATCAAGTCCCGTGGCTAGGGCATGAAGTTTGGTGGGTGGGCCCCCCGCCCCCCGTCAGTCGCCCCACTACTCCATCTATCGCTACTCAGTTCCATGACATCGTTCCAGTCCCCCAACCACAGGGAGGGTACCCTGCATGTCGCTCCAAAGGGACATACGTTTCTTCACCAAGGTCCACTGTAGCGGTGGTTGGGCATAAACACTACCCAGGGGTCACCCTATCCCCCCCTCACCCTGCCCTGTACAATAACATACCTGCCCTGTGTATTTGTCCAGAGTTTTTCATGTGTATACGAGACCCTGCGGTGTATAAGGATCGCAACCCCCCTAGAGCCCCTCGTAAATCCCGAGTTGTAGACCTGATGGAACCCAAACCGTTGCAGGCATAGAGCCTTCGTGCCAAATGAGTCTCCTGGAGCAGAAGTACATCCGCACCGGCTCTTTTGGCAAATTGGAGAACATCCCCCCATTTCACCTTATCCAGCACCCCCGCACGTTCCAACTAAGTATGCGCAGGGAACCAGGGGCTACCCGCCCCCCCCCTCTCAGCAGTGGACATGGTGGAATGTTACTATGTAAGCGGCAGGTGTCTCTGTGGCTCAGCATGCATATAACGTGGCAGACATATTGCATCAAGACTTGCGGAAACAATCCCCCCAACCCCAGACCCCCACGCCAACCCACCCCTCCACTGCCAACCCCGTACCTCACTAACATGGAAGCACCTGTTGAGGTCGGATCGTAGCCTATTCACCAACGGGGGAACAAGAACCACCCCCTCCAATGGACAACCCACAACTATAGGACTTCACTCCCACCCACCCACTCCTACAGGGCCATCCTCCCAGCCCTAAAGAGACTGGCCCACCTAGACATCCATAATTACCATACATTTAGAGCTGTGCAGGAGTCCCAGACATAATTTCACTCCTGATTGCTGCTCCGGTGTCGGATCGCGCTGTCGAAGCGCGGAGCCAGAGCGCGGGCTGCGTCCAGACCTCGATCTCCTGCGGCATCGCTGCGGACTCCTGAGGCCCTTGCAGGCCATTCCACTCGAGGAGGAGTCCGATTCTCCACCCTGTGGCATGTTGACACGAATTTTCACCGTTTCATCCATCCATTTGAACACTTCCTCTGGGGAATCGAAAAAAAGTGTGCGGGACATGAAGATAACACTCAGCCGCGCCAGGTAAAGCAGGGCATATTGAAGCTTGAGGCCTCGAAGATGGGCCTTTGCTGCAAGAAAGGATTGTTGCTGCTGCTGCACCAAGCGTGTATAGTCCGGGAAGATAAGGATGGTCGCATTGCCACACGTGAGGGAGGCCTTCACCCTCACCTGTCGCAGGATGGTGTCGCGATCCGAGTGATTTAAGAATTTGGCGCTCATCGGCCGCGGGTGTGCCCCAACAGGGGGCTTCTGCGTCACAGCCCTATGGGCCCCCTCAACCACAAAGCAGCGAGAGAGCATGTCTGGGGGGAGCCAGCCCTCCAGCCACTGGGCAAGAAATCGCTCCACGTTGTCGCCCTCGCAGCCTTCCGGAAATCCCACGAAGCGTAGGTTGTTCCGCCGAGACCTCCCCTTCGGCATCATCGACCTGCATGGCTAGGCCCTTTTGTATTTTCTCCATGGCTGCGACCTTCTTCTTGAGAATGGACACCTCATCTTCCACCTCCGATATGCGGGTCTCCGTGCCAGTGATGCGCTCCACGGCATTCCTCAGGTCCTGGTGGAGCAACATGACGTCCGATCCCACAACCCCGATCTTGGCGTCCAGCATGTCCCTGGACTGGGTTATTGCCGCCAACAGCGCCGCATTGTCAGGTGCCTGGTGCTGCGACCCTGCGGCCCCAGGCGCGTGGCTCGCCTCCGTGAATTTATCCAGGGTCCCTTGCTTGGTGTGACCGCCACCGGTGCGATCCTGCGTCATCGTAGCGGGGTTGGTTCTTCCAGGCGATAGTACTCCCTACCCCAAGGGTCGTCACAACCAGCAATTCATGAGTCAGGCAGAACGACAGGTAAGCCAGTCGGCTCACTCCAAAAATCTCCAGGTAAATCGAACTCAGTGCGACAAGTCGCAGGAGCAGACTCCCGGTCTCCACTGTGGTGGGCAATCAGAGAAGGCTATGGCCACAGCCACAGGGGTCCCCCAAAAGAGGAACGCAGCCAACAGGCCCAGGGAGCAGCCCGAATGCACCTCCGCTCAGGCACCTCACTGCCGGCCCTCAGAGCTCCTCCGTCCTCAGCCGACCCCACAGAGGCCGGACCTGGCCCCTGATCCTCCCCAGCGCAATAGACAGCAGCCGCCCAGGAAGTTCAACACAAGGGGGAAGGAGGTCAAAGCGCCCCGCACAGGCCTGGTCTGCTAACCCCGCTGCAATACTGTCCCAGATCTCGCCGGGCAGATTCAGCTAGACGGACCGATCCCCCACATTCAAAGTCCACAGGAGGGTCTCCGGCACCACGCCTCTGGGCGAGGGTGTAGCGGGCCCCGTCCTCCAGTTCCTCTTCAGGATGGTTGGTGTGCCTCAAGATGGCGGCCACTCCCACTTCGGGGTGTATCACTGCCCGGCACTCTCGCGTGCCGCTACACCTGCTCACCCGCTCCCACGGCACACATCCATTCTGGTCAGGGTGTACCAGCGTGGGCCATGTGTGCCAACCGAGTCTTCAGGATCTTAGTGAGTGTTAAATGTCTATTCCAGCGAATCAAAGGCATTATCCAAATTCAGTACCAGACAACCCGCTCAGGGCCATATTTCTGGTGCCTAGTTTAGGACTCAAAAGAAACGTCTCAGATTTAAGGACGTACTGTGTGATGCCACACATCCATTCTGGTCAGGGTGTACCAGCGTGGGCCATGTGTGCCAACCGAGTCGTCAGGATCTTAGTGAGTGTTAAGCAGTGCTAGGGGCCGGTTGGAGCCCACTTCATTAGGGTCTTTGTGTACCTTAGAGAGGGATATCAGCAGTGATTTGCACAGGGAAGTAGAAAGGCAGGAGGCTTCTAGAGCCTGTTAGTAGAGGATGAGCAACCGAGATGCAAGAAGTGTGGTATATGCCTTGTAAAATTCAACAAGCAGGCCATCTGGGCCAGGCGCCTTGCCTGTGGCTAATGCTTTGATCGCCTCCTGTATTTCAAATAGTGTAATTGGATCATCTTGTTCCACTTTTTGGATGGGTGTAAGAAGGGGAATCACGCTGAAGAAGGTGTTTGTGTCTGGTGGAATAGCAGGGATCCTTGCTCAGTACAGCAAGGCATAGTGTTGGGTTAGTTCTTGATGTATGTCTTGTTGCGTGTAGAGTATGTCGCTGGTAGCAGATTTCAGTACAGTAATTGGGTAATGGGGCTGGTCCGACCTTATTAGCTATGCCAACAGCATGCTAGATTTGTCAGCAGTGGCATGTGTACATGCAGAGTGGGCCTCATAGTCAGGCAAGGCAACGGCTCCAGGAGGGAGAGATGTTCATGTTGTGCTGCTAGAAGGCGGAAAGAGCTGTCAGGGTTTCGCCCCACGTCTGTCTCGTGTTGCAGGAGGGTTTGTTCTATATGAGATATATTGTCGTCAAGCTGTTGTTGGACATTCCAAGTCACCCCCAGACAATAGCCCCCAACTGCCACTTTGAGTGTGTCCCACTCAACCAGCCTTCATGTCGCTGATCCATGATTGTGCTTGAAATATTATTTAATAGCGGCATGTAGTTAGATGTGGAATGGGGGGTCATCAAGCGCCGCTGGCTGTAAGCGCTATGACGGAATGGGAGGAGGACCATTGTGCCATGTTAGCTGTGGCTCTGCGGGTTATGATTTGAATGGGTGCTGCCCAAGTACTCTGTATGTGTTACAGAGGACAGTAGGGATTCTGTGGCAATGAATCAATCGAGCCTAATGTGAGGTGATGTGGTGAGGAAAAGAAAATTACGCTTTTGTTTCAGCATTGCTCTGTTGAAAATGTCTACTATGTGCCAAGTCATTCATGTATCGCTCGCATGTTGGACGTGGCCAGGGTGCTGAGTGACGGGGGTAAGGATCTGTCAAGGTCGGTGAATAACCATGGGATTCCACCCCAATGAGAGAGTGTCGCCGACATCCGTTCAAGGAATAGGGTTGCTCTGGATTTGGAGCATATATACAACCAACAAGAATGTGTTGACCATCGAGGTTGCCCTTGACAAGGACGAAGCGACCTTCACTATCTGCTACCACCTCCTCGGTGGACAAAGGGACCCATGATCTGATCCAGAACAGGACCCCTTGTGCAAAGAAAGAAAAGTTAACAACATCCTCATCAGCAACTCTGATGTTTATACTCTTCAGTTAGTGTTAAGTAAGTTTCCTAAAGCATGGCCACCTGCGCGGAACAGGGCTTGAGGTATGCATAGAGGGCATATCAGCAAGAGTGGGTCTGAATACCCCACATGTTACAGGTTATGAAAGTAGTATGTGTCATGTCAGTGTATCGTGCTAGGGCATGGAGGTAATGCCAAGTTAGGGGGAAAGAGGCACAACCATTTAATTCAAGTGGGGCAGACAAACAATGGGTTTACCTGACCAAACATATTGAAATACATATGCAAGATACAGCAGTAAAGCCTGAGACCGAGGGTTTTAATGGTGGAAGGTGCAGCGGCCAAGGGTGGTGTACCCCATGTAGTGTAGGCGTATGAGTTGCAGCCAGTGTAAGATTTGTAGGAGGGTGATTGTGTGCAGCGTGTGTGTGTGTCGAATGAGCTGGTAATATAATAGGCATTGATCATTGAAAAGTGGAATGGCAGACAGACCGTAAACAAAAATATGCATTGTCCAGTACTTAGACATAATTTGCCGCTATGAAAGTGTAATGTGCTGGTAGGGGTAGGTCAAATAATGCCATCGGCTATCTGTGGAGGGACCTCTGATGGTGTCAAGGCATCATAGTCAGCTGGCCAAACAGTGGAAGAATCATCCTCACTCGAAGACTTCACTGCTCTTTAATTAGCTGATTGCTACTACAGAACGGAGGGCCCGTCTTCTTTCCTGTATAACCTGTTCCATGTTTGGGACCACCACAGGCCTGGGAGGCTGTCTCATCGCTCGCTGTTCCTCACGACTGCGTCGGGTGTCCTTTCTGTCAGTGCACGGTTCGGCTCCAGTGGCTTGACAGGGTGACTTGAGTTGGAAGGCCTTCAGCCATCGCCAAGCATCTTCTGGCAAGTTGAATAACCATGCTTTGCAATCCATTACAACACGTTTTCTTGCCGGGAAGATCAGCAAATATTTCAGCTTCAGTTCACGTAGATGGCATTTGACAGCTAGGAAGGAGGCCCTGTGATGTTGCACTGTTACTGCGTATTTCAAGAAAAGCATGATGCGGGCCTTATTAACCACAATTTCATCAAGTTTTTCTGGTTTCTTGTAGGATGATGTCCCTGTCACCGTTATGGAGTAGGTGAACTAGCATTTGACTGGGGTTGGAGCTAGGTGGAGTCATCCTTGTGAGAACGTAATGCACACATTCTACAGAGAAGAATGGAGTGAGGGGATGAGGCAGAAGCAGGTTCCACAGCCAGTTGCCCAGCTAGTCAACAGGATTACATCCTTTGATGCTTTCCAGGAGGCCCACAACATGCATGTTGTTTCTGCGTGAGCATCCCTACGTGTCTTCAGCCCTGGCCTTCAGGGTGTGGACAAAATCCGTCAGTAGCTGGACTTAGGATACCAGTACTTTGAATGCCAACTGGAGTTCAGAAATGTTTTGCTCTGCCATGCACACTTTGTCTGCTAGTTTACGATGATCAGTGTGTAGCAGATTAAGCTCCATTGCTATGCTGTCGATCTTGCTCTCAAGGTAGACACAAGTGTTCATAGTTTTGTGTGAGTCCTCTCCACTGCATCCATTACCACATTCAACAGAGGTAGTTTTCTGCCTGTTCCGCCTGTCTATGTCCCCAGTTGGGTCTGAAGGCCGCACTAGTGGGGGCTGAGCACCATCAACGCTCTTGAATGCTTCAGTTCAGGGCCACTGACTGTTCTGCAGCAGCTTGTTCTATGTGCCTGCAATGGTCACTGACTGATGCAATAGGCTGAATCAGGGAGGGGCATCATACACAACACGGCTGGGGGCCGGCCCCAGATCCACCCTCCAGGCCAGCCGTGTTTCCCACCACCCCTCCGGCTCTCAGGGAAGCAGCATCTGGGTGGCTGCAATGAGAGAGCAGAGCTTTTCACTAATTTTTAGAGGGGAGGGCCCAGGTCAGCCCAGCCTATCAGGCAGTGGCAGCAGTGACCAGGCCCCAACTTGGTCCCTTGTGCACCTCAATGCACACACCAGATGACCAGGTGCTCCGTACTCAGTCGACTGATCTCAGCTGAGGCCCTCCACTCCACTTGCAGTTATATCAGAGTGGCACAGCTGCTGGGTCCCAGTAAGCTAGCAGGCCCATACCGCCAGCAGCAAGCCAGCTTCGGCTCAGCAACAGTCACTAGGGGGGTTCACAGCTGGCTTTCCAGCAAACAACCTTTACCATTGGTTGACAGTCATTGTAGGTGCACGATCAAGGCTCGGCAGGTGTCCAGGATATGGCTGGAAGCAGGATTACTCTGGATAACCCAGATTTACCCATCAGAGCTACCTGCTGCACATCTGCCATCTTGATGTCGCTCCACAGACTTGCTTATGATGAGAGGCTGCTTAGTCACACTTGTTTGTTATTTCAGGAACGGGATGTACCAGTTAAAGGTCTTGTTGTAGACTTTGATGGCCTGTTGTTTCGTAAATGCCAAAAACCTTGGAGAGGATAAGCATTGTAATTCTTTTTGATGAAGGGCATGAGTTGCATGACAGGAGTGTTAAAAGGCACATTGGGGACAAAATCAAAATCGAGTATTGCCAAGGACAATTACAAGGATCATTTACAATGAAAGGTTCCAGACGGAGTAAGAGGAGGTTGGTAACATGTTACAGTGGAGCAGATTTCTTGAATGCTGGAATTTTGCAATTTGCTGCTTGATGTAGTTTGGCCTGGCTTTTGAATTTGTTTGTTACAGTGTGTGCGAAGTACATGCAAGGTCCCCAAGATGGTTGTGACACTTTGCCTCCAAACCTATTCTGATTTAGATGATCAGAAAGGGAAACGTCTGAAGTCAGGTTTCCAGTACATTGTGGCTTTTGTTTTTTTATCCTAAACAGCAAGGGTTAGAAGTTCGTGCACAGGATATTCACAAAAGCATTGAAACTGAAGGGCCTGGCTTAAAGACATTCATGTTCATGCTGTGTCCTTCGGTAAGGGTAGAGGTAGAAATGTGTTGAGTGGTTTTTAGAGAGTGCATTGGAGGTCAATGGACAGTCAAGTCAAGTCTTCCATTTTTCATCATGATTGGAATGTATGCTTTGTCCAAGTTACATTGCAGAAAACGTTGCCTCTTTTTGAAGGACCGATGAGATGGCTCATTGATTTAATGTTTCTGCTACAGAATATTATGTTAACCTGAAAAACACAAACTAGAAGCTTGCCATGAAGGTCTAAGCACTCTTTCAAATGTTTGCATACAAGAAATGGCTTTTAACGCTCTGCACAACTACTACAACTTAAAAGTGGATGGCCCTTCAAGAGGAAAACTGAGGTGTGGCTTTACTAACCAAGTCTTTTGAAGGATTACAGTATGAACATTCCAACCTTATGCAATCTTTCTAAATTGGTGTTCTTGTTCCTTTTCATCTCTCCATAGAGACCAGGATGAGAGAAGTTGCTCCGCTCAATTGGCCAGGTATAGTCCCATGTGTGAGAAGAGCACCTTGTAAATTTCTGGATGCCTGCTCTGAGGAACAGTGTGAAATCCTTGCTACACTGTGCTGTGTATGGTTGTGATACTGGCTGATAGGAACAGAGACAGCTCCTTGCTGCATTGTGTTGTGTGTCATATTGGAATAGAGGAACAGTGGCATCTACTCGCTGCAATTTGTTGTGTGAGATACCATCTCATAAGAATAGTCACAAATCCTAGTATGCAACATAGTAAGTGTGTCTATGCCTGGATCAGAGGAACAGTGCTAACTTCTGTCAGCAGTGTTGTAAGATGCCAAAAACCTTGGCCATTATAAGAAATGTAATTATTCCTCATGAGGGGTATTAGTTGTACGGTAGCAGCGATGAAAGGCATATTTGTGACACAATCAAAATTGAGTGGTGCCAAGGGCACTATCCATGGTAATCTGATCCCTGAATTCCAGTGGATACTGCCCTTTTCATGGATTTTGCCCTTGAAAGAGATTTGTAATGGTGAATTTCCGTTATTTTAAAGAACAGGGTTACTTGCCTTTACTTGAATGCGATGGAGTAAATGCTGGTTGAGAAGATATTTCTGAAACTGATGTACAGCAGATCATGATTTGGAAGCATTCTATCCCAACCTGGGTTCAGTAGGAGTCTGAGTCTGGTTAAAGTGAAGTGTTTTTTTTTTTTTATGTTTTAATCTTTATTCGGTTCTTAAAAAGACACCATAAAAGCACAGATACAAAATACACACATAAAATACACACATAAAAAGCTTTTAGTGTAACACATAAATAAATCACTAAATACGGGAGTCCTTGATTAAAATGTTCGTGCAATTTGACTCATCATGGGAACAGGCAAATGTCAATGGTCAATTTTCTCTAGTATTTCTTAGTCTTATCGCTACACGAATAAAATTTATGGTGCAAAAGAGGGTATATGCGTCCTCTGCTTCCTGTAGGAATCTCAGAGCCATTCTTGCATGTTTAGGTTTTATGTCTTTCAAAATCCCCACCAGGAACTTACGTCTAGGCATAGTATAAAATGGGCACAATAGGACGAAATGAAGGGTATCCTGCGGAGACCTGTGGTCGCAGCCGCAGGTACCCTTCTCCGCCAGTGTGTGAGTAAACCCTGCCGGGACCGCAAGAATATGATGTAGCATGTTTAGTCTGAACCGTGTCATGACAAAGCGGTCCTGGGCGTTAAACATGACTCTAAAATACGGTTCCATTCCATGCTTTACTGTGAGTTCGTTATAGGTGGAATTTGTGGGTTTACAATTTTCTTTTTCTGCTCTTAATAACTTGAGCTGTGCCAAGAAGAGGTTCTTTACCAATGATTTACTCTCGGGTGTTATGGAGTCTGGGGATGTGAAAAAGTTTATGCAATCGATTTCGGCTAGGGATTTCTTTACATAGTTCAGCCAAGGGATGATGTCACCTTTATCTTTTTTGAGGCAGTACTCGATGATTTGTCTTGTGAGGGCGGCCTCTGGGTTAGTCCATATTTTGACCCATGCCAGGAGGGGTTTAATTTTGATTTTATCTTCTATGAAGAGTTCTCCTAGTTCTTCATGGATTATGTGGGCCGGTACACTCTGAGGGACCTTCAAAATTCTCCTCATGAATTATGCAATCTTTCTAAAGTGAAGTGATTTAAATCATATTTTCTAAATGTTTGGACAAATTTGATCCCAGACGCAATAGCTGGTTTGGTAAATTAGTTGATAGGTTGAGAAGTAAATAGCTTTCAAACATGCCTTCATGAATAAAACTGTGAATCTGTTTGATCATTTTACAATTAGCGGATCCAGAGGGAGTAAGAGGAAGTTGCTCACACCTTAAAGTGTAACACGTTTCGTGACTGTTGGTATTTTGCATTTGCTGTGCGATGTAGTTTGGCCTGGGTTTTAAATTTGTTTGTTACAGTGTGTGAAGTACATGAAAGGTCTCCAAGATGGCTACGACTTTTTGTCTTCAAACTTATTCTAATTTAGATGATAAGAAAGGGAAATGTCTGTAGCCAGGTTCCCAGTAATTGATGTGTTTTATTTTTTTACCCTAAACAGCAAGGGTCAAAAGTCAGTGCAGAGGATTTTCTTGCAGGCGAAGACTCTACTTTAAGATATCCATGTCCATGCTGTGTCCTTTAGTATGGGTGGAGGTAGAAATGTGTTCAGCAATTTTTGGAGAGTGTATTGGAGGTCAGTGGATAGACGATTCAAGTCTTCCATTGGTCATCCTAGTTCAGATAAATGGTTTGTCCAAGTTAACTTGAGGAAAATATTGCCTCCTTTTGCAGGGCTCATCAGATACCTCAAAGATTTAATGCGTCTGCTACAGAATAATATATTAACCTTCAAAACACAAACTAGAATCTTGCCACGTAGAACTGAGCATTCTTTCATTTTGTACGTAAAAGAATTGCGTTTGAAAGCTCTGCTAAACTGCTTGCAATATTAAAAGTGGATGGTCCTTCGAGAGGAAAACTGAGGTCTAGCTTTACTGGCCAAGTCTTTTGAAGGATTACAATATGAACATTCCAACCTTATGCAATCTTTCTAAATGTGTGTTCTTGTTCCTTTTCATCTCTCCATAGAGACCAGGATGAGAGTAGTTGCTCCGCTCAATTGGCCAGGTATAGTCCCATGTGTGAGAAGTGCACCTTGTAAATTTCTGGATGCCTGCTCTGAGGAACAGTGTGAAATCCTTGATACACTGTGCTGTGTATGGTTGTCATACTGGCTGATAGGAACAGAGACAGCTCCTTGCTGCATTGTGTTGTGTGTCATATTGGATTAGAGGAACAGTGGCAGCTACTCGCTGCAATTTGTTGTGTGAGATACCATCTCAGAAGAACAGTCACAAATCCTAGTATGCAACATAGTAAATGTGTCTATGCCTGGATCAGAGGAACAGTGCCAACTTCTTGCAGCAGCGTTGTAAAATGCCAAAAACCTTGGCCATTGTAAGAAATGTAATTATTCCTCATGAGGGGTATTAGTTGCTCGATAGCAGCGCTGAAAGGCATATTTGTGACACAATCAAAATCGAGTGGTGCCAAGGGCACTGTCCATGGTAATCTGATCCCTGAATTCCATTGGATACTGCCCTTTTCATGGATTTTGCCCTTGAAAGAGAGATTTGTAATGGTGAATTTCCATTATTTTAAAGAACAGGGTTACTTGCCTTTACTTGAATGCGATAGAGTAAATGCTGGTTGAGAAGATGTTTATGAAACTGATGTACAGCAGATCATGATTTGGAAGCAGTCTATCCCAACCTGGGTTCAGTAGGAGTCTGAATCTGGTTAAAGTGAAGTGATTGAAATCATAGTTTCTAAATGTTTTTACAAATTTGATCCCAGACGCAATAGCTGGTTTGGTAAATTAGTTGACAGGTTGAGAAGTAAATAGCTTTCAAAAATGCCTTCTTGAATAAAACTGTGAATCTGTTTGATCATTTTACAATTAGCGGATCCAGAGGGAGTAAGAGGAAGTTGCTCACACCTTAAAGTGTAACACGTTTCGTGACTGTTGGTATTTTGTATTTGCTGTGCAATGTAGTTTGGCCTGGGTTTTGAATTTGTTTGTTACAGTGTGTGAAGTACATGAAAGGTCTCTAAGACGGGTACGACTTTTGTCTTCAAACTTATTCAAATTTAGATGATCAGAAAGGGAAATGTCTGTAGCCAGGTTCCCAGTAATTGATGTGTTTTTTTTACCCTAAACAGCAAGGGTCAAAAGTCAGTGCAGAGTATTTTCTTGCAGGCGAAGACCCTACTTGAAGATATCCTTGTCCATGCTGTGTCCTTTAGTATGGGTGGAGGTAGAAATGTGTTCAGCAATTTTTGGAGAGTGTATTGGAGGTCAGTGGACAGAGGATTCGAGTCTTCCATTAGTCATCCTAGTTCGGATGAATAGTTTGTCCAAGTTAACTTGAGGAAAACATTGCCTCCTTTTGCAGGGTCGATCAGATAGCTCAAAGATTTAACGCATCTGCTACAGAATAATATGTTAGCCTTAAAAAAACAACCTAGAATCTTGCCGCGTAGAACTGTGCACTCTTTCATTTTGTACGTAAAAGAATTGGGTTTTAACGCTCTGCCAAACTGCTCGCAATATTAAAAGTGGATGGCCCTTCGAGAGGAAAACTGAGGTCTAGCTTTACTGGCCAAGTCTTTTGAAGGATTACAATATGAACATTCCAACCTTATGCAATCTTTCTAAATTGGTGTTCTTGTTCCTTTTCATCCCTCCATAGAGACCAGGATGAGAGTAGTTGCTCCGCTCAATTGGCCAGGTATAGTCCCATGTGTGAGAAGTGCACCTTGTAAATTTCTGGATGCCTGCTCTGAGGAACAGTGTGAAATCCTTGATACACTGTGCTGTGTATGGTTGTGATACTGGCTGATAGGAACAGAGACAGCTCCTTGCTGCATTGTGTTGTGTGTCATATTGAATTAGAGGAACAGTGGCAGCTACTCGCTGCAATTTGTTGTGTGAGATACCATGTCAGAAGAACAGTCACAAATCCTAGTATGCAACAAGGTAAGTGCGTCTATGCCTGGATCAGAGGAACAGTGCCAACTTCTTGCAGCAGCGTTGTAAAATGCCAAAAACTTTGGCCATTGTAAGAAATGTAATTATTCCTCATGAGGGGTATTAGTTGCTCGATAGCAGCGCTGAAAGGCATATTTGTGACACAATCAAAATCGAGTGGTGTCAAGGGCACTGTCCATGGTAATCTGATCCCTGAATTCCAGTGGATACTGCCCTTTTCATGGATTTTGCCCTTGAAAGAGAGATTTGTAATGGTGAATTTCCATTATTATAAAGAACAGGGTTAATTGCCTTTACTTGAATGCGATAGAGTAAATGCTGGTTGAGAAGATGTTTATGAAACTGATGTACAGCAGATCATGATTTGGAAGCAGTCTATCCCAACCTGGGTTCAGTAGGAGTCTGAATCTGGTTAAAGTGAAGTGATTGAAATCATAGTTTCTAAATGTTTGGACAAATTTGATCCCAGACGCAATAGCTGGTTTGGTAAATTAGTTGACAGGTTTAGAAGTAAATAGCTTTCAAAAATGCCTTCTTGAATAAAACTGTGAATCTGTTTGATCATTTTACAATTAGCGGATCCAGAGGGAGTAAGAGGAAGTTGCTCACACCTTAAAGTGTAACACGTTTCGTGACTGTTGGTATTTTGTATTTGCTGTGCAATGTAGTTTGGCCTGGGTTTTGAATTTGTTTGTTACAGTGTGTGAAGTACATGAAAGGTCTCTAAGATGGGTACGACTTTTTGTCTTCAAACTTATTCTAATTTAGATGATCAGAAAGGGAAATGTCTGTAGCCAGGTTCCCAGTAATTGATGTGTTTTTTTTACCCTAAACAGCAAGGGTCAAAAGTCAGTGCAGAGTATTTTCTTGCAGGCGAAGACCCTACTTGAAGATATCCTTGTCCATGCAGTGTCCTTTAGTATGGGTGGAGGTAGAAATGTGTTCAGCAATTTTTGGAGAGTGTATTGGAGGTCAGTGGACAGAGGATTCGAGTCTTCCATTAGTCATCCTAGTTCGGATGAATAGTTTGTCCAAGTTAACTTGAGGAAAACATTGCCTCCTTTTGCAGGGTCGATCAGATAGCTCAAAGATTTAACGCATCTGCTACAGAATAATATGTTAACCTTAAAAAAACAACCTAGAATCTTGCCGCGTAGAACTGTGCACTCTTTCATTTTGTACGTAAAAGAATTGGGTTTTAACGCTCTGCCAAACTGCTCGCAATATTAAAAGTGGATGGCCCTTCGAGAGGAAAACTGAGGTCTAGCTTTACTGGCCAAGTCTTTTGAAGGATTACAATATGAACATTTCAAACTTATGCAATCTTTCTAAATTGGTGTCATTGTTCCTTTTCATCTCTCCATAGAGATCAGGATGAGAGAAATTGCTGTGCTCAATTGGCCCGGTATAGTCCCATGTGTGAGAAGAGCACCCTGTAAATTTGTGGATGCCTGCTCTGAGGAACAGTTTAACATCCTCGCTGCTCTGTGCTATGTCTGCTTGTGACACTGGCTGATAGGAACGGAGACAGTTCCTTGCTGAATTGTGTTGTGTGTCATATTGCTTTACTGGTCAAGTCTTTTTAAGGATTACAGCATGAACAGTTACACCTTATGCAATCTTTCTAAATTGGTGTTCTTACTTTTCATCTCTCTGTAGAGACCAGAATCTGAGGAGCAGCATTTCCCGAGGCAACAGGTATTGTCCCATGTGTGAGAAGCTATCTCTGAGGAGCAGTTTGAAATACTTGATGCACTGTGCTATGTTTGGCTGTGATTCTGGGTGGTAAGAACAGAGACAGCTCTTTGCTGCATTGTGCTGTGTGTCATACTGGCATAGAGGAACAGAGATAGTCCCCTGCTGCATGGTGTTACATGTCATAGTGGCTCAGAGGAACAGAAGCAGCTGCTTTCTGCAATTTGTTTTGTGTGATACTCACTCAGAAATGCATACACAAATCCTAGTATGTTTTATAGTAATTGGGTCAATGCCTGGATCAGAGGAGCTGTGCCAACTCCTTGCAGCAGTGGGTTCTCTGTAATACCAGCTGAAAAGACCACCAGCAGCTCATTGCTGCCCACCCAATGTTGTGAGTGATGCTTGCTCAGAGCAACAAAAACAATTCCTTTGATACACAGAGTTGTGTGTGAAACTGACCAGTGGTGGCTGCTGTCAATCCAAGGTGGGGGGCGGGGCAGAAAAATAGTGATAATAAAAATTAAAACTTACCTCTTTCTGCCGCCCACCATGATCTTCTGCTCCTTCTCTGTGCCTCGCTGCTCCAGGCACTGCAATCCCTAGGAGCACAGGCTCCCACACCTCACCCAATGCCAGCGCTTCTCTCATGCTATTACTCCCAGCATGGGCGGAGAGGTGCAGGCCGGTTATATGCTTCAGCAGGGACTAGGAGTTTGGGCCCCTGAGCACTAGGACATCTCCAGGAAAAGCCTGGGGATATCCAATTGCGTGTGTGGATTTGGCCAATAATGGACAGCCACCCAAACCGACATACGCACATTCAGTGCATACCACTCCTCATTCACCTGCTTTGCGGCACTGCGGTTTTGCCCTGCCACAACCAAGACTTGGCAGACGGGAATTAAAAATAAAATGACAATAAAATAGCTTTATTGTCATTTTCGTTTTCTTCTGTCTGCTTCATTTCAGCAGTAGGGTGACGCTCCTCCACAATAGCGGAGGAGACACCCCCGATAGTGTCTCAGATTAACTGTGCTAGCTCCTTGCAGCACTGTGTTGCGTGTGATGCCATCTTCGATGAACAGAAACAGCTCATATAAACAGTAATAGCTGCATGCTGCACTGTGTTATGTGTAATGCGGGCTTAGATGAACAGTGACATCTCAGTGTTGTGTGTGATGCTAGCTCAGATGAACATCGACAGCTCCTTGGTCCAAATATTTGTGTCTGCTTTGGCTCAGAGGAGCAGTGACAGCTCTTTACCACAGTTTGTTGTGTATGATAATTATTTTAAAAAAAAGATAACAGCACCATACTGGACTGTATACTGTGTTCACCTGATACAGTGCCTAATTTGTGAAAATAATAAGCGCCAGTGTCCAAGCACTTCTCAGATGCCCATGACCAGCATTATTAAATGTCAGCATGCAGAGTGAGAAGGCTGTGAAGTCCTAAATCTACCCCAGGCCTCTTAAATCCAATGCCAGACACTCCCTGCCCCTTTATCTCACTCTTGCAGCTTCCTGCTTTCTCCCTTGGTGACTGTTTTTCAGTCTTTCTTTCTATGTGTTTCCCCTTTACTACTCTCTGGAAATATTTGATGTGAAAAAATAGGTGGTGGTCTCCAAAAATACCAATACCAGGAACCACCAGCTGATTTTAAGCGTTAGTTTGATACTGGTGTAGAGGAACAGTACCAGTTTATGCTGCACTGTTGATAGATACTGGCTGCGCTGTGTTGTGTATGGGTGTTTTTCCTCAAAGGAACTTAGGTGCATATTTCCAACAACTAGCGATAATTATCGCTATGTTGGCTTAGCAGCAATATTTTTATCGCTGAGCTGCGGCGACTTTTATCGCTTAGGAACCTTGCTATTATCAAGGTTTATCTCCTAAGCGATAAAAATCGGCCAAAATGCATGAAAATCGCTGAAAAGTCAGCGATATTCATGCATTACCGAGCCCATGCTCTTAGCCATGTTATCCACCTACCATTGGATAACATGGCTATGAACTGCTCAGGGGCAGGTGTTAAATATCTCCAAAAGTTGGTAATAGGAGATAGCGATGTTAGCGACTGTTTCCAGTCGCTAACATCTTGGCACGCCCACTTTGCATGTCATTAGTGATAAATTTCACTGACATGAAAAGCGGGGCCCAAGATGGTCGCTATCTCCTACTAGCCGCCGCTAACTGGTGTTAGCGACAGCTAGGTAATAGGGAGATAATTCTATCTCCGCTTTCTTGGCTTTTAAAGCCAAAAAAGCGGGGAGAAACCCACGTCTGGGCATACCCTGCAAACTTAGGGCGAACATAGCAAAACCAAAGGGGATGATGGACAGAGTGTTGAACATTGCAAGTACTCACCCCCAGTCAACTGATCTGGGTTTAATCCATCAGCTCACTCCACCAACCCAGTTCAGACACTGACATTTGCTTTGTTTGCCCTAAGTTGGCAGGGTATGCCCAGACGTGGGTCCATTGCTCACTTTGCCACTGGATTCAAGCTAGCCTGGCTAATGACGGCTGATTAGCCAGAAATCAGTCCCAGGATGCTTGTTTCTGGTCCAGGGAAGACATGGCTTGGCAGTTCGGGCTGGACTCTTCCAACGAGGCACAGGGTCAGACTGATTTGCATATGGCCAAGGCTGAAGAACTGGGGTGGCGGAGTAAGCTAAAGAATTTTGATGGATTAAACTCAGATCAGCTGACTGTAGGTGAGTGCTTACAATGTTCAACACTCCGTCCATCATCCCCTTTGGTTTTGCTTTGGGGATACATCAGTAAAGCCTGAGACCGAGGTTTTTACTGGTGGGAGGTGCAGGGGCTAAGGGATGTATACCCCATGTAGTGTAGGCATATGTGTTGCAGCCAGTGTAAGATGTGTTGAAGGGTGATTGTGTGCAGCGTGTGCACTTGTTGCATGAGCTGGTAATATTGTAGGGATTGCTTATTGAAAAGTGGAATGACAGACAGCCAACAAAAATATGTAATGTCCTGTGGTCAGACATAGTTGACTGCTCTGAGGGTATAATGTGCTGGTAGGGTTAGGTCAAATAATGCCATCAGCTGTCTGTGGAGTTTCTTCTGATGTTGCCAAGGCATCATAATCTGCAGGCCAAACAGTGGAGTAACCATCCTCGCTCGAAGACCTCACAGATCTTTCATTGGGGCTGGTGTCAGGTCGGACATCGCTGGTTGCTACTTCAGAATGGAGGGGATGTCTTCTTCACTGTAAAATCTGTTTCAGGTCCAGGACTGCCACATTCCTAGGAGGTGGTCTCATCGCTTGCTGTCCCTCAGCTCCAGGTTCCGATCTGGCAGAATGGCTGGGCGACATGAGTCCAGAGGCCTCCAGCCATTCCCAAGCATCTTCTAGTGAGTTAAAAAAGCTTGCTTTGCTTTCCAATACAACACATATTCTCGCCGGGAAAAGCAGCAAATATCTTAGGTTCAGTTCTCGTAGATGGCATTTGACAGCTAGGAAGGAGGCCCTGTGGCGTTGCACTGTTATTGTGTACTTCAGGAAATGCATGAAGAGGGATTTATCAACCACAGTTATGTCAAGTTTACTGGTTTCATGTCGGATGATGTCCCTGTCACAGTAATGGAGTTGGGGAATTAGCATCAGACTGGGGCTGGAGCCAGGTGGAGGCTTCCTTGTCAGGATACAATGCACACATTCTACTGAGAAGAACTGCATGAGGGAATCAGGCAGAAGCAGGTTACACAGCCATTTGCGCAAATAATACGCCGGGTTACATCCTTTGAAACTTTCCAGGAGACTCACCATTTTTTTTTAAAACAAATTTTATTCGTTTTTGTCACATAGCATACATCCATTGTAACAGCTCCCACCTCCCCCCAATCGTACGTAACTGGGTCCGTCCAATGGAGTTTTAGGTAGTGGTTCCCAGAATAAACATGGCCAGCTAGATACAAGCCTGTAAAGGGTGATCCTATCTATTTGTTCGTAATGCTCAAAAGAAATACAAAAGTGAAACTTAACTCCCCCTCCCCCTCCCGGTCCCCACCATCGGTGCATTGTAACAGGACAGTCGTTGCGGGTCTGAAGCACAGGCGTTGGCAGTTAAGAAGTCATGCAGTGTACCTGTCGTGTTATAGGGGTACAGTCCAGTTATAGTGTTAGTCGTCCTGGTCACGTCGTGCATCGTAGTCACGTAATGTTTGCACCAGGGCCTCCCACGCCTGCACAGCTTCTTAGGCCTTGTCGTTCTGCTGTCGCCGTGCCAATTGAAACCTCAATGTGCTCTCCCCACCCGCCCGTTTAAGGAACTCATTGCGCCATTTAGCATCCGCTGGACCCGTCTGTGCCTTCCAGTGTCGTGTGATTTCGCGCTTCGCCAGGATAAGTCCCATATCGATAAATTTGCTCGTAACCTTCTTTTTAGGGGTATGCGGAAACCAATGGAGGACCCCAACAGCCATGTCAAACTGTAAATTGCGCTCTGTCACCACGTTAAGAGTATCACCCACTCTTTTCCAATAAAGGACTAAACCAGGACAGGTCCATAGCATGTGGTCAAGTTCCACCCGAACCGCCCTACATCTGGGGCAAGCCGCGGAGTCTACAGCTAAGTATTTTTTTACCTTTCCCGGGATTAAGTACGCCTGGTGAAGGATATAAAAGTGAACTAGTTGGAATCGCGCATTGCGCGTGCTCTTCCAGGACCGGCGCAGCAGCTGCGCCCAAACTGTCTCAGGAATTTCCTTCCCTATGTCAGCTTCCCATTTACTCCTAAGCGTCTCTGGTGGAGGTAATCCCTCGTTAAGCATTCTGGTGTATAGGCACGTAACTGTCTTAACCGTGCCAGCCACCATCATGGTATATTGGCAGGCCATTGTCGTTTTTGGTTCATCAAGCCCCCCCCTTCCAGTGTGTCTGCATTGCACTCGTGAGCGCCGAATGCAGCAGGAAGTCACCTCTAGGTAGGTCATAGCGGTCTAAGAGTGCCCGGAACGACAGTAGCACCCCGTCTTCATACAGGTCACCCAAGACTTGGATCCCCGCTTCCTCCCAGCTCTGCAACTGCGACCAATCTCCGCCGTGTGGCAATGCAGTTAGCATCCCCAGCGGAATTTCCGGGGCATATGGGTGTCTCACTCCCGTTCTATGTTGTGTTCGGTTCCAGCATAGTCTAAGTGTGCGTTCTTCTTGAGTGAGATCACTAAGGGCTAGTCTCTGTTGATAGCTATATAGGAGAGTGCATGTCTAGGTATTCCCAGGCCCCATTTATTCTCGGGTCCTCAGAACTTGAGTGCTATTTCCTGGGTATATATCTGTAATTGAGCCGCTAAATAATATACTTCAGTGTCGGGGACAGCCAGCCCCCCTTCTGATTTAGGTCTCATTAATGTTGCAAGAGCCACTCTGCGTCAGCCCGTTCCCCAGAGAAAAGACACTACCAAGGACGTCAAGAGCCGGAAGACAGCAGGAGGGATCCAAATGGGGAGCGTCCTAAAATAATACAACAGTCGTGGGAGTGCCACCATTTTCAGCAGCGCTATCCGACCTGCTACCGATAATGGGAGGGTGGCCCAGAAGGATATACTAAACTTCAGCGCTCTGATACTACGAGAGATGTTGCCCTCCAAGATATCGGTTGGGGTGTGGTATATGTAAACCCCCAGATATTTCAGACAGCTGGGTTCCCATCTAATTGCCCGTGTCGTGGTGGGCTGGGCTTCCCCCTTGCGTACAGAAAATAAGCATGTCTTGGACCAATTTACTCTGAGGCCAGAAATTTCACCGAAGGTGGTCAATAGGTTATCAGCTCCCACCAGAGCTCCGTCGGCATCCTCAAGAAAGAGCAAAAGGTCATCAGCGTACAGGGAAATGAACTGTTGCCCCGCTAAGCTCCCGTGCGGATCGACATTGCGAGGGGCTCCACCGCCAGTGCAAAGAGTAATGGGGATAACGAACATCCCTGTCTGGTGCCTCTTTCCACCGAGTATTGTGGGGATATCAGCACGCCCGTTTTTACTCTAGCCTTTGCCGAAGCATATAGCACAGAAGTCCACCGCAGGTACTCTTCACCCACCCCGTAGCGCCTGAGCACCTTACAAAGGTATTGCCATTCAAGGCTGTTGAATGCCTTCTCCAGGTCGACCGACAATATCATGGGGTGGGGGGCTTCTACATGGTCCTCTTCCAGTAGACGTATCAGGCGTCGTATGTTCATAGTGGTATTGTGTTTAGGTATGAAGCCCGCTTGGTCCTTATGAACCAGTGTGGTCATGTGCTCTAATAGTCGGGATGCTAAAATGCTACTCAAGATTGTGTAATCTGTTGTGAGCATCGACAGCGGTCTATAGGATGCCGTGTCATTACTCTCTTTATCGGGTTTAAGTAGGGGGATTACTAACGCTTTGCGCATAGTATGTGGTAGACGACCCAGTTCTCTCGCCTCTCTGTAGTCTATCAATAGACGTGAATCCAATAGATCAGCATACTTGGCGTAAAATTTGATGGGCAAACCGTCCAACCCCAGAGTTTTATTGCGTGCCATCTGTTTTATGGCGCAACAGATTTCTCCTAGCTCAATATCTTTGCCCAGGTTCCTCGCCTGCTCAGGGTCTAACACCGGAAAGGGGAGTTCCTCCAAAAATTCATCTATGGCCGAAGAACCAGCCAGTAGTTTACTCTGATATAGAGTCTCATAATAGCTTGAGAAACTGCGCAGGATTTCAGGTAAGGTATATACTTCAACGCCCTCAGCCGTGCGCATGGATACGATTGGGGAGCCGCGTCTCATGGGGTTGGCAAGCCAGGCTAACAAGGCTCCTGACTTGTCTCCCTCTGCGTGAGATCTGGTTATGTATGTCTTATGGTCGAAGCTACGCAGCCTTTCTACCTCAACTGCCACAGCCTCTTTCGCTGCTAAGCTTTGTTGTTGTAATTCAGGGTGCCCAGGCCGTAATAGCTCCATTTCCCGGAGATTGTTGTCTGCCTTATTGAGGTCGTCCAAAAGCACCTTACGTATTCCCACCTTCTTAGCTGTACAAAACCCTCTTACAACTACCTTGAAGGCATCCCATTCCGTTGCTCTTTCCCTAGTCGTCCCATCCTTCTCTTCGAAGTATTAGGTTATCCTTTCCTCCAAATCTTTTTGGAAAAGTGGGTCCTCTAGCATCCCGGGGCGCAGCCTCCAGGTAGGAACACAGGAGGTACCCGGAAACCACCGCACATCAATCTGTAAAGGGTTGTGATCAGAAATCATCCTAGTCAGGTATTCAGTTTTTTCAATTGCTGGTATTGGCGTCGAGGAGCACAACAGCGCATCTAGCCTCACATGTAGCTCGTGCATTCCTGAGAAAAAAGAGTAATCTCGGGTATGTGGATGCTGGGCGCGCCAAATGTCAGTTAGACCCCACCTTGATTGCCACTCTAATCTACCTTTAGCTATGCGATGCGCTGGGGAGTCTGCCAGTGGGGGGTGCGATCTGTCGAGGGCAACATCCAGTACCGAATTGAAGTCGCCTCCTAACAGCAGGGGTCCTACCAGGAAGTGGGCCAGGGAGCCTGACAGTGTCGCAAGAAAGGCTAACTGGTCCACGTTGGGTGCGTAAATGCTGCAAATGGTAATGTCTCTGCCTCCCAGTTTTCCCGCTATAGCCACAAACCGCCCCTCAGGGTCCACCACGTGTTTGGCAACTTGAAAAGGGACTCCAGCCCTGATCCAAATCAGCGCGCCCCTAGCATAAGCTGAGTATGTAGTGTTGTATATTTGGCCTCTCCATCTGCGCTGCAATGCGAGCCCCTCCGCCTTTGTTAAAGGTGTTTCCTGCAATAACGCTATCTGGACCCCTCTACGTATCAAATAGGCATGTACTTTGTGCCGTCTCGTCATGGTGTGTAGTCCCCGTACATTCCAGTTAATGCATTTCAAGTTAGTCAATTCACCCATTGTCCCACAATGTTCCATGCCCGCTTCTCCACCCAATTTCCACTTGGTTCAAATGTAAAAAATCCTCAGCACCGCTGGCGTGCCCACCCCCCAACAATACAAAATTTCCCAATTCCTCCTCCCCCCCCAGAACAGGGCCCAAAGATCGCAATCTAGTTCCCATCCAAACACTCCCAAAAGAAACAGTCAGATAAACCCACCGGTAGTCACCCTGGGTGTGCCTTAGGGGCAATAGGGGGGACAGAGTACCAACGGGAAGCCACCCTCTACTCGAGCTTCCTGTAAGCGATCGAGCCCTAAAAAAAAAAAGTTCGTACAACTCAAAGCTTCACCCTCCACCCTTCTATAAACCAGCTATCAACTCCTCCTGTCAGTGCATAGCAATCAGTTCACCATAGGTCATTCCCCAACCACAACAGCTCACCCGGAGTCCTCATGGTTCGTCTAGTATTCCTTCAGCCGTATCCGGGTTGACCGTGGGCAGTGGTACACTGTCAGTTTCCGAGTCCATAGTGTCTGAGCGGTCATCACCCTTGCCGGATTCTGTGCCCTCTGTCCTGGGAGCATCTTGTGATCCCGATATACTGGACACCACTTCCAGAACACCCCGCCGCTCCGCCGCCGTCTCTAGCAGCGAAGGTCGCCCAAGTCCTCTACGCCTATTGCATATCCGCCTGGACTTCCGTCGCGGCTGTTCCTCAGGTACCATTGCAAGGTGTAAGCCAGGACGTCCCTGCCAGCTCTGTACATTTCTAGCCAGCTACATGCTTCATCTGGCGTGTCAAAGAATTTGGTAGTGTCATCAACTATTATTCGGAGTCTGGCAGGGAATAATAAGGAGTATTGAATGCCCTCGCTCCTCAGCTCTCTTTTGATCGCCAGGAAAGAGGTCCGTTTACGCTGTGTGTCATAAGTGTAATTCGGGAAGATGTTGATCTTACTGTTTTCCAACTGGAAGGGGCCGTTCAGCCAGGCATTGTCCAGGAGACTCACCATGTGCACGTTTCTACGTGAGCGGCTCTACGCATCTTCAGCCCTGGCCTCAAGGGTGTTGAAAAAATCTGGTAGCAGCTGGACTTAGAATACCAGTTCTTTGAATGCCAACTGGAGTTCAGCAATGGTTCACTCTGCCGTGCGCACTTTGTCTTCTGGTTCACGATGATTAGCATGCAGCAGATTAATGTCCATTGATATGCTGTTGATCTTGCTCTCTAAGGTGACGCAAATGTTCATAATGTTGTGCAGGTCCTCTCCACTGCATGCAGTACCACATCCAACTTCTCTTGTAGTGACGAGGGGTGATCACAGGCACCTACAATCTCGGTCTGGCCGACCATGGTAACACCCTGCCAGACATCTTCTCGGGTGGGGTGATCGCGCTCGATCGGAGGGGCCTGCTTGGTCATGTTTTGGAAGTCTGCCAAAGTGCTGCAGCACGTGCAGCTGAGGCATCCTCTCCAGGCAGAGGTGACCCCAACTCACTGAGGGCCTCCTTGGAGTGTGCCACAGTCACCGGCACAGATTGGGCACTTGTGCCACTGCATTTTGGCTAGGAGCACGGTGAGTTGATTCGCAATTCAGGTTAGCCACTTCAGTCTAGCGAGCTTTGTAAATGGCCCCACTCTGCAGCGAAGTGCGGACTTGCAGCTATTAACCTTTGGCTTGGGCAAGCAGGCAGAGTACCTTGTCAGGGCCCAGTTTGGAACATGGGCCAGTTGCATGAGCCTAAAGGGTGCAGCACCAAAACCCCTGGTATCTACCACAAGTGGATGATGCAGCTGCAGCTCCCCATGCTATGTGGGGAAGGCAACAGCGGTATGTTTCTGGCTGCTCCACCTGTCTGGGTACCCAGTGGAGTATGGAGGCTGCACTGGGGGGGCTCTACACCATCAGCACTCTTGGATGCTTCAGTTCAGGGCCGCTGACCGTTCTACAGCAGCAGGTTCCATGCAACCGCAATGGTTGTTGATGCGAGGGCCAAAGGGGGGGGGGGCGGCATCATATATGCCATGGAGGGGAGCTAGCCCCAGCTCCAACCGCCATGCCAGATGTGTTGTACTCCACTCCTCCGGCTCCCAGGAAAGCAGCATCTGGGCAGCAGCACCGACAGAGCAGAGCTTTTTACTCAATTCCAGAGGGGAGGTCCCAGGTCAGCGCAGCCCATCAGTCAGCAGCACAAAAGGGGGTGGTGATGGACGCAACCCCCCCTTTTGTACCGCTTTGTTCGCCATAAGTTGGCAGGGTATGCTCAGACGTGAGTCCCTTGCTCACTTTGCTACTAGATTCAAGCAAGCCAGGCTGAAGACGGCTGAAATGCCACAAACCTATCCTCAGAAGCTTGTTTCCGGTGTAGGGAAGGCATGGCTTGGCAGTTCGGGCTGGACTGTTCCCATAAGGCACAGGGTCAGACTGATTTGCATTTGGCCATGTCTGAAATGGGGTGGCAGAGTGGGCTAAAGAACGGTGATGGATTAAACCCAGATCTCTTGACTGGGTGTGAGTGTTTGATTGGTTCAGATGCTCCGTCCATCACCCCCCCTTTTGTACCACTTTGTTCACCATAAGTTGGAAGGGTATGCTCAGACGTGAGTCCCTTGCTCACTTTGCCACTGGATTCAAGCAAGCCGGGCTGAAGACAGCTGACATGCCAGAAACAGCTCCTCGGAAGCTTATATCCGTTCCAGGGAAGGCATGACTTGGCAGTTCGGGCTGGACTGTTCCCATGAGGCACAGGGTCAGACTGATTTGCATATGGCCATGTCTGAACTGGGGTGGCGGAGTGGGCTAAAGAACGGTGATGGATTAAACCCAGATCTCTTGACTGGGTGTGAGTGTTTGATTGGTTCAGATTCTCGGTCCATCACCCCCCCTTTTGTACCGCTTTGTTCGCGATAAGTTGGCAGGGTATGCTCAGCCGTGAGTCACTTGCTCACTTTGCCACTGGATTCAAGCAAGCCGGGCTGAAGACTGCTGAAATGCCAGAAACCGGTCCTCAGAAGCTTGTTTCCGGTCCAGGGAAGGCATGGCTTGGCAGTTCAGGCAGGACTGTTCCCATGAGGCACAGGGTCAGACTGATTTGCATATGGGCATGTCTGAACTGGGGTGGCAGAGGGCTAAAGAACGGTGATGGATTAAACCCAGATCTCTTGACTGTGTGTGAGTGTTTGATAGGTTCAGATGCTCCGTCCATCCCCCCCCTTTTGTACCGCTTTGTTCGCCATAAGTTGACAGGGTATGCTCAGACGTGAGTCCCTTGCTCACTTTGACACTGGTTTCAAGCAAGCCGGGCTGAAGACGGCTGAAATGCCAGAAAGTGGTCCTCGGAAGCTAGTTTCTTGTCCAGGGAAGGCATGGCTTGGCAGTTCGGGCTGGACAGTTCCCATGAGGCACTGGGTCAGACTGATTTGCATATGGCCATGTCTGAACTGGGGTGGCAGTGTGGGCTAAAGAACGGTGATGGATTAAACCCAGATCTCTTGACTGGGTGTGAGTGTTTGATTGGTTCAGATGCTCCATCCATCACCCCCCCCCCTTTTGTACCGATCAGTCTGTGGCAGCAACACAGTCTCAGCTAAGCCAGCAGCACGCCAGCAGGGATCGGGGCCGGGCCCGGGACCCAACTCGATTCCTCATACCCCTCAATTCTCACACTGGATGACCATGTGCTCCATCCTCAGTCGCCTGATCTCAGCAGTGGTGCCCCATTCCACTTGCAGTTACCTCAGAGATGCCAGCAAAGCAGCTGCTGGATTGCAGTACACCAGCAGGCCAGTACCGCCAGCTGCAAGCCGGCTTTGTACAGGAACAGTCACTAGGGGGGTTCAGAGGTGGCCTCCCTGCAGGATGTGGATGGAAGCAGGAATGCTCTGTATACCCCAGATTTACCCAGCAGAGCTACCTTTACAATGAAAGAAGGAAGCTCGCATTTTAAAGTGAAACAGATTTCTTGACTGCTGGTATTTTGCATTTGCTGTTCGATGTGGTTTGACCTCTCTTTTGAATTTGTTTGTTATAGTATGTGTGAACCAGAAGCAAGGTCTCCAAGATGGTTGTGACTTTTTGTCTCCAAACTTATTCTGATATTGGTGATCAGAAAGGAAAATGTCTGAAGCCAGATTCCCAGTATTTGGTGGCTTTTGCTTTTTTTCTACTAAACAGCAAGGGTCAGAAGTCAGTGCACAGAAATTTCACAAAAGCATTGTAGGTGAAGGGCTCGGCTTTAAAACCTTCATGCTGTGTCCTTTGGTAAGGGTGGAGGTAGAAATGTGTTGAGTGATTTTTGGAGATTGCATTGGAGATCAATGGACAGTCAAGTCTTCCAATGGATCATCCTGATTGGGCTGTGTGCTTTGTCCAAGTTAAATAGAGGAAAATGTTGCCTCTTGTTGAAGGACCGATCAGATAGCTCAAAGATGTAATGTGTCTGCTACAGATTATTATGGTAACGTAAAAAACATAAACTAAAATCTTGCCATGAAGGTCTAGGCACTCTTTCGAATGTCTGCATACAGGAAAAGGATTTTAACGCTCTGCACAACTGCTTGCAATATTAAAAGTAGATGGCCCTTCAAGAGGAAAACAGAGGTCTAGCTTTACTGGTCAAAGCCTTTGAAGGATTATGATATGAAAATGTAAACCTTGTGCAATCTTATTAAATTGATGTTCTTGTTCCTTTTCATCTCTCTGTAGAGTACGGGATTGGAGAAGTCGCTGTGCCCAATGGATCAGGTATAGTCCCCTGTGTGAGAAGAGCACCTTGTAAATCTGTGGATGCCTGCTGTGTGTAACAGTGTGAAATCCTTGCCGCACTGTGCTATGTATGGTTGTGATACTGGCTGATAAGAACAGAGACAGACCCTTGTTGTATTATGCTGTGTGTCATGTTGGCTTAGAGGAAGAGTGGCAGCTTTTCACTACAATTTGTTTTGTATGATACTGACTCAGAAGAACAGTTTTAAATCCTAGAATGTGTCATAGTAAGTGGATCTATGCCTGGCACATAGGAACATTTCCAAATCCTTGCAACAGTGCTGTAAGATGCCAAAAACCTGGGCCAGTATAAGAAATTTCATCTGGGGCATGAGTTGCACGATTGCAGCGCTGAAAGGCATATTCGGGACACAATCAAGATCGAGTGGTGCCAAGGACACTGTCTGTGGTAATCTGTTCCTGAATTCCAGTGGATACTGCCCTTTTAATAGATTTTGCCATTGAAAGATATATTTGCAATGGTGAATTTCCAGTATTTTAACGAACGGGGTTACTTTCCTTTAATTAAATGTTGTGGGTAAATGCTGGTTGATTAGAAGATGTTTATGAAATCGATGTACAGTAGGTCATGATTTGGAAGCAGTCTATCCTAACCTGGGTTCAGTAGGAGTCTGAATATGGTTAAACTGATGTGATTGAAATCTCAGTTTCCTAATGTTTGGACAAAGTTGGTCCCAGACACAATAGCTGGTTTGCTAAATTAGTTGATGGGTTGATAAGTAAATGTCTCAGATAAATGTCTTCAGGAATACAACTTTGAATCTCTTTGGCCATTTTATAATAAGAGAATCCAGAATGAATAAGAGGAAGTTGCTCACACCTTAAAGTGTAACACGTTTCTTGACTGTTGGTACTTTGCAGTTGCTGTGCAATGTAATTTGGCCTGGCTTTTAAATTTGTTTGTTACAGTGTGTGTGAAAAACATGCAAGGTCTCCAAGATGGCTGGGAGTTTTTGTCTCCAAACCTATTCTGATTTAGATGATTGGGAAGGGAAATGTCTGTAGCCGGGTTCCCAGTGATTGGAGGCTTTCGGTTTTTATCCTAAACAGCAAGAGTCAGAAGTTAGTGCACAGGAGTTTCTTGCAGGTGAAGGGCCCTGCTTTGAGAGATGCATGTCCATGCTGTGTTCTTTGGTTTGGGTGGAGGTATAAATGTTTTGAGTGGTGTTCAGAGAGTGCATTGGAGGTCAGTGGGCAGACAATTGCAGTCTTCCATTGGTCATCCTGGCTTGGATGCATATTTTGTCCAAGTTACCTAGAGGAAAACATTGCCTCCTTTTGCAAGGCCGATCAAATATGTAATGCGTCTGCTACAGAATAATATGTTAACCTTAAAAACACAAACTAGAATCTTGCCATGTAGAACTGAGTGTTCTTTCAGTTTTTACGTAACAGAATTGGGTTCTAATGTTCTGCCAAACTGCTTGCAATGTTAAACAGTATTGGCCCTTTATGAGGAAAACTGAGGTCTAGCTTTACTGGCCAAGTCTTTTGAAGGATTAGAGTAATAACATTTAAACCATATGCAATCTTTCTAAATTGGTGTTCTTGTTACTTTTCATCTCTCTGTAGAGACCGGAATCTGAGGAGCCGCATTTCCCGAGGAGTCAGGTATTGTCCCATGTGTGAGAAGCTATCTCCGAGGAGCAATTTGAAATCCTTGTTTCACCGTGCCATTTTGATTGTGATACTGGCTGATAAGAAAAGAGGCAGCTCTTTGCTGCACTATGTTGTGTGTTATACTGGCTTAGAGGAACAGAGAGAACCCCTTGCTGCGTATTGCTACATGTCATAGTGGCTCGGGGAACAGAGACAGCTGCTCGCTACAATTTGTTTTGTGTGATATCAGCTTAGGTGAACATAGACAAATCCTAGCATGTAGCATAGTAAGTGGGTCTATGCCTGCAGCAATGGGTTCTTTGTGATACTAGCTAAAAAGACCAGCGACAGCTACTTGCTGCCCATTGTTGTGAGTGATGCTGGCTCAGAGCAGCAAAAACAATTCCTTTGATACACAGAGTTGTGTGTGATAGTGACCAGCGGTGGCTGCTGCCAATCTGAGGTGTGGGGGGGGGGGGGGGAGAAAAAGACAAATAAAAATAAAAATATAAACTTACCTTTCCTGCCAGCCTCCATGATCATCTGCTCCTGCTCCATGCCTCGCTGCTCCTCTGCTTCAGTCCAAGCACTGCAATCCCCAAGAGCACAGGTTACCTGACCGTACACAATGCCTGTGCTTCTCTCATGCTATTATTCCCAGCATGAGAGCAGTGCTTGGATTGGGCAGATCGGTATGGGCCAGTTATACACTCCAGCAGGGACTGGGTGCCTGTGCCCCTTGGCACTAGGATATCTCCAGGGAACCGCCTGGAGATATCCAAGTGTGCATGTTGATTTGGCCGGCCATGGACACCCGGCCAAACCGACATGCGCACTTTCAGTGGCTACCACTCCTCCTTCCCCTGCTGTGTGATGCTGCAATATTGCCCCACCATGCCCTAGACATGTCAGACTGGAATTAAAAATAAAATGACAATAAATTAGCTCTATTGTCATTTTCTTTTTCTTATGGCTGCTGCATTTCAGCAGTGGGGCGACGCTCCTCCGCCATAGCCGAGGAGCCACCCCTGATAGTGTCCCAGATTAACTGTGCTAGCTCCTTGCAGCACTGTGCTTTGTGTGATGCCGTCTTCGGTGAACAGAAACAGCTCATATAAACAGTAGTAGCTGCTTGCTGCACTGTGTTGTGTGTGATGCAGGCTCAGATTAACAGTGACAGCTCAGTGTCTTGTTCGATGCTGGCTCAGATGAACATCGACAGCTCAGTTATCCACTTTTCTGTGTCTTAATTGGCTGGGAGCAGCAGTGACAGCTCCTTGCCACAGTGTGTTGTGTATGATAAAAATTCACAAAAAATGATAACATCATCTCACTGGACTGTATACTGTGTTCGTCTGATACAGTGCCTACTTTGTTGTAAAATAAGTGCCAGTGTGCAAGCACTTCTCAGATGCCCATGGCCAGTGTTAATAAATGTCAGCATGCACGGCTGTGAAGTCCTGAATACACCCCAGGTCTCATAAATTCAATGCCAGACACTCCCTGCCTCTTTATCTCACTCTTGTAGGATCCTGCTTTCTCCCTTGGTGACTGTTTTCAGTCTTTCTTTCTATGATACTTTGTGTGTTTTTCCCTTTCCTACTCTCTGGAAATATTTGATGAGGAAAAATAGGTGGTGGTCTCAAAAATGAGTGGCAATGAGACTCCACCAGCAACCACCAGCTCATATTAAGCGTTGGTCTGATACGGGTATAAAGGAACAGTACCAGTTCATGCTGCTCTATTCTGGGCATGGGGGTAACTCCGGCTCAGAGCAATATTGATAGATAATGGCTGTGCTGTGTTGTGTATGGGTGTATCAAAGGAACTTGTTTCACTATGGTGTGTGTGGGTTTTTGAGGCTCTGTAGAACTGTGGCAGCTCCTTTCTGCACTAAGCTCTTTTGCTGGTATGATCCTAGCATAGACAGCTACACACACGTCCTATTGTACTGTGCTGTTTGTGGATGTGATATGGACACAGAGTAATAGTGGCAACTCTTTGCTGCACTGTACTATTTGATTGCATGATTCATGGCATGAAGAGCAGTGCAATATTCTGCATTTGGGTAAGATGCTGGCTCAGAGAGACATAGGCAGCTTCTGTGTAAAGTATGGCAGCAATATCCACTTAGAGGAGTGGTGACTGCTTATCTATGCACTGCTATAATAATGACTCAGAAAAAGACACCTGCTCCATGCTGCACTGTCATGTGTGTGGGTGGTATGCTGGCACAGACGACCAATAAAGCAACAAACACCACTGTACTGCATGTGGGTATGATACAAGCTCAGATATACATCCTCAGTGGTATCAGGCGTGGCCCGTGCATGAAGGAGCGGTCTGGTGGTAGGGCGGAGTACGGGGGAGTCGACCGACGACCCACTTACTTACCTTGCACTCGCCGTATCACAGAGTCAGCAATCTAGCGAGAATAAGTTAAGTGGTTTTCTTTTTTTAATTGTATTTTTCCTCGTCGTCGTCTGTCAACTCACCCGACCCAACCCCACCGTTCTTACCTGCATTGTATATCATGGTATATCACTAGAATATCAAGTTTAAATATCATTCGCTGGACCAGATGGTATTCCCGGGGACCTGTTAAAATCTGATAGTGTTAAATGGGGCAAACTTATCCACTCCCTCCTTGTTGCCATCTGTAGGGGCGCCCCCATTCCCTCGTCATGGAAGGGGGCGGAGGTGGTTCCCATTTACAAGAAAGGCCCAAGGGATGATCCGTCCAATTATAGGCCGATTAGCTTGCTAGATGTCAGCCAAAAGGTTGTCGGTAAAGTTCTTTTACTCAGGATACTCAACTGGGTAGATGAAAACAAAATTCTTACCGACTTTCAGGCCGGTTTTAGAGTAGGTACTGGAACGATAGAGCAAGCCTTTAGGCTCATGATGATTTATTGGAAGGTGGTAGCGATAGGCAAGGGCAGTCTTTATCTCGCATTTATCGATTTAAAGACTGCCTTTGACCTTGTCCCTAGGGACCTGTTATGGAAGGTCCTGGCCAACATGGGGCTGCCACAGTATTTACTATCTTTACTAGTCAGGCTCCATCAGGACAGCTTTGCCCAAATCAGGTGGGGCTCTGGAGGGGAGAAAACGGGCCGTATTCCGGTCGAGAGAGGGGTCCGCCAGGGATGTGTTCTGGCTCCCACCCTTTTTTCTTTGTACATCAATGGGGTGGTTGAGCATCTACTTAAATCTCCTTCTGACGAACCATCCCTGGCTGGGGTACGTATACCGACCCTCCTCTTCGCGGATGACACGCTCCTAATCTCTAAAACCCCAATGGGACTACAGAAACTCTTGGACAATTTCCAATCTTTTTGCACTGATCGGGGCCTGGTAATAAACACCAATAAAACAAAATACCTGGTCCTCAATCCCCCTAAACAGCAAGTGCGTCCCCCAACTTTAAACACTGAGCCCTTAGAAAGGGTAAAAGTATTCGATTACCTAGGGATACGTCTTTCAGACAAAATGGATTGGACTCCCCACCTAGATAAGATGCTGTTGAGCCATAAAAGGATCACAGGTGCCCTATTGAGGGAGCAACGTTCCAGTTCCTTCAAACCAATAGGAACAGTCCTTGAGATCTACGCTGCCAAGGGTGTCAGCTCTTCCCTTTATGGAGCTGAACTTTGGGGCTCTACATCCACCGAAGATCTACAAAGATCCGAGAATAATTTCTGTAGACAAATAATGTCCCTCCCTCAAAGCACCCCACTTTTACCCTTATTCATGGACCTTGGCTGCACCCAGATCGGCGAAATTGCGAAATTTCGCCCTCTCTTATTATGGGCCCGTATTTGGCGGGTAGAGGAACTTAGTGGCTACGCCAGAGGTCTTGAAGAAATAATGGCATCACCACATTGGGCCAGAATCAAATGGTTAAAAGATACGAAAACCTTATTATCCAACTTGGGCCTACTCGATTGCTGGTCAAGCAGAACCTCACCTCCAAAACAAATACTCAAAAAGCTCTATCGGGATTGGATTTGCTCCCAAAGACATTCCAGCACGTCCATTGGCAGGCTTACAGAGGATTTTTTGATGTTTAAAGACTGTCCCAGGCGAGAACCCTATCTAGACATAATCGGGAAACCTTTTGCCCGGTCATTGTATTTTAGATTTAGAACGGGTACTTTGCCACTGAATACTTTTACCAAAACATGGAAATCCTGTACAGGCAAATCTGATTTGTGTCCATCATGTTTAGTTCACCCAGAGACATTAGCCCATTTCTTATTTGTCTGCAAGGTATATGCTAACCCACGAAGGGTGTGGTTGAAGAATCTATGTCGTCAGCTGGGAACCAGGAGACATGATGTGGCAATCAGGATACTTGTTTCGGACAGCTATGTACCCTATGTGTGTGCCCTAGCCAAATTTTTATCTTGGGCTTGGGCTATTCGTGCCAGAAAGCTTAAATACTCTGTTTAATTCTTTTTTAAAGAATATTTATTCTAGTAATGTTATACTTCTTGCTATCAACTGGATATGTGTCACCAATTTTATTGACTTGCTTTTATGATAATGAAAATTTTATCGAAATAAATCTTTTTGACTTGACTTGACTTGAATATCATTCTAGAAAAATATAATACCAGAATATTGGCTACGAAAATATTGTGAAGGCAGACAAATGTAGATAAATGTACAATTCTTAAATCAGTGCTTATATATATGCCTGCGTTCACAATATTTTGGTAGTCAATACTTATGATGTTTTTGTAGAATGATACTTCTGTACTCAATAATCAAACAGTACTTGTTCCAATGGCTATCATAGTGAAAACAGTCAGTACTAATGTATCTGGCCTCACTCAAGACACAGCTACAGACTGTAGCTTTGATAGATTATTAAATATTGATGGGTCACTGTAAAACTAAGATTACAAAGCCCAGCCTGAAGCAATGCAACTTTGTTGCATGACACAAGAAAACAGTCGAGCATATATACAAGGAGACTGCACCACCGGAGCGTCCCTTTTACCAACGTTTCGGTGGCGCAAAGTTCTGCTCCATATTTACAAAGTGGAGTTAAGCCCCATAAACATTAATTCCTGTAAAGCGGACATCCTTGCACTATGGTGCATGGGTGTTGGCACTAGCCAGCTATTTATAGCGCTAGGAAAAACACAAGGGTGCACAGAATTCTTGTAAATACTGTGCATCCCTGCATTTTGCAGCATTTTTGCAGCACCGTGCTGTGCCATTTCCTTGTATATATTCCCCAGTGACTGTTCCCTCTTTGAATAACATTCTTCCAAACTGCGGAAGGACGGAAGGTTTTGAAGAAATGTTAAATGTCCATTGGCATTCTCACATAACTTTTTAAAACTTTTTTCAGTTTTGCTTTGTGGGAAGCTGATGGGATCTGTTTTTAAACACAATAAAAGGAGCCCTGTGCAGTTGTGGGTACATTATTTCTGCCACACAGGGCTGCTACCTTAGTGCCATGAAACCACAATTTACTGTATTGCTGACAAGCCATGTGCCTCCACTCCAAGGATGCCAGAAGTTCCAGGGCAGGACTCCTTATCCAGTGGATGGTGAGGATGTTCTATCAGAACCCATACACTCAAGCTGACAAGCTGAAATGGTCCCCCTTAATGTATAGAGGACAGCCCCCGACAATGTGGGGATGACAGGGATGTCCATGACGCTCTTTCCTTCAGCAAACATGAGTAAGTATGATGCTCACCTGTTGTTTTATTTTCCCACTGTCACTCAGAGATTTCAACCCTGAGCGACAATCGTGAAAACAATTCCTTGCAGCCAGGTGTTGGTGTGCAGTGACAGCGCTATCTGTATGTCCTGCGTTAGAATAGCATTTGTACCAGAGGTCAGAATTTAGTGACATTTTAAGAGCTCTACCAGGTCCAGATATTGGCAGCTTGTTGGTTGTGGTAGGTTTGGTTTGAGGTGCTGATTTATGAGCAGTGCTGCAAGATTTATTAGAGGTACACCAAACAAATTATGCGTTTCGGTCTCCATCCAGTGTCACCACCTCTTCATCGAGATAAATACCAGCAATCTCTTCATGTTTTAACATTCTGCAAAGTCCTGGAACTGAGTCTTAAGTAGAACTCTAAAATCTTATGATATTTACTCAATAATGTACTGATAAGGAAAAAAGACCATTTTTAAGTAGTTTTCCTAAACTTTGTATTGGCAAGGGCATTAAAATGCTGGTCATAATGGTATGATAACTGTTATAAACAAGCTTTTGCAATGCAATAGGTCACGCATTTACGCGGGTTTGAGCCTTTGACATTGCAAATAACAATGCCTTTTATTTTTGTTTTCGTTTTATAAGACCTAAAAATGCTGGTCATGCTTATTTATTTATTTTATTTAGAAAGTTTTATATAGCGCAAACATGACCACTGAGGGTATCAGAGCGCTTTACAGAGTGTGCAGAAGGACCTGTACATGTAAGCACACATATTCAACATAGCGAAAAGTACATAGGTTTAAAATGTCTGAAATTATCGCGAGCCCAGCCGCTAGGCCACAAAACAGCGTTGATAGCCCGGGAGTCAAATGGGATAGGCAGACTGAGGCAGATATTTTTTCATCAAGAGCCCTTTAACTTCTATTTTGAAGAGGACAGTGGAAGAGATCACTCTGACTTCAGGGGGAAGAGAGTTCCAGATCCTTGGCGCCAAACCTGAGAATGCTCGATTGTAGGTCTTTTTTTTCTTGAATTTTTGTGGTTTGAGTAAGAGGGTGCTGGCACTTCTAGAGGGTCTTCAACCACATGAGAGCTCCAATTTATGAGCGAGGTACATCAGGATCTTGAGGTGAAAGGCTTTGTGTGTCATGCATGCAATTTTCAGCTGTATCTGAGCTTCATATGGGAGGGCCAGCAGGACCGGGGATATATGGTTGAATTTTTTAGTGCCCATTATGAGCCTAGCCGCAGCATTGAGGGCCGCCCTAAGGGGAGCCGTTTCTACTCTGGGAAAGCCACAGAGCGTTGCACTGCCATAGTCCAGCTTTGCAATCACCAATGCTTGCACTGCAGCCTTTAGGTCATGAGCCGGGAGAAAGGGTTTGAGCTTCCTTAGGATGCTGAGTTTGAAGTTCACTACTTTGGTGAGGGGACTGATGTGCTTTTTCATGTTCAGACTTTTGTCTAGTATAATACCAAGCGAGATTCGGAGGAATTCTGTTTTTAGCGCATTTAGTTTCAGGTGGTTACATGTCAGCCAGCTTTGTGTTTCCAGCAGGACTAAGTTGAGGGACTGGATGTCCTCAGGGTAGGCGATCTTCAGGTAAAGTTGAGTATTGTCCGCCGTCCGCATACATGTGATAGTGATACTGGATGATTTCAGCATTTCTGTTAGAGGCTCCATGAACAAGCTAAAGAGCGTGGGAGAGAGTGCTGAACCTTGGGGAACCCCCAGCGTAACTGGTGCTGGATGGGACAGGGATTGGTTTACCTTGAAGCATTGGGATCTATTCAGGAAGAACAAAGTGAACCAATTCGGCACAGGCCCAGACAACCCCATCCTGTGTTCTAAAAGGTCAATTAGGTTATCGTGTTTGACAGTGTCAAATGCTGACGAGAGGTCAAGAAGGATCAGTAGACATGTCTTATTGTGGTCCAGCATTCTTAAAGCATCATCGACAATGTGCGTTAGAGCCCACTCTCTGCTATGGCCCGAACGGAAACTCGATTGGCATTGGCCCAGGAGTTGGAAATGGTTGATGTGGTTGCAAAGTTGGGCAAGCACACATTTCTCCAGGAGCTTTGCTAAGGTGGGGATGTTGGAGATTGGGCGAAAGTTATGAAGGTCCATAGGATCAGCAGTAGGTTTCTTCAAAATCGGGGTTACTTGACCCGATTTAAGGCAATCTGGAATAGCACCTTGCCGAAGTGATGCATTGATGATCGTGGCCCACACTGTTAGTAAGGAGGATCTCACTTCCGGGAAAAGGTTTGATGGCAGCAGGTCATTGTAGTGGTTGGAAGGTTTCAGAGTCGACAGCGTGCATTGTTTTTGGGGAGGTGGGGTTGCGACGGACTAATAAAATCCCTACCGGGTGGACAGAGGGAGGTCAGTGGACCGAACGACAGGTGGTCACAGGCAGATCATAATTCAGTTTCAATCTTACTGGTCTTATCTGTGAATAAATCTGTGAAGTCTTTCCTATTAGGCAATGTCCCATGACCCAGTGGTGCGGCGTTCGGATGACTATTGGCTTGGGACTTCATGAGTTCGAACAATTTTTTGGGACGTTTTTTTGCTTGGTCGAGCTGAGATCTGATAAAGCTGGCCTTCGAGCATCCGATGCTTTTGTTATATATGCTTCTCAGGGACCTTGGGTGGTAAAGATGCTCAAGGGAGGGATAGGATCGCCTTAGACTTTCAGCAGGTCTTAAGTTTCTTCTTTCTAAATTAAGACTATCAGTAAACCATGGTTTGGAGAGTTTAGAGGAGATTCTTTTAAGCTGTAGTGGTGCGACCGAGTCTAGTATGTTCAGAATTGCGTGATTATAGTGGGCCGTAAGGTCATGGGCATCCAGCATGTTAGGTGGGGGGCAGATTGTTATCACATAGAGCCGTCAGATCATGAGGGTTGATGTTCCTTGGGCACCTTTCCAACTGTTTTGGGTTCTTGGGCTGGGCTTTACTTGATCTTACCAATTACAGGATACGGAAGGTGATGCAATAGTGGTCTGTCCAATCACATGGGAGGATCGAATCAAGGAGGATGAAGTTGGGCTTACCAATGACAAGATTCAAAGAAGCTCCTTTAATATGAGTAGGGCTGTCACAGATTTGGATTAGGTTGAGGTCAAGAAGGAAGGATTTAGGGCTATTGACCACCACATCATTTACATCATTCCAATGGACGATGAAATCTCCCAGGAAGATCTGAGTGCCATGGAAGTCTACATTGGCTGAAATATTGTCCATGGTCTGTTCTGTGGAGGTAAGGCTGTCGCTAGGGGGATGGTAAAACGTGTGCAGTTTGCAGGAGGGATTGTTGCCACCAGTCACTTCAATGCATAGGTATTCACAGGACAGAAGTATGTCAGTCTGTAGTACCTTCACTGTAAGATTGCTCCGATGTAAATCAGCGTTGCCTCCACCTTGCCCACAGGATCGGTCCAGCCTAATGATAGCATAGTTGGGAGGTATTAAAAGGTCTAGGAAGGGGGCAGCTGAGTCATTTAGCCAGGTTTCCATCAACCTTACAAGGTCAAGATCCTGCGCCAGGGTGAGGTCGGCAATGTCTGCAGCGTATTTAGCTGCTGGACTACAATTTAGGAGCATGCATTTGAGACTAATGATGGCGTCTGTTGGAGTGGGTAGCATGGTGGTGACTCGCGTGAGGTTGTTCTTATTTAAGGTTCTGGTGTTAGGCCTAGGTTCCCTGAAGGGATCAGTGGGATGGATTCAATTTGTTTCAAGTTTGCTATGGTGGGGGGATGTGCTGGAACATAAGAATGTAGGAGAGAATGGATATCCATATTGGAAACGGAGGCTGTACATCTGGAGGGGCGAGCAGGGTCGTTAGGGAGTGGGGGGCAACCTATGAGGTATGTGGGAGACATGAGACAGGGACCTTCGAGCGTCAGGGGGGATGGAGCCCGGAACACCCGCAATCAGAGCACGAGCGGAGATGGTGATTTTTTGTGGTAGCACAGCTTGCAGCTTGGTCTGGAGTTAGCAGACAAAGTCTCAGTGATATGTAGTAAACTACGAACCTCTGTCTTGAGTTGTTGTAGGCAGAGTGCTATCTCGCTCAGGCAGCCTTCCAGTGATGTGTTGAAGGGATTGGGAGGCTAGGTCCCAGGGACCCTGGAGCTGGAGAGAGCTAGTGAAGTCGGGGGAAAGTAGGGCGGTGGGGACTGAGTGTGCCCAGCAGGAAGCTGCACGCTCGGAATGGGTATGATAGGGGAGGAGCTAGTGAGGTCAGGGAAAGTATAGCAGAAGGGGACTGGGTGTCCCCCAAGGGAAGCGATTCTGGGAAATGGCACTGCAAGCTCTGAAGGATGGGTGGGATGGGGAGGAGGGGACTAATAGATAGAGACCCCTGGAGGCCGGTGGGAGCCCGATAGGATTGTGTGTTTGTCTGGAGGAAGGTGTTTTTTTCGTTTGTTTTTTTCCTCATCTCACCATAGAGCGACTGCAAATAGACGCAAGAAGCCATCAATGCGACCGGGGTGCCCCAGGCTTCTGCAATTGCATTGGCTGTAGGCCTAACCAGGCCAGCTTCTTTGGATAAAGCTTAGGTGTAATCATTGGACTTAGGGGTTTCGGATTAGTCTCATTTCTCTGGCCCATACCAGGAACTCCGACTATATGTTACAGCCATCGTCAACCCAATTACCCAAGTCCAAACGTGCCATGCCCAGTACAGCCCTCAGTCAATTCTCATACGACAGGGGGTGTGGATCTTTCCAGAGCTTACAAATCTCCCTCCTAGCAATTAGGATCAGATACATTGTCAGACCTTTTTGTACAGCCGACAAGGAATTAATCGAGATGTTATCAGTGCCAAATATCACTATTGGAAGATTGAAGTTAAACTTACATTTAAAAATAGCTCAGAGAGTAGATTCCACATTCTGCCAAAATTGTTTTAACTCTTCACATTGAAAGAATATATGGACATCATCTGCCGGAGAGAAATCACATGGAGGGCATTTTGAGGAGGAAAGGGGAGCAAATTTGGCTATCTTCTTTGGTGTATAATATAGTCTATTTAAAATAAAGAAATGATTCTTTTTCAAAGAGGAGGCTTTAATTGATTTATACAAGATCTGGAGAGAGGGCTAGTAGAGTTCAATGGTGCCGGCTTGCAAGTCTGACATATTCCAAATTAAATGCTGTGGGGGACATTTTATATCCTCAGCCTCGACAAGCTTCATATACCAAAACCCCACCTCCTTCTTGATGGTATTTGTATTCTGGCACCGTGACTCAATTTCCCAATTTCCTAGTGTTGTTAACAATGGATGATATGGGTAATGTACCACACACGTGTTGGCAGACTCTTTTTTAATGAATGCTTTCACGTCATCTGGCACGAAGAATCAGGCGCCACCCCAGGGGAGACGGGTCCAAACTATTATTTTAGAGTTAACATGTGTTGTAAGAGCTATGTGTTTTCCCCAGTAATGGCATAGTATGGTTTCGGGTTGCCACCTTTTCTAGTGAAGAATACCGGCCATCAGTTCACTATTTAAAGATTTTGGAAACGTCTGTATTTCTTAACATGGCCTCTCTGTCTTTCTTTTTCTTAAATTATCTATTGGTTCATTAGGTTAGCTGAAGAACACATTGTAAAGTGCTTTCAAACATTTATATTGAGGGATAGGATGCCTTACGGCTAGAGCAGTCGACCTCGCAGCTGAGGAACCGGGTTCAAGTCTCGGCAAGCACACCCAGCATCCTGTGATTCTGAGCAAATCACTTAATATCCCTGTGCCTAACAAAACATGAAAGTGTCCATCTGTAATGAAACTGGTGCTCATGTACAGGGCTCTGATACCTGATATCTTCGGGTCGAGTTTTCATTACCAGCAAAGCAGGTGGGGCTGAAGTTCAGGACAAGGGGTAAATTGATACAGCTGTGTTCCCACTGAGGCAACAGAATAGGAGCTGTAGCCAGAAGATTATTGGGGTGTTGTTGAAGCTCCGGCCTACCTAGGTCCTACTATTGCAATGACAAGGGTTTCTACAGATCTGCACTAAGGTGCATCAGTAGAGCTGTGTTGCATCCACAAAATTATCGGGGTGTTTTGCCAGCGCTGCCTTCCCTGCTTTTTAATGTTGCATCATCATAAAACTTTATTTCGGTCATACGACCATAAAATTGCAAGTGCTATGCAGCTCATATGAATAGGATTAAATCAAAAAGTAGACATAAATAACATACTAAGAACATCAGTCAAGCAATAGTCTACAGTACAGTAAATATATGGACTAACCGCTTGGTGCACAATGAGAAAAAAAAGAAAGAAAACAGGACAGCAAACACCTCTGCCTCTTCCGTAGGAAGCAGCATAGTCCGCTATGCTACTTGGGTTCTTAGAGTGTACTGCACTCAAGACCTTAAGGTGGCATCAATAGAATATGGGGTAAGACTTAGGGGCTCATTATGATCACGGACGGACTTGAGTCCGACCATGGCCTGCGGAGTTCCCTCTTGTCCAATTAGAATGTGACTGCCACCCTGGCGGTCACATCCTCTATTTTTAACATTGCGGCGGGTGCGGCTTCAAGCTGCACCAGTCGCATTGTTAAAAATGCATGCATTGCATTTGTATGCAGAAAGCGGCAGGCACCGCGCGGTGCCTGCCGATTACTGCATACAAATGCAGGGGGGTACCATAGGTACCCCCCATGTGCACCCCCCACCCCCCCTCACCCAGGGGGCCCGCAACGGGCCTCCGCAGTAAAATTCTGTATGCTTTTCCACGGCGGGAAACCCGCTGTGGAAAAGCATTTCTTTTTGGGCATCCTAATACGGCTGGCGGTGTCTGAGAGACATCTTGGTCCTGCGGGGCTTCCAGGACATATTGTCTGTCAGTGTAACACCTAGATAAACAATGATACTAACCCTTTCCAATGGAACACCTCCCAATAATAATTTATCTCTGATTTGTGAAGATTAAGCAATAAAAGCTTTGTCTTTCATGTATTGGCCTCTAATCCTAGTGTTTTGGAAACTAATAATGATCATCAGCAAACATTAATGTCACACCTACCCTGCCCCCCCACCACCACAGAGTAGGGGCATCTGCTGGAATTTGAGAAAGATACCGGACAACACCATTCCCAAAGAGCAAAAAGACTGTGGGTGCCACAACACAGCCCTGACGTACACCCTTGCCAGCATTAATTGGGTTAGTAAGCTGGCCTTGGCCACCCCAGCGTTCCCTGGCAAAATTAGCTTCAAGATGGCGGATAACAAGAGATAAAACCTCGAGGAGAATCCCCATGTCCTTTAGGACTTGCCCTAGCTTGTTCCTTGGCACAAGAGTGAAAGCAGTCTAGAAGTCAATAAAATCTACATAGAGGCTCCCCTGGCCAATAAGCACAGTCTTCCAAGACAGAAGGAAACAAAACACCTGATCAATGGTGCCTATCTTTTGTCTGAAGCCAGCTTGGAAGGGGATGAAGAAGTTATTTTCACTGATCCAGTCCTGTATATTCACAAAAAGTGCTCTGGAGACCACCTTTTGGACACAGTCTATAAGAGTGATGGGTCTGTATTTGCACGGAGAACACCTTTTGGACACAGTCTATAAGAGTGATGGGTCTATTTTTGCAGGTGGAAGACCACGAATCTTTCCTAAATATAGGGATCACTTCTGCTCCATTCCAAAGTTTTAGGTATTTGGGCCACCTTTGCTAGAGCTTTGGCTGAATAACAAATCTAACTTTTCCAATTCTCTTTATCATATAGAAATACATTGCCAGGAATGCCATCAGGTGCAGTGGCTTTTGCCTTAGTAATTGAATCAAAGCAGGTCCTGATTTTGCTTTTAAAGATAAAATATTTACCAGTAACATAAGCAACATCTGGGGCAGATGCTTGTGTACCTAGCACACATGACCCTGATTATAAGTGGTTAAAGTGGTCATACAATGCGGAAATAGAAATATTATTGGCCGTTGGTGGTGGCCTATTGCCATCCCTCCTGGTAACTAAGAACCAGAACTTCTGTGAATCTTCACTGCCGCAGGCCTGCTGAATTAACCTCCACCTATTATCGTCCCACTCTCTTTTCGTTCCTATCTGAACTGACCTATAAGCCCTTCTTCTGTCTCACACTAGGACCAAGTTCTTAAATATAACCACCATGGACAGTTGCTGTCTAAGACAACTATACTCCTGATTGTACCATGCAAACTGAGATCTTAGCTTTGGTCCCAATATAGCAGAGCATAAAGGGTCAATAAAATGTGCAGCCAACTGCTCTAAAAACAAGTGTAGCAAGCTGGGATCTCCTCCAGGCCTCCCGGTTGAATGGTTAAGAGTGGAGAAGTGTGGCTCAGGGGTTAGAGGCGGCAGACCCGGAAGCTGAGATCGGCCCTGGACCAGGGTTCAATTCCCCGCCTCGGCGGGTCTTGGGCTCAAAAATTCCATGGACTCGATAATTCTCGCTCCGGTGCCTTCTCAACTCACGGGTTCACACTCTGCGACTCTGGGCAATAGCTTGCTTAATCTCCACAACGGCCCCTCGCGGCGGGATGCCTGGCTTTCACCTTGTGGATACCCTGCTGGGGTTATCTCACAGGGGAATACCAGGACGGGTTCCCTAAGCAAGCGCCGGGAAACCCTTTGTGGGTAGCTGTGCGCTATATAAGCTCAAATACATTTACATTTACATTTACATTTAAGCATGAGATCTCTGCAGTACAAGCCAGTAAATCTTGCTTAATTAATTCTAGCTTGTCTTTGTCCTGAATCACCTGTCGCCACTTAAGGCACTGGTTATCATTTGTTGTAAATAGCTCCCTTGCTGTTAGATCAGATCTAGTGCAACTAGGCGGGTCCCCACAGTGTGACACCAAAGTAAAAACCAGGGGATTATGATCGCTGTTGGAGTTGGAACCAAATGCCATGTCAATCACCCTGGGCCATAACTATAGGTCTACCAGAAAATAGTATATACAATTTATGCTATTTGTCCTATTAAATGTATTTGCTCCCAATTTATTCCTGCTAGTCCTGACTTCGGCAGCCCTTAGTCCAAACTCCAGGTAAAAGGCATTCACTGGAGTGCCACTTGGGACCATTTTTTATTTGAGGCAGGTCAAGATTGGGAATTTGCCACTGATCATCCTCTTTCCTCATTCGACAAACATTCTCCCTCTCCATTGGTTCAAAAGTAACATTAAAATATCCAGCTTCAGTCAAGGGGCATGGTGAGGGCCTATCATCCAAGAGCTCCTTTAGATCGGGTATCGTTACAGACCTCCTACGCCCCCTAGTCCCTTTGGTGTAGACACTATAAACATTGAGGGAGACACCATTCTGGCCTTTTAGTTTGATACCTAAAATATCTGTGCTGCTAGATGGAAGTCTGCACATTATACAACGGAGCACAATGCTAACCCAGATTAATGCTCCCCCCGCAGGTAGACCAAGATTATGAAAAGATGCTGGGCGATGGAACGTTACATAGCTTGGGGAATAAACTGGGGATGTGCTCCAGCTTTCCTGAAGAATACAGATGTCAAAGGATTCAATATGTTGGATCCAATGTAGAAGGGTCATTTCAGACTTCACCCCATTCACATTCCAGGACACCATTTGGAGTATACTAGGAGCCTCCTGCATGTTCCAAGAAATAGATCTCGACCCAACCTGAAGGTTTCCTACCTGGGCATAAGTCTGTGCTAGGCAAGCAGATGGTGGTCCTCTAGGTGACATTACTTTGATGTCCGATGGTTCCCATTCATGCAAGGCTCCAAGGGACAAGGAGGTAGTAAGTAATATAGCCCTCGATGACTTGACTAAAATAATGTTGCAATCGTAAGGGACTCTGCAGGTTAGGACTGAGATGTACTGATAGAGCTGCGTTTCTATTGATGTATTAGAAAGACAGCTGCAGTCAGGGGAATATTAGAAAGACACCTGCAGTAAGGAGATTATTAGAAAGAAGGCTGCAGTCATGAGATTATTAGAAAGACAGCTGCAGTCAGGACATTATTAGAAAGACAGCTGCAATCAGGAGATTATTAGAAAGACAGCTGCAGTCAAGAGATTATTAGAATAACACCTGCATTCAGGAGATTATTAGAAAGACGTCTGCAGTCAGGAGATTATTAAAAAGACACTAACAGTCATTAGATTATAGAAAAACACCTGCATTCAGGAGATTATTAGGAAGACTGCTGCAGTCAGGAGATTATTGGAAAGACAGCTGCACAGAGTAGTTTATTAGACAAACAGCAGCAGTCAGGAGATTATTAGAAAAACAGCTGCAGTCAGGAGACTATTAGAAAGACAGCTGCAGTCGGGATTATTAGAAAGACAGCTGAACAGAGTAGTTTATTAGACAAACAGCAGGAGTCAGGAGATTATTAGAAAAACAGCTGCAGTCAGGAGACTATTAGAAAGACAGCTGCAGTCGGGATTATTAGAAAAACAGATGCAGTCGGGATTATTAGAAGACAGCTGCAGTCAGGAGATTATTATAAAAACACTAACAGTCATTAGATTATTAGAAAAACACCTGCATTCAGGAGATTATTCGAAAAACAGCTGCCGTCGGGAGATTATTAGAAAGATAGCTGCAGTCAGGAGATTATTAGAAAAACAGCTGCAGTCAGGAGATTATTAGAAAGACGCCTGCAGTCAGGAGATTATTAGAACGATAGCTGCAGTTAGGAGATTATTAGAAAGATAGCTGCAGTTAGGAGATTATTAGAAAAACAGCTTCAGTCAGAAGATTATTCGAAAAACGGCTGCAGTCAGGAGATTATTAGAAAGATAGCTGCAGTCAGGAGATTATTAAAAAAACTGCTGCAGTAAGGATATTATTAGAAAGATTGCTGCAGTCAGGAGATTATTAGAAAGAAAGCTGCAGTTATGAGATTATTAGAAAAATAGCTGCAGTTAGGAGATTATTAGAAAAACTGCTTCAGTCAGGAGATTATTAAAAAAAACATCTGAAGTCGGGAGATTATTAGAAGTACAGCTGTAGTCAGGAAAATAACAGTGGTTTTGGCAGCGCTGGCCTTACAAGGCCTGACTGTTTCAATGGGAAGGGACTCTGCAGGTCAGGACTGAGGTCCATTGGTAGAACTGTGTCCTGATTGATGAAACGGGACAGGATCAAGTACTGGGGCATTACCAGGGTGTTTTGGCGCTGATGTCTCTTAGATTTACTACTGCAATGGCAACAGATTCTGCAGGGTAGATTTGTCATATTTTGAAAGAGATATACATGCTTCCAATAGGACTGTTCTCTGATGAGGTTTCAAGTACCGTGGGAGCATCGTTAAACAGAAGGGTGTGTGATACATAATGCATAAATATCAGGGACTAATGACGACCAGTTTTGTTTGGGTGCAGTGGGAGAGGATGTTGCAGGGCAGCACTTACGAGCACTGGCAAAACCAGATGTGTTTTTGTACTAGATCAGACGAGAACTGAACAAAAAGAAATTAATCAAAATATGAATGAGAGATATGATGCAGCAGAAATGAGATGAGTGATAAAGGATATGTATTAAGAGACATAAGAGATGTAAGAGATGCAAGCTAAAAACAAGAGATAAAAGAAAAAACATGAGAGTTGAGAAACAAAAATGACACGAAAGGGGAGCTAAGTGGAAGCCATATCCTAGCTAATAGTTACATTACAGATACCATAAAAGATACTATAACAAACAAAATCTGCTAACAGATTAGATAATAAATACCATAACAAGTTAAGATAAGGTAAAAATTACCGGATGGGATAAGATAAGATATTGGTCATGCTTTCTTCTCCTATTAATCTATCCTTTCTTGTTTTTAGGTGCTTCTTCTGCCAGCCACCAACATACTACCTCTACCCCAGCCGTGGTACGTCTTATTTCTTCAGTGTATTTTCCTAGGTTCTTGTTGGTGATGCAACACCTTGTGCCTCTTCTTCTCTGAAAATACACAGCCGAGAAGATACAGCTGTGCTGTTATTCAACATGGCTGCAAGCGGCTGCTAAAGTTGCCAACATATATTGCAACACTGCAGTGCTGCAGATCATAGCGGCGTTGCAGACCATAGTGACAGGCAGCAGGGTTGACCAATGCAATGCCTGAGTTGCACATCTTGGAGTCGGGAGCAGTTCAGGACTAGTTTAGAAGCCGTTTAGAGTGGAGACTGGCACAATCAAAGCTGGTGTGTGAACTGCAGTGGCCTTTAACAAGCAGTACCTGCCAGAAATCTGCCAAAAAGCCTGCCAGAAAACCAATCCAGAGTCACTAGATCGGCAGGGTGTCCCATTACAAGTATTTAGCACATTTAAAGCACCGACTCCCTGGCCACCCTGGCAAAAAAAGATTGTTTATCTGCTCTGCTTACTTTACCAGCTTAGTCAGCTTTACTGCAATTGTGTATCAAGCTACAATCTGAATGGCCAGTAAGCCCTACTGGGGATGCATTACTAGTACTAGCTGCTTTACTATGACTAATACACAATCATACCAAAATGTACCATTGCCTAGGTTGACCAGACGTCACAGATTTGCCTGGATCTTTCTGCTGTTTAACCGTCTGCCCCGGGAGATTAAGGCAAATTCGGCTCATCTCCTGGTTTTTGGATAGGGTCGACTGAAAACAGTGGGATGCATGATTTTATGTGTTACAAAGCAGGGTTTGTTAGCAGCAGAGACAGGAAAGCAATTTAATTAAAATATATTTTGTTTGTTTTAAAAAATAACATTTCATTTATTTGCTTAACATCTCTCCTTTGATTCTAGATTACTGAGCACTGAAAATCCATCCAATTCCAAATAAACCCTCCAACTCCAAATCCCCCCTTCAACTCCAAATTCACCCTCCAACTCCAAATCCACCCTCCAACCCCTCCAACTCCAAATCCACCCTCCAACTCCAACTCCACCCTCCAACTCCAAATCCACCCTCCAACTCATCCACCCTCCAACTCCAAATCCACCCTCCAACTCCACCCTCCACCCTCCAACTCCACCCTCCACCCTCCAACTCCGCCCTCCAACTCCAAATCCAGCCTCCAACTCTAAATCCACCCTCCAAATCCAAAACCCGCCTCCAACTCCAAAACCCCCCTCCAACTCCAAATCCACCCTCCAACTCCAAATCCACCCTCCAACTCCACCCTCCAACTCCAAATTCACCCTCCAACTCCAAATCCACCCTCCAACTCAAAATCCACCCTCCAACTCCAACTCCACCCTCTAACTCCTCCCTCCAACTCCACCCTCCAATTCCAAATAGACCCTCCAACTCCAAATCCACCCTCCATCTCCAATTCCACCTTTCAACTCCACCCTCCAACTCCACCCTCCAACTCCACCTTCCAACTCTACCCTCCAAATCCACCCTCCAACTCTGAATCCACCCTCCAACTCCAAATCCACCCTCCAACTCCAAATCCACCCTCCAACTCCAAATCAACCCTCCAACTCCACCCTCCAACTCCAACCTCCAACTACAACTCCACCCTCCAACTCCAACCCCACCATCCAATTCCAAATCCACCCTCCAACTCCAAATCCACCCTCCAACTCCACCCTCTAATTCGACCCTCAAACTCCAACTCCACCCTCCAACTCCACCCTCCAACTCAAAATCCACCCCCAACTCAAAATCCACCCTCCAACTCTAACTCCACCCTCCAACTCAAAATCTGCCCTCCAACTCCAATTCCACCCTCCAACTCCACCCTCCAATTCGACCCTCCAACTCCAACTCCATCCTCCAACTCCACACTCCAACTCCAAATCCACCCTCCAACTCAAAATCCACCGTCCAACTCCAACCCCACCCTCCAATTCCAAATCCACCCTCCAACTCCAAATCCACCCTCCAACTCCACCCTCCAACTTGACCCTCCAACTCCAACTCCACCCTCCAACTCCACCCTCCAACTCCAAACCCACCCTCCAACTCCAAATCTACCCTGCAACTCCAAATCCAACCTCCAACTCCAAATTCACCCTCCAACTCCAACTCCACCCTCCAACTCTAAATCCACCCTCCAACTCCAAATCCACCCATCCTACTCCAACTCCACCCCCCAACTCCAAATCCACCCTCAAACTCCAAATCCACCCATCCTACTCCAACTCCACCCTCCAACTCCAAATAAACCCTCCAACTCCAAATCCACCCTCCAACTCCAACTCTAGCCTCCAACTCCAAATCCGCCCTCCAAATCCAAATCCACCCTCCAACTCAAAATACACCCTCCAACTCTAACTCCACCCTCCAACTCCAAAACCACACTCCAACTCCAACTCCACCTTCCAACTCCACCTCTACCCTCCAACTCCACCCTCCACCCTCCAACTCCACCCTCCAACAGAAAATCCACCCTCCAACTCCAAATTCACCCTCCAACTCCAAATCCACCCTCCAACTCCACCCTCCAACCCCACCCTCCAAATCCACCCTCCAACAGAAAATCCACCCTGCAACTCCAAATCCACCCCACAACTCCAAATCCACCGTCCAACTCAAACTCCACCCTCCAACTCCACCCTCCAATTCCAAATACACCCTACAACTCCAAATAAACCCTCCACTCCAAATCCACCCTCCAACTCCACCCTCTACCCTCCAACTCCACCCTCCAACTTCAAATCCACCCTCCAACTCCAAATACACTGTCCAACTCCAAATCCACTCTCCAACTCTACTCTCCAACTCCATGCTCCAACTCCACCCTCTAACTCCAAATCCACCCTCCAACTCCGGATCCACCCTCCAACTCCACCCTCCAACTCCAAATCCACCATCCAACTCCACCCTCTAACTCCAGCCTCCAACTTCACCCTCCAATTCTACCCTCCAACTCCAAATCCATCCTCCAACTCCAAATCCACCCTCCAATTCTACCCTCCAACTCCACTTTCCAACTCCACCCTCCACCCTCCAACTCCACCCTCCAACTTCAAATCCACCCTCCAACTCCAAATCCACCCTGCAACTCTAAATCAACCCTCCAACTCCAAATGCACACTCCAACTCCAAAGACACACTCCAAATCCATCTCCACCCTCCAACTCCACCCTCCAATTCCAAATCCACCCTCCAACTCCAAATCCACCCTGCAACTCTAAATCAACCCTCCAACTCCAAATGCACACTCCAACTCCAAAGACACACTCCAAATCCATCTCCACCCTCCAACTCCACCCTCCAATTCCAAATACACCCTCCAACTCCAACTACACCCTCCAACTCAAAATCCAGCCTCCAACTCCAAATCCACACTGCAACTCCAAATCCACCCTCCAACTCCAAATCCACCCCCCAACTCCAAATCCACCCTCCAACTCAAACTCCACCCTCCAACTCCACCCTCCAATTCGAATAACACCCTAAAACTCCAAATCCACCCTCCACTACAAATCCACCCTCCAACTCCACCCTCCACCCTCTACCCTCCAACTCCACCCTCCAACTTCAAATCCACCCTCCAACTCCAAATCCACCGTCAAACTCCAAATCCACCCTCCAACTCTACCCTCCAACTCCATGCTCCAACTCCACCCTCCAACACCACCCTCTAACTCCAAATCCACCCTCCAACTCCAAATCCACCCTCCAACTCCAAATCCACCCTCCAACTCCACCCTGCACCCTCCAACTCCAACTCTACCCTCCAACTCCAAATCCGCCCTCCAACTCCAAATCCACCCTCCAACTCAAAATACACCCTCCAACTCTAACTCCACCCTCCAACTCCAAATCCACCCTCCAACTCTACCTTCCAACTCCACCTCCACCCTCCAACTCCACCCTCCACCCTCCAACTCCACCCTTCAACAGAAAATCCACCCTCTAACTCCAAATTCACCCTCTAACTCCAAATCCACCCTCCAACTCCACCCTTCAACTCCGCCCTCCAACTCCACCCTCCAACTGCAAATCCACCATCCAACTCCAAATCCAACCTCCAAATCCACCCTCCAACTCAACCCTCCAACTCATAATCCAGCCTCCAACTCCAAATCCACCCTGCAACTCCAAATCCACCCTCCAACTCCAAATCCACATCCAACTCTAAATCCACCCTCCAACTCAAACTCCACCCTCCAACTCCACCCTCCAATTCCATATACACCCTCCAACTCCGAATTCACCCTCCAACTCCAAATCCACCCTCCACTCCAAATCCACCCTACAACTGCACCCTCCAACTCCAACCTCCAACTCCACCCTCTACCATCCAACTCCACCCTCCAACTTCAGATCCACCCTCCAACTCCAAATCCACCCTGCAACTCTAAATCCACCTGCCGAACTCCAAATCCACCATCCAACTCCAAATCCACCCTCCAACTCCAGATCCACCCTCCAAATCCAAACTCTAACTCCAGATCCAGCCTCCAACTCCAACTCCCCCCTCCAACCCTGTTAGACTCAGCCTCGTGGCATGGCCCCTCCTGACCCATAGCGACCCAACCCTGACCCATGTACCCCACCAGACCCCTGATTATCCCGGTCCCGGACGCATCCAAATCCTATTGGCCCGAAGGTCTCCAGTGACCATTTCCCTGCACCTAAGATGGCCGCCCCGGCCCCAGCACGACCTCGGCCCTAGATGCCCTATGCCCGGCTGGGGGGTAGAGAGCTCCCAGGAAGCGAGAGAGGGAGGAGCAGTGTCTACCACACCTCCAGCCTTCCCTTGAGAGAAGGGTTTCGATCACCCATCCGACCTCCCTGAGGGCTGGCTCCACGCCTGCTGTGTGTCTGGGATCCCTCCAGACCCAACTTGAAAGGATCAAAAGGGCCGGTGGCAGGAAACCCCAACAAGCGACCCCCAGGTGCTAAGACCCCTGCCTGCGAAGACTCCGGACATCAAAGAGGAGAAGACCTATAACAAGGGGCACTCTGGGACTATCGGCAGATTGACTCCTGGAATTAAAAGAGCCCTGCTGACGTGGTCGGGGCTCGACATAACATCGAAGAAGAAACTATTCGGACCTTGGAACCTTGGTGAGCGCTGCTGACATCGTCACGGCTCCCACCTGGCAGAGACAGACTTCTGCCTGAACCATCTGAGCCCTGCTGATATGGTCACGGCTCCCTTGCAACTTTGAGAACACCTGAGCCCTGCTGACGACAGCGGCTCTCACTTGCCAGAGACAGACTTCTGCCTGATCCATCTGAGCCCAGCTGACGTGGTCACGGCTCATCAACTGTTCTGGTCCGGCTAGACCCAAGATCGTACCGTATCCCCCGGCTCGAGGATTGAGAGCTGTGCGCCAGATACGAACCTGCATTGACCCTGAACCTTAAGACTGTCCCGCTACCCCTACCCTTGCCGAGACTCTATGAACCCTTGCTCTACTTGTAAATACGAACCTTGTGGATCATAAAGATCCTGATATCTTGCTATATAAAGAATACGTTCTTCAGAACCTACTGTGTGGTGTCTCTTTGTAGAGTGTTGCTAGTTCAGCGCGTACGATCTTAGATACAAGACTCTCCCCCAGAAGGGTCTCCCGCCAGTGCTCGGCTGTATTTCTGGGAGAGGTGGGTCACAGGGTGGTTAGGTACACTTCCTGCCCTCCCCTGAGATCGCCCCGTCTAACAAACTCCAAATCTAACCTCCAACTCCACCCTCCAACTCCCCCCTTCAACCCTACCCTCCAACTCTACCCTCCAACTCCAACTCTACCCTCCAACTCCAAATCCACCCTCACACTCCAAATCCACCCTCCAACTCTAATTCCACCCTCCAACTCCAAATCCACCCTCACACTCCAAATCCACCCTCCAACTCTTACTCCACCCTCCAACTCCAAATCCACCCTCCAACTCCAAATCCATCCTCCAACTCTACCCTCCAAATCCAAATCCACCCTCCAACTCCAAATCCACCCTCCAACTCCAAATCCACCCTCCAACTCCACCCTCCAACTCAACCCTCCATCTCCAACCTCCAACTCTGCCCTCCAACTCCACCCTCCAACTTCACCCTCCAACTCCACCCTCCTACTCTAAATCCACCCTCCAACTCCAAATCTACCCTCCAACTCCAAATCCACCCTCCAACACCAAATCCACCCTCCAACTCCAACCTCCAACTCCACCTTCCAACTCCAAATCCACCCTCCAACTCCACCCTCCAAATCCACACTCCAACTCCACCCTCCAACTCCAAATCCACCCTCCAACCCCAAAATCACCCTGCAACTCCAAATCCACCCTCCAACTCCAAATCCACCCTCTAACTCCAAATCCACTCCAACTACAAATCCCCCTCAAACTCTAACTCCACCCTCCAACTCCAAATCTACTCTTCAACTCCAAATCTACCCTCCAACTCTAACTACACCCCCCAACTCCAAATCCACCCTCCAGCTCCAAATCCACCCTCCAACTCCACCCTCCAACTCCAACTCTACCCTCGAACTCCAAATCCACCCTCCAACTCCACCCTCCAAATCCACACTCCAACTCCACCCTCCAACTCCAAATCCACCCTCCAACCCCAAAATCACCCTGCAACTCCAAATCCACCCTCCAACTCCAAATCCACTCCAACTACAAATCCCCCCTCCAACTCTAACTCCACCCTCCAACTCCAAATCTACTCTTCAACTCCACATCTACCCTCCAACTCTAACTACACCCTCCAACTCAAAATCCACCCTCCAGCTCCAAATCCACCCTCCAACTGCACCCTCCAACTCTACCCTCAAACTCCAAATCCACCCTCCAACTCCAAATCCACCCTCCAAATCCACCCTCCAACTCCAACCTCCAACTCCAACCTCCAATTCCAAATCCACCCTCCAACTCCACCCTCAAACTCCATCTCCACACTCCAACTCCAACTCCAGCCTCCAACTCCTACTCCATCCTCCAACTCCAAATCTACCCTCCAACTCCAAATCCACCCTCCAACTCCAAATCCAATCTGCAAATCCAACCTCCAACTCCAACTCCACCCTCCAACTTCAACTCCACTCTCCAACTCCAAATCCACCCTCCAACTCCACCCTCCAACTCCAACTCCACACTCCAACTTCACCCTCCAACTCCAACTCCACCCTCCAACTCCAAATCCACCCTCCAACTCCAAATCCACCCTCCAACTCTAACTTCTAACTACAACTCCACCCTCCAACTCCAACTCCACCCTCCAACTCCAAATAAACCCTCCAACTTCAAATCCACCCTTCAACTCCACCATCCAACTCGACCCTCAAACTCCAAATCCCCCTCCAACTCCAAATCCACCCTGCAACTCTAAATCCACCCTCCAACTCCAAATCTACCCTCCAACTCCAAATCCACCTTCCAACTCCAAATCCACCCTCCAACTCCAAATACACCCTCTAACTCCAACTCCACCCTCCAACTCCACCCTCCAATTCCAAATACACCCTCCAACACCAAATCCACCCTGCAACTCCAAATCCACCCTCCAACTCCAAATCCACCCTCCAACTCCAAATCCACCTTCCAACTCCATATCCACCCTCCAACTCCACCCTCCAACTCCACCCTCTAACTCCAAATCCACCCTCCAACTCCAAATCCACCCTCCAACTCAACCCTCCAACTCCAAATCCACCCTCTAATTCCAAATCCATCCCACAACTCTAAATCAACCCTACAACTCCAAATTCACACTCCAACTCCAGCCTCCAACTCCAAATCCACCCTCCAACTCCACCCTCCAACTCCAACTCCACTCTCCAACTCAACCCTCCACCTCGACCCTCCAACTCCAAATGCTCCCTCCAATTCCAAATCCACCCTCCAACTCCAAATTCACCTTCCAACTCCACCTTCCAACTCCACCCCCAAACTCCACCCTCCAAATCCACCCTCCAACTCCAAATCCACCCTCCAACTCCAAATCACCCTCCAACTCAACCCTCCATCTCCACCCTCCAATTCCACCCTCCAAATCCTCCCTCCAACTCCAAATCCACTCTCCAACTCCACCCTCCAACTCCACCCTCCAAATCCACCCTCCACTCCAAATCCACCCTCCAACTCCAAATCCACCCTCCAACTTTAAATCCACCCTACAATTTCAAATCCACCCTCCAACTCCAAATCCACATTCCAACTCTACCCTCCAACTCCACCCTCCAACTCCAAATCCACCCTCCAACTCCAAATCCACCCTCCAACTCCAAATCCATCCTCCAACTCTAAATCTACCCTCCAACTCCCAATCCACCTACCAACTCCACCTTCCAAATCTACCCTCCAAATCCAAATTTACCCTCCAACTCCAAATCCACCCTACAACTCCACCCTCCAACTCCAAATCCACCCTCCAACTCCACACTCCATCCTACAACTCCACCCTCCAACTCCAAATCCACCCTCCAACCCCAACTCCACCCTCCAACCCGAAATCCACCCTCCAACCCCAACTCCACCCTCCAACTCCAACTCCACTCTCCATCTCCACCCTCCAACTCGACCCTCCAACTCCAAATCCTCCCTACAACTCTAAATCTACCCTCCAACTCCACCCTCCAACTCCAACCTCCAACTCCACCCTCCAAATTCCTCCTCCAACTCCAAATCCAACCTCCAACTCCAAATCCACCCTCCAACTCCAAATCCACCCTCCAACTCCACCCTCCAACTCCACCCTCCAACTCCAAATCCACCCTCCAACTCCAAATCCACTCCAACTACAAATCCCCCCTCCAACTCTAACTCCACCCTCCAACTCCAAATCTACTCTTCAACTCCACATCTACCCTCCAACTCTAACTACACCCTCCAACTCAAAATCCACCCTCCAGCTCCAAATCCACCCTCCAACTGCACCCTCCAACTCTACCCTCAAACTCCAAATCCACCCTCCAACTCCAAATCCACCCTCCAAATCCACCCTCCAACTCCAACCTCCAACTCCAACCTCCAATTCCAAATCCACCCTCCAACTCCACCCTCAAACTCCATCTCCACACTCCAACTCCAACTCCAGCCTCCAACTCCTACTCCATCCTCCAACTCCAAATCTACCCTCCAACTCCAAATCCACCCTCCAACTCCAAATCCAATCTGCAAATCCAACCTCCAACTCCAACTCCACCCTCCAACTTCAACTCCACTCTCCAACTCCAAATCCACCCTCCAACTCCACCCTCCAACTCCAACTCCACACTCCAACTTCACCCTCCAACTCCAACTCCACCCTCCAACTCCAAATCCACCCTCCAACTCCAAATCCACCCTCCAACTCTAACTTCTAACTACAACTCCACCCTCCAACTCCAACTCCACCCTCCAACTCCAAATAAACCCTCCAACTTCAAATCCACCCTTCAACTCCACCATCCAACTCGACCCTCAAACTCCAAATCCCCCTCCAACTCCAAATCCACCCTGCAACTCTAAATCCACCCTCCAACTCCAAATCTACCCTCCAACTCCAAATCCACCTTCCAACTCCAAATCCACCCTCCAACTCCAAATACACCCTCTAACTCCAACTCCACCCTCCAACTCCACCCTCCAATTCCAAATACACCCTCCAACACCAAATCCACCCTGCAACTCCAAATCCACCCTCCAACTCCAAATCCACCCTCCAACTCCAAATCCACCTTCCAACTCCATATCCACCCTCCAACTCCACCCTCCAACTCCACCCTCTAACTCCAAATCCACCCTCCAACTCCAAATCCACCCTCCAACTCAACCCTCCAACTCCAAATCCACCCTCTAATTCCAAATCCATCCCACAACTCTAAATCAACCCTACAACTCCAAATTCACACTCCAACTCCAGCCTCCAACTCCAAATCCACCCTCCAACTCCACCCTCCAACTCCAACTCCACTCTCCAACTCAACCCTCCACCTCGACCCTCCAACTCCAAATGCTCCCTCCAATTCCAAATCCACCCTCCAACTCCAAATTCACCTTCCAACTCCACCTTCCAACTCCACCCCCAAACTCCACCCTCCAAATCCACCCTCCAACTCCAAATCCACCCTCCAACTCCAAATCACCCTCCAACTCAACCCTCCATCTCCACCCTCCAATTCCACCCTCCAAATCCTCCCTCCAACTCCAAATCCACTCTCCAACTCCACCCTCCAACTCCACCCTCCAAATCCACCCTCCACTCCAAATCCACCCTCCAACTCCAAATCCACCCTCCAACTTTAAATCCACCCTACAATTTCAAATCCACCCTCCAACTCCAAATCCACATTCCAACTCTACCCTCCAACTCCACCCTCCAACTCCAAATCCACCCTCCAACTCCAAATCCACCCTCCAACTCCAAATCCATCCTCCAACTCTAAATCTACCCTCCAACTCCCAATCCACCTACCAACTCCACCTTCCAAATCTACCCTCCAAATCCAAATTTACCCTCCAACTCCAAATCCACCCTACAACTCCACCCTCCAACTCCAAATCCACCCTCCAACTCCACACTCCATCCTACAACTCCACCCTCCAACTCCAAATCCACCCTCCAACCCCAACTCCACCCTCCAACCCGAAATCCACCCTCCAACCCCAACTCCACCCTCCAACTCCAACTCCACTCTCCATCTCCACCCTCCAACTCGACCCTCCAACTCCAAATCCTCCCTACAACTCTAAATCTACCCTCCAACTCCACCCTCCAACTCCAACCTCCAACTCCACCCTCCAAATTCCTCCTCCAACTCCAAATCCAACCTCCAACTCCAAATCCACCCTCCAACTCCAAATCCACCCTCCAACTCCACCCTCCAACTCCACCCTCCAACTCAGAATCCACCCTCCAACTTCACCCTCCACCCTACAACACCACCCTCCAACTCCACCCTCCAACTCCAAATCTACCCTTCAACTCCAAATCCACCATCCAACTCCAAATCTACCCTCCAACTCAAACTCCGCCCTCCAACTCCAATCCACCCTCCAACTCATCCACCCTCCAACTCCAAATCCACCCTCCAACTCGACCCTCCAACTCCAAATCCACCCTCCAAATCCAACCTCTAACTCCAACTCACCCCTCCAACTCCAAATCCACCCTCCAACTCTCACTCCACCCTCCAACTCCAAATCCAGCCTCCAACTCCACTCTCCAACTCAAACCTCCAACTCCACCCTCCAAATCCAAATCCTCCCTCCAACTTCAAATCCACCCTCCAACTCCACCCTCCAACTCCACCCTCCAAATACACCCTCCAACTCCAACTCCACCCTCCAACTCCAAATCCACCCTCCAACTCCAATTCCACCCTCCAGCTCCAAATCCATCCTTCAACTCTACCCTCCAACTCAACCCTCCAACTCCAAATCTACCATCAAACTCCAAATCCACCCTCCATCTCCACCCTCCAACTCCACCCTCCAACTCCAAATCCACTTTCCAACTCCAACTCCACCATCCAATTCCCAATACACCCTCCAACTCCACCCTCCAAATCCACCCTCCAAATCCACCCTCCAACTCCACCCACCAACTCCAAATCCATCCTCCAACTCCAAATCAACCCTCCAACTCCCAATCCTCCCTCCAACTCCACCGTCCAAATCCACCCTCCAAATCCACCCTCCAACTCCACCGTACAACTCCACCCTCCAACTCCAAATCCACCCTCCAACTCCACCCTACAACTCCACCCTCCAACTCCAAATCCACCCTCCAACTCTAACTCCACCCTCCATCTCCAAATGCACCTTCCAACTCCAAATCTACCCTCCAACTCCAACTCCATCCTCCAACTCCAACGCTACCCTCATACTCCAAATCCACCCTCCAACTCCACCCTCCAACTCCAAATCCACCCTGCAACTGCAAACCCACAGTCCAACTCCAACTCTAACTTCTAACTACAACTCCACCCTCCAACTCCAACTCCACCCTCCAACTCCAAATCTACCCTCCAACTCCAAATCCACCCTCCAACTCCACCCTCCAACTAGACCCTCAAACTCCAAATCTACCCTCCAACTCCAAATCGACCCTCCAACTCCAAATCCCCCTCCAACTCCAAATCAACCCTGCAACTCTAAATCCACCCTTCAACTCTAAATCTACCCTCCAACTCCAAATCCACCTTCCAACTCCAAATCCACCCTCCAACTCCAAATATACCCTCTAACTCCAACTCCATCCTCCAACTCCACCCCCTAATTCCAAATACACCCTCCAACACCAAATCCACCCTGCAACTCCAAATCCACCCTCCAACTCCACCCTCCAACTCCAAATCCACCCTCCAACTCCAAATCCACCTTCCAACTCCATATCCACCCTCCAACTCCACCCTACAGCTCCACCCTCTAACTCCAAATCCACCCTCCAACTCCAAATCCACCCTCCAACTCAACCCTCCAAGTCCAAATCCACCCTCCAACTCCAAATCCATCCTACAACTCTAACTCAACCCTACAACTCCAAATTCACACCCCAACTCTAGCCTCCAACTCAAAATCCACCCTCCAACTCCACCCTCCAACTCCATCTCCACTCTCCAACTCAACCCTCCAACTCCACTCTCCAAGTCCAAATGCTCCCTCCAATTCCAAATCCACCCTCCAACTCCAAATTCACCTTCCAACTCCACCTTCCAACTCCACCCTCCAACTCCAAATCCACCCTCCAACTCCAAATCACCCTCCAACTCAACCCATGAAATCCACCCTCCAATTCCACCCTCCAAATCCTCCCTCCAATTCCAAATCCACTCTCCAACTCCCCCCTCCAACTCCACCCTCCAAATCTACCCTCCACTCCAAATCAACCCTCCAACTCCAAATCCACCCTCTAACTTCAAATCCACCCTACAATTCCAAATCCACCCTCCAACTCCAAATCCACACTCCAACCCTACCCTCCAACTCCAAATCCACCCTCCAACTCCAAATCCACCCTCCAACTCCAAATCCATCCTCCAACTCTAAATATACCCTCCAACTCCCAATCCACCTACCAACTCCACCCTCCAAATCCACTCTCCAATCCACCCTCCAAATCCAAATTTACTCTCCAACTCCAAATCCACCCTCCAACTCCAAATCCACCCTCCAACTCCACCCTCCAACTCCAAATCCACCCTCCAACCCCAACTCCACCCTCCAACCCCAAATCCACCCTCCAACCCCAACTCCACCCTCCAACTCCAACTCCACTCTCCAACTCAACCCTCCACCTCGACCCTCCAACTCCAAATGCTCCCTCCAATTCCAAATCCACCCTCCAACTCCAAATTCACCTTCCAACTCCACCTTCCAACTCCACCCCCAAACTCCACCCTCCAAATCCACCCTCCAACTCCAAATCCACCCTCCAACTCCAAATCACCCTCCAACTCAACCCTCCATCTCCACCCTCCAATTCCACCCTCCAAATCCTCCCTCCAACTCCAAATCCACTCTCCAACTCCACCCTCCAACTCCACCCTCCAAATCCACCCTCCACTCCAAATCCACCCTCCAACTCCAAATCCACCTTCCAACTTTAAATCCACCCTACAATTTCAAATCCACCCTCCAACTCCAAATCCACATTCCAACTCTACCCTCCAACTCCACCCTCCAACTCCAAATCCACCCTCCAACTCCAAATCCACCCTCCAACTCCAAATCCACCCTCCAACTCTAAATCTACCCTCCAACTCCCAATCCACCTACCAACTCCAACCTCCAACTCCAAATCCACCCTCCAACTCCACACTCCATCCTACAACACCACCCTCCAACTCCAAATCCACCCTCCAACCCCAACTCCACCCTCCAACCCGAAATCCACCCTCCAACCCCAACTCCACCCTCCTACTCCAACTCCACTCTCCATCTCCACCCTCCAACTCGACCCTCCAACTCCAAATCCTCCCTACAACTCTAAATCTACCCTCCAACTCCACCCTCCAACTCCAACCTCCAACTTCACCCTCCAAATTCACCCTCCAACTCCAAATCCAACCTCCAACTCCAAATCCACCCTCCAACTCCAAATCCACCCTCCAACTCCACCCTCCAACTCAGAATCCACCCTCCAACTTCACCCTCCACCCTACAACACCACCCTCCAACTCCACCCTCCAACTCCAAATCTACCCTTCAACTCCAAATCCACCATCCAACTCCAAATCTACCCTCCAACTCAAATTCCGCCCTCCAACTCCAATCCACCCTCCAACTCATTCACCCTCCAACTCCAAATCCACCCTCCAACTCGACCCTCCAACTCCAAATCCACCCTCCAAATCCAACCTCCAACTCCAACTCACCCCTCCAACTCCAAATCCACCCTCCAACTCTCACTCCACCCTTCAACTCCAAATCCAGCCTCCAACTCCACTCTCCAACTCAAACCTCCAACTCCACCCTCCAAATCCAAATCCTCCCTCCAACTTCAAATCCACCCTCCAACTCCACCCTCCAAATACACCCTCCAACTCCAACTCCACCCTCCAACTCCAAATCCACCCTCCAACTCCAAATCCACCCTCCAGCTCCAAATCCATCCTTCAACTCTACCCCCCAACTCAACCCTCCAACTCCAAATCTACCATCAAACTCCAAATCCACCCTCCATCTCCACCCTCCAACTCCACCCTCCAACTCCAAATCCACTCTCCAACTCCAACTCCACCTTCCAATTCCCAATACACCCTCCAACTCCACCCTCCAAATCCACCCTCCAACTCCACCCACCAACTCCAAATCCATCCTCCAACTCCAAATCAACCCTCCAACTCCCAATCCTCCCTCCAACTCCACCATCCAAATCCACCCTCCAAATCCACCCTCCAACTCCACCGTACAACTCCACCCTCCAACTCCAAATCCACCCTCCAACTCCACCCTCCACCCTACAACTCCACCCTCCAACTCCAAATCCACCCTCCAACTCTAACTCCACCCTCCATCTCCAAATGCACCTTCCAACTCCAAATCTACCCTCCAACTCCAACTCCATCCTCCAACTCCAACGCTACCCTCATACTCCAAATCCACCCTCCAACTCCACCCTCCAACTCCAAATCCACCCTGCAACTGCAAACCCACAGTCCAACTCCAACTCTAACTTCTAACTACAACTCCACCCTCCAACTCGAACTCCACCCTCCAACTCCAAATAAACCCTCCAACTTCAAATCCACCCTTCAACTCCACCATCCAACTCGACCCTCAAACTCCAAATCCCCCTCCAACTCCAAATCCACCCTGCAACTCTAAATCCACCCTCCAACTCCAAATCTACCCTCCAACTCCAAATCCACCTTCCAACTCCAAATCCACCCTCCAACTCCAAATACACCCTCTAACTCCAACTCCACCCTCCAACTCCACCCTCCAATTCCAAATACACCCTCCAACACCAAATCCACCCTGCAACTCCAAATCCACCCTCCAACTCCAAATCCACCTTCCAACTCCATATCCACCCTCCAACTCCACCCTCCAACTCCACCCTCTAACTCCAAATCCACCCTCCAACTCCAAATCCACCCTCCAACTCAACCCTCCAACTCCAAATCCACCCTCTAATTCCAAATCCATCCCACAACTCTAAATCAACCCTACAACTCCAAATTCACACTCCAACTCCAGCCTCCAACTCCAAATCCACCCTCCAACTCCACCCTCCAACTCCAACTCCACTCTCCAACTCAACCCTCCACCTCGACCCTCCAACTCCAAATGCTCCCTCCAATTCCAAATCCACCCTCCAACTCCAAATTCACCTTCCAACTCCACCTTCCAACTCCACCCCCAAACTCCACCCTCCAAATCCACCCTCCAACTCCAAATCCACCCTCCAACTCCAAATCACCCTCCAACTCAACCCTCCATCTCCACCCTCCAATTCCACCCTCCAAATCCTCCCTTTAACTCCAAATCCACTCTCCAACTCCACCCTCCAACTCCACCCTCCAAATCCACCCTCCAACTCCAAATCCACCCTCCAACTTTAAATCCACCCTACAATTTCAAATCCACCCTCCAACTCCAAATCCACATTCCAACTCTACCCTCCAACTCCACCCTCCAACTCCAAATCCACCCTCCAACTCCAAATCCACCCTCCAACTCCAAATCCATCCTCCAACTCTAAATCTACCCTCCAACTCCCAATCTACCTACCAACTCCACCTTCCAAATCTACCCTCCAAATCCAAATTTACCCTCCAACTCCAAATCCACCCTCCAACTCCACCCTCCAACTCCAAATCCACCCTCCAACTCCACACTCCATCCTACAACTCCACCCTCCAACTCCAAATCCACCCTCCAACCCCAACTCCACCCTCCAACCCGAAATCCACCCTCCAACCCCAACTCCACCCTCCAACTCCAACTCCACTCTCCATCTCCACCCTCCAACTCGACCCTCCAACTCCAAATCCTCCCTACAACTCTAAATCTACCCTCCAACTCCACCCTCCAACTCCAACCTCCAACTCCACCCTTCAAATTCCTCCTCCAACTCCAAATCCAACCTCCAACTCCAAATCCACCCTCCAACTCCAAATCCACCCTCCAACTCCACCCTCCAACTCCACCCTCCAACTCAGAATCCACCCTCCAACTTCACCCTCCACCCTACAACACCACCCTCCAACTCCACCCTCCAACTCCAAATCTACCCTTCAACTCCAAATCCACCATCCAACTCCAAATCTACCCTCCAACTCAAACTCCGCCCTCCAACTCCAATCCACCCTCCAACTCATCCACCCTCCAACTCCAAATCCACCCTCCAACTCGACCCTCCAACTCCAAATCCACCCTCCAAATCCAACCTCTAACTCCAACTCACCCCTCCAACTCCAAATCCACCCTCCAACTCTCACTCCACCCTCCAACTCCAAATCCAGCCTCCAACTCCACTCTCCAACTCAAACCTCAAACTCCACCCTCCAAATCCAAATCCTCCCTCCAACTTCAAATCCACCCTCCAACTCCACCCTCCAACTCCACCCTCCAAATACACCCTCCAACTCCACCCTCCAACTCCAAATCCACCCTCCAACTCCAAATCCACCCTCCAGCTCCAAATCCATCCTTCAACTCTACCCTCCAACTCAACCCTCCAACTCCAAATCTACCATCAAACTCCAAATCCACCCTCCATCTCCACCCTCCAACTCCACCCTCCAACTCCAAATCCACTTTCCAACTCCAACTCCACCATCCAATTCCCAATACACCCTCCAACTCCACCCTCCAAATCCACCCTCCAAATCCACCCTCCAACTCCACCCACCAACTCCAAATCCATCCTCCAACTCCAAATCAACCCTCCAACTCCCAATCCTCCCTCCAACTCCACCGTCCAAATCCACCCTCCAAATCCACCCTCCAACTCCACCGTACAACTCCACCCTCCAACTCCAAATCCACCCTCCAACTCCACCCTCCACCCTAAGACTCCACCCTCCAACTCCAAATCCACCCTCCAACTCTAACTCCACCCTCCATCTCCAAATGCACCTTCCAACTCCAAATCTACCCTCCAACTCCAACTCCATCCTCCAACTCCAACGCTACCCTCATACTCCAAATCCACCCTCCAACTCCACCCTCCAACTCCAAATCCACCCTGCAACTGCAAACCCACAGTCCAACTCCAACTCTAACTTCTAACTACAACTCCACCCTCCAACTCCAACTCCACCCTCCAACTCCAAATCTACCCTCCAACTCCAAATCCACCCTCCAACTCCACCCTCCAACTAGACCCTCAAACTCCAAATCTACCCTCCAACTCCAAATCGACCCTCCAACTCCAAATCCCCCTCCAACTCCAAATCAACCCTGCAACTCTAAATCCACCCTTCAACTCTAAATCTACCCTCCAACTCCAAATCCACCTTCCAACTCCAAATCCACCCTCCAACTCCAAATATACCCTCTAACTCCAACTCCATCCTCCAACTCCACCCCCTAATTCCAAATACACCCTCCAACACCAAATCCACCCTGCAACTCCAAATCCACCCTCCAACTCCACCCTCCAACTCCAAATCCACCCTCCAACTCCAAATCCACCTTCCAACTCCATATCCACCCTCCAACTCCACCCTACAGCTCCACCCTCTAACTCCAAATCCACCCTCCAACTCCAAATCCACCCTCCAACTCAACCCTCCAACTCCAAATCCACCCTCGAACTCCAAATCCATCCTACAACTCTAACTCAACCCTACAACTCCAAATTCACACCCCAACTCCAGCCTCCAACTCCAAATCCACCCTCCAACTCCACCCTCCAACTCCATCTCCACTCTCCAACTCAACCCTCCAACTCCACTCTCCAAGTCCAAATGCTCCCTCCAATTCCAAATCCACCCTCCAACTCCAAATTCACCTTCCAACTCCACCTTCCAACTCCACCCTCCAACTCCAAATCCACCCTCCAACTCCAAATCACCCTCCAACTCAACCCATGAAATCCACCCTCCAATTCCACCCTCCAAATCCTCCCTCCAATTCCAAATCCACTCTCCAACTCCACCCTCCAACTCCACCCTCCAAATCTACCCTCCACTCCAAATCAACCCTCCAACTCCAAATCCACCCTCTAACTTCAAATCCACCCTACAATTCCAAATCCACCCTCCAACTCCAAATCCACACTCCAACCCTACCCTCCAACTCCAAATCCACCCTCCAACTCCAAATCCACCCTCCAACTCCAAATCCATCCTCCAACTCTAAATATACCCTCCAACTCCCAATCCACCTACCAACTCCACCCTCCAAATCCACTCTCCAATCCACCCTCCAAATCCAAATTTACTCTCCAACTCCAAATCCACCCTCCAACTCCACCCTCCAACTCCAAATCCACCCTCCAACTCCACACTCCATCCTACAACTCCACCCTCCAACTCCACCCTCCAACTCCAAATCCACCCTCCAACCCCAACTCCACCCTCCAACCCCAAATCCACCCTCCAACCCCAACTCCACCCTCCAACTCCAACTCCACTCTCCAACTCAACCCTCCACCTCGACCCTCCAACTCCAAATGCTCCCTCCAATTCCAAATCCACCCTCCAACTCCAAATTCACCTTCCAACTCCACCTTCCAACTCCACCCCCAAACTCCACCCTCCAAATCCACCCTCCAACTCCAAATCCACCCTCCAACTCCAAATCACCCTCCAACTCAACCCTTCATCTCCACCCTCCAATTCCACCCTCCAAATCCTCCCTCCAACTCCAAATCCACTCTCCAACTCCACCCTCCAACTCCACCCTCCAAATCCACCCTCCACTCCAAATCCACCCTCCAACTCCAAATCCACCCTCCAACTTTAAATCCACCCTACAATTTCAAATCCACCCTCCAACTCCAAATCCACATTCCAACTCTACCCTCCAACTCCACCCTCCAACTCCAAATCCACCCTCCAACTCCAAATCCACCCTCCAACTCCAAATCCATCCTCCAACTCTAAATCTACCCTCCAACTCCCAATCCACCTACCAACTCCACCCTCCAACTCCAAATCCACCCTCCAACTCCACACTCCATCCTACAACTCCACCCTCCAACTCCAAATCCACCCTCCAACCCCAACTCCACCCTCCAACCCGAAATCCACCCTCCAACCCCAACTCCACCCTCCAACTCCAACTCCACTCTCCATCTCCACCCTCCAACTCGACCCTCCAACTCCAAATCCTCCCTACAACTCTAAATCTACCCTCCAACTCCACCCTCCAACTCCAACCTCCAACTCCACCCTCCAAATTCACCCTCCAACTCCAAATCCAACCTCCAACTCCAAATCCACCCTCCAACTCCAAATCCACCCTCCAACTCCACCCTCCAACTCAGAATCCACCCTCCAACTTCACCCTCCACCCTACAACACCACCCTCCAACTCCACCCTCCAACTCCAAATCTACCCTTCAACTCCAAATCCACCATCCAACTCCAAATCTAACCTCCAACTCAAACTCCGCCCTCCAACTCCAATCCACCCTCCAACTCATTCACCCTCCAACTCCAAATCCACCCTCCAACTCGACCCTCCAACTCCAAATCCACCCTCCAAATCCAACCTCCAACTCCAACTCACCCCTCCAACTCCAAATCCACCCTCCAACTCTCACTCCACCCTCCAACTCCAAATCCAGCCTCCAACTCCACTCTCCAACTCAAACCTCCAACTCCACCCTCCAAATCCAAATCCTCCCTCCAACTTCAAATCCACCCTCCAACTCCACCCTCCAAATACACCCTCCAACTCCAACTCCACCCTCCAACTCCAAATCCACCCTCCAACTCCAAATCCACCCTCCAGCTCCAAATCCATCCTTCAACTCTACCCCCCAACTCAACCCTCCAACTCCAAATCTACCATCAAACTCCAAATCCACCCTCCATCTCCACCCTCCAACTCCACCCTCCAACTCCAAATCCACTCTCCAACTCCAACTCCACCTTCCAATTCCCAATACACCCTCCAACTCCACCCTCCAAATCCACCCTCCAACTCCACCCACCAACTCCAAATCCATCCTCCAACTCCAAATCAACCCTCCAACTCCCAATCCTCCCTCCAACTCCACCGTCCAAATCCACCCTCCAAATCCACCCTCCAACTCCACCGTACAACTCCACCCTCCAACTCCAAATCCACCCTCCAACTCCACCCTCCACCCTACAACTCCACCCTCCAACTCCAAATCCACCCTCCAACTCTAACTCCACCCTCCATCTCCAAATGCACCTTCCAACTCCAAATCTACCCTCCAACTCCAACTCCATCCTCCAACTCCAACGCTACCCTCATACTCCAAATCCACCCTCCAACTCCACCCTCCAACTCCAAATCCACCCTGCAACTGCAAACCCACAGTCCAACTCCAACTCTAACTTCTAACTACAACTCCACCCTCCAACTCCAACTCCACCCTCCAACTCCAAATCTACCCTCCAACTCCAAATCCACCCTCCAACTCCACCCTCCAACTAGACCCTCAAACTCCAAATCTACCCTCCAACTCCAAATCCACCCTCCAACTCCAAATCCCCCTCCAACTCCAAATCAACCCTGCAACTCTAAATCCACCCTTCAACTCTAAATCTACCCTCCAACTCCAAATCCACCTTCCAACTCCAAATCCACCCTCCAACTCCAAATATACCCTCTAACTCCAACTCCATCCTCCAACTCCACCCCCTAATTCCAAATACACCCTCCAACACCAAATCCACCCTGCAACTCCAAATCCACCCTCCAACTCCACCCTCCAACCCCAAATCCACCCTCCAACTCCAAATCCACCTTCCAACTCCATATCCACCCTCCAACTCCACCCTACAGCTCCACCCTCTAACTCCAAATCCACCCTCCAACTCCAAATCCACCCTCCAACTCAACCCTCCAACTCCAAATCCACCCTCCAACTCCAAATCCATCCTACAACTCTAACTCAACCCTACAACTCCAAATTCACACCCCAACTCCAGCCTCCAACTCCAAATCCACCCTCCAACTCCATCTCCACTCTCCAACTCAACCCTCCAACTCCACTCTCCAAGTCCAAATGCTCCCTCCAATTCCAAATCCACCCTCCAACTCCAAATTCACCTTCCAACTCCACCTTCCAACTCCACCCTCCAACTCCAAATCCACCCTCCAACTCCAAATCACCCTCCAACTCAACCCACGAAATCCACCCTCTAATTCCACCCTCCAAATCCTCCCTCCAACTCCAAATCCACTCTCCAACTCCACCCTCCAAATCTACCCTCCACTCCAAATCAACCATCCAACTCCAAATCCACCCTCTAACTTCAAATCCACCCTACAATTCCAAATCCACCCTCCAACTCCAAATCCACACTCCAACCCTACCCTACCCTCCAACTCCAAATCCACCCTCCAACTCCAAATCCACCCTCCAACTCCAAATCCATCCTCCAACAATAAATATACCCTCCAACTCCCAATCCACCTACCAACTCCACCCTCCAAATCCACTCTCCAATCCACCCTCCAAATCCAAATTTACTCTCCAACTCCAAATCCACCCTCCAACTCCACCCTCCAACTCCAAATCCACCCTCCAACTCCACACTCCATCCTACAACTCCACCCTCCAACTCCACCCTCCAACTCCAAATCCACCCTCCAACCCCAACTCCACCCTCCAACCCCAAATCCACCCTCCAACCCCAACTCCACCCTCCAACTCCAACTCCACTCTCCAACTCAACCCTCCAACTCGACCCTCCAACTTCAAATCCTCCCTAAAACTCTAAATCTACCCTCCAACTCCACCCTCCAACTCCAACCTCCAACTCCACCCTCCAAATTCACCCTCCAACTCCAAATCCAACCTCCAACTCCAAATCCACCCTTCAACTTTAAATCCACCCTCCAACTCCAAATCCACCCTCCAACTCCAAATCCACCCTCCAACTCCACCCTCCAACTCCACCCACCAACTCAGAATCCACCCTCCAACTTCACCTTCCACCCTACAACACACCCTCCAACTCGACCCTCCAACTCCAAATCTACCCTTCAACTCCAAATCCACCATCCAACTCCAAATCTACCCTCCAACTCAAACTCCGCCCTCCAACTCCAATCCACCCTCCAACTCATCCACCCTCCAACTCCAAATCCACCCTCCAACTCGACCCTCCAACTCCAAATCCACCCTCCAACTCCAACCTCCAACTCCAACTCACCCCTCCAACTCCAAATCCACCCTCCAACTCTAACTCCACCCTCCAACTCCAAACCCAGGCTCCAACTCCACTCTCCAACTCAACCCTCCAACTCCACCCTCCAAATCCAAATCCTCCCTCCAACTTCAAATCCACCCTTCAACTCCACCCTCCAACTCAACCCTCCAACTCCAAATCTACCATCAAACTCCAAATCCACCCTCCATCTCCACCCTCCAACTCCAAATCCACTCTCCAACTCCAAATCCACCATCCAATTCCCAATCCACCCTCTAACTCCACCCTCCAAATCCAAATACACCCTCCAACTCCAACTCCACCCTCTGATTCAAAATCCACCCTCCATCTCCAAATCCTCCCTCCAACTTCAAATCCACCCTCTAACTCCAAATCCACCCTCCAACTCTAACTCCACCCTCCAACTCCAAATCCAGCCTCCAACTCCACTCTCCAACTCAACCCTCCAACTCCACCCTCCAAATCCAAATCCTCCCTCCAACTTCAAATCCACCCTCCAACTCCACCCTCCAACTCAACCCTCCAACTCCAAATCTACCATCAAACTCCAAATCCACCCTCCATCTCCACCCTCCAACTCCACCCTCCAACTCCAAATCCACTCTCCAACTCCAAATCCACCATCCAATTCCCAATCCACCCTCCAACTCCACCCTCCAAATCCAAATACACCCTCCAACTCCAACTCCACCCTCTGATTCAAAATCCACCCTCCATCTCCAAATCCTCCCTCCAACTTCAAATCCACCCTCCAACTCAACCCTCCAACTCCAAATCTACCATCAAACTCCAAATCCACCCTCCATCTCCACCCTCCAACTCGACCCTCCAACACCAAATCCACTCTCCAACTCCAAATCCACCATTCAATTCCCAATCCACCCTCCAACTCCACCCTCCACATCCAAATACACCCTCCAACTCCAACTCCACCCTCTGATTCTAAATCCACCCTCCATCTCCAAATCCTCCCTCCAACTCCAAATCTACCCTCCAACTCCGCCCTCCAACTCCAATCCACCCTCCAACCTATCCACCCTCCAACTCCAAATCCACCCTCCAACTCGACCCTCCAACTCTAAATCCACCCTCCAACTCCAACCTCCAACTCCAACTTACCCCTCCAACTCCAAATCCACCCTCCAACTCTAACTCCACCCTCCAACTCCAAATCCAGCCTCCAACTCTACTCTCCAACTCAACCCTCCAACTCCACCCTCCAAATCCAAATCCTCCCTCCAATTTCAAATCCACCCTCCAACTCCACCCTCCAACTCAACCCTCCAACTCTAAATCTACCATCAAACTCCAAATCCACCCTCCTTCTCCACCCTCAAACTCCACCCTCCAACTCCAAATCCACTCTCCAACTCCAAATCCACCATCCAATTCCCAATCCACCCTCCAACTCCACCCTCCAAATCCAAATACACCCTCCAACTCCAACTCTACCCTCTGATTCAAAATCCACCCTCCATCTCCAAATCCTCCCTCCAACTCCAAATCTACCCTCCAACTCCACCCTCCTACTCCAAATCCACCCTCTAACTCCAAATCTACCCTCCAACTCCAAATCCACCCTCCAACTTCACCCTCCAACTCCAAATCTACCCTCCAACTCCATATCCACCCTCCAACTCCAAATCCAGCCTCCAACTCCAACCTCCAACTCCAACTCCACCCTCCAACTCCAAATCCACCCTCTAACTCCACCCTCCAACTCCACCCTCCAAATCCACCCTCCAACTCCAAATCCATCCTACAACTCCAAATCCACCCTCCAACTCTAACTCCACCCTCCAACTCCAAATCCACCCTCCAACTCCAAATCCACCCTCCAATGCCACCGTGCAACTGCAAATCTACCCTCCAACCCCAAATCCACCCTCCAACTCCAAATCCACCCTGCAACTCTAAATCCACCCTCCAACTCCAAATCTACCCTCAATGTCCAAGTCCACCTTTCAACTCCAAATCCACCCTCTAACTCCAAATCCACCCTCCAACTCCAACTCCAACCTCCAACTCCAAATCCACCCTGCAACTCTAAATCCACCCTCCAACTCCACCCTCCTACTCCAACTCCACCCTCCAACTCCAAATTCACCCTCCAACTCCAAATCCACCCTCCAACTCCAAATCCACGCTCTAACTCCAACTCCTCCCTCCAACTCCACCCTCAAACTTCACCCTCCAACTCCAAATCCTCCCTCCAACTCCAAATCTACCCTCCAACTCCACCCTCCAACTCCACCCTCCTACTCCAAATCCACCCTCCAACTCCACCCTCCAACTCCACCATCCAACTCCAAATCTACCCTCCAACCCCAAATCCACCCTCCAACTCCAAATCCACCCTCCAACTCCAAAGCCTCCCTCCAACTCCAAATCCACCCTCCAACTCCACCCTACAACTCCACCCTTCTACTCCAAATCCACCCTCCAACTCGACCATCCAACTCCAAATCTACCCTCCAACTCAAACTCCACCCTCCAACTCCAATCCACCCTCCAACTCACCCACCCTGCAACTCCAAATCCACCCTCCAACTCGACCCTCCAACTCCAAATCCACCCTCCAACTCCAACCTCCAACTCCAACTCACCCCTCCAACTCCAAATCCACCCTCCAACTCTAACTCCACCCTCCAACTCCAAATCCAGCCTCCAACTCCACTTTCCAACTCAACCCTCCAACTCCACCCTCCAAATCCAAATCCTCCCTCCAACTTCAAATCCACCCTCCAACTCAACCCTCCAACTCCAAATCTACCATCAAACTCCAAATCCACCCTCCATCTCCACCCTCCAACTCCACCCTCCAACTCCAAATCCACTCTCCAACTCCAAATCCACCATCCAATTCCCAATCCACCCTCCAACTCCACCCTCCAAATCCAAATACACCCTCCAACTCCAACTCCACCCTCTGATTCAAAATCCACCCTTCATCTCCAAATCCACCCTCCAACTCCTAATCCACCCTCCACCTCAACCCTCCAACTCCAATTCCACCCTCCAACTCCACATCTACCCTCTAACTCTACCCTCCAACTCCAAATCCACCCTCCAACTCCAAATCTACCCTCCAACTCCACCCTCCAACTTCACCCTCCAACTCCAAATATTCCCTCCAACTTCAAATCCACCCTACAACTCCACCCTACAACTCCACCCTCCTACTCCAAATCAACCCTCCAACTCCAAATCCATTCTCCAACTCCACCCTCCAACTCCAAATCTACCCTCCAACTCTAAATCCACCCTCCAACTCCAAATCCAAACTCCAAATCCACCCTCCACAACTCTAAATCCACCCTCCAACTCCAAATCTACCCTCCAACCCCAAATCCACCCTCCACCCTCCAACTCCACCCTCCAAATCCACCCTCCAACTCCAAATAGTCCCTCCAACTCCAAATCCACCCTCCAACTCCACCCTCCTACTCCAAATCCACCCTCCAACTCCACCCTCCAACTCCACCCTCCAACTCCAAATCCACCCTCCAACTCCAAATCCACTCTCCATCTCCACCCTCCAACTCCACCCTCCAACTCCAAATCCACTCTCCAACTCCAAATCCACCCTCAAACTCCACCCTCCAACTCAACCCTCCAACTCCACCCCTCCAACTTCAAATTCACCCTCCTACTCCAAATCCACCCTCCAACTCCAAATCCACTCTCCAACTCCAAATCCACCCTCAAACTCCACCCCCCAACTCAACCCTCCAACTCCACCCCTCCAACTCCAAATCCACCCTCCAACTCCAAATCCATCCTCCAACTCCAACTCCAAATCCACCCTCCAACTCCACCCTCCAATTCCACCCTCCAACTCAAAATCCACCCTCCAACTCAAAATCCAACCCTCCAACTCCAAATCCACCCTCCAACTCCAAATCCACCCTCCAATGCTAAATCTACTCTCCAACTCCAAATCTACCCTCCAAGTCCAAATCCACCCTCCAACTCCACCCTCCAATTCCAACTCCACCCTCTAACACCAAATCCACCCTCCAACTCCACCCTCCAACTCCAAATCCACCCTCCAACTCAAAATCCACCCCTCAACACCAAATCCACCCTCCAACTCCAAATCCACCCTCCAACTCCACCCTCCAATTTAAACCTCCAACTCCAACCTCCAACTCCAACTCCACCCTCCAACTACAAATCCACCCTCCAACTCCATCCTCCAACTCCACACACCAACTCTACCTTCCAACTCCAAATCCACCCTCCAACCCCAAAATAACCTTCAACTCCAAATCCACCCTCCAACTCCACCGTCCAAATGCACCCTCCAAATCCACCCTCCAACTCCACTGTACAACTCCACCCTCCAACTCCACCCTCCACCCTACAACTCCACCCTCCAACTCCAAATCCACCCTCCAACTCTAACTCCACCCTCCATCTCCAAATGCACCTTCCAACTCCAAATCTACCCTCCAACTCCAACTCCATCCTCCAACTCCAACGCTACCCTCATACTCCAAATCCACCCTCCAACTCCACCCTCCAACTCCAAATCCACCCTGCAACTGCAAACCCACAGTCCAACTCCAACTCTAACTTCTAACTACAACTCCACCCTCCAACTCCAACTCCACCCTCCAACTCCAAATCTACCCTCCAACTCCAAATCCACCCTCCAACTCCACCCTCCAACTAGACCCTCAAACTCCAAATCTACCCTCCAACTCCAAATCCACCCTCCAACTCCAAATCCCCCTCCAACTCCATTTCCACCCTTCAACTCTAAATCTACCCTCCAACTCCAAATCCACCTTCCAACTCCAAATCCACCCTCCAACTCCAAATACACCCTCTAACTCCAACTCCATCCTCCAACTCCACCCCCTAATTCCAAATACACCCTCCAAAGCCAAATCCACCCTGCAACTCCAAATCCACCCTCCAACTCCACCCTCCAACTCCAAATCCACCCTCCAACTCCAAATCCACCTTCCAACTCCATACCCACCCTCCAACTCCACCCTACAGCTCCACCCTCTAACTCCAAATCCACCCTCCAACTCCAAATCCACCCTCCAACTCAACCCTCCAACTCCAAATCCACCCTCCAACTCCAAATCCATCCTACAACTCTAACTCAACCCTACAACTCCAAATTCAAACCCCAACTCCAGCCTCCAACTCCAAATCCACCCTCCAACTCCACCCTCCAACTCCATCTCCACTGTCCAACTCAACCCTCTAACTCCACTCTCCAAGTCCAAATGCTCCCTCCAATTCCAAATCTACCCTCCAACTCCATACCCACCCTCCAACTCCACCCTACAGCTCCACCCTCTAACTCCAAATCCACCCTCCAACTCCAAATCCACCCTCCAACTCAACCCTCCAACTCCAAATCCACCCTCCAACTCCAAATCCACCCTCCAACTCAACCCTCCAACTCCAAATCCACCCTCCAACTCCAAATCCATCCTACAACTCTAACTCAACCCTACAACTCCAAATTCACACCCCAACTCCAGCCTCCAACTCCAAATCCACCCTCCAACTCCACCCTCCAACTCCATCTCCACTCTCCAACTCAACCCTCCAACTCCACTCTCCAAGTCCAAATGCTCCCTCCAATTCCAAATCCACCCTCCAACTCCAAATTCACCTTCCAACTCCACCTTCCAACTCCACCCTCCAACTCCAAATCCACCCTCCAACTCCAAATCACCCTCCAACTCAACCCATGAAATCCACCCTCCAATTCCACCCTCCAAATCCTCCCTCCAATTCCAAATCCACTCTCCAACTCCACCCTCCAACTCCACCCTCCAAATCTACCCTCCACTCCAAATCAACCCTCCAACTCCAAATCCACCCTCTAACTTCAAATCCACCCTACAATTCCAAATCCACCCTCCAACTCCAAATCCACACTCCAACCCTACCCTCCAACTCCAAATCCACCCTCCAACTCCAAATCCACCCTCCAACTCCAAATCCATCCTCCAACTCTAAATATACCCTCCAACTCCCAATCCACCTACCAACTCCACCCTCCAAATCCACTCTCCAATCCACCCTCCAAATCCAAATTTACTCTCCAACTCCAAATCCACCCTCCAACTCCACCCTCCAACTCCAAATCCACCCTCCAACTCCACACTCCATCCTACAACTCCACCCTCCAACTCCACCCTCCAACTCCAAATCCACCCTCCAACCCCAACTCCACCCTCCAACCCCAAATCCACCCTCCAACCCCAACTCCACCCTCCAACTCCAACTCCACTCTCCAACTCAACCCTCCACCTCGACCCTCCAACTCCAAATGCTCCCTCCAATTCCAAATCCACCCTCCAACTCCAAATTCACCTTCCAACTCCACCTTCCAACTCCACCCCCAAACTCCACCCTCCAAATCCACCCTCCAACTCCAAATCCACCCTCCAACTCCAAATCACCCTCCAACTCAACCCTTCATCTCCACCCTCCAATTCCACCCTCCAAATCCTCCCTCCAACTCCAAATCCACTCTCCAACTCCACCCTCCAACTCCACCCTCCAAATCCACCCTCCACTCCAAATCCACCCTCCAACTCCAAATCCACCCTCCAACTTTAAATCCACCCTACAATTTCAAATCCACCCTCCAACTCCAAATCCACATTCCAACTCTACCCTCCAACTCCACCCTCCAACTCCAAATCCACCCTCCAACTCCAAATCCACCCTCCAACTCCAAATCCATCCTCCAACTCTAAATCTACCCTCCAACTCCCAATCCACCTACCAACTCCACCCTCCAACTCCAAATCCACCCTCCAACTCCACACTCCATCCTACAACTCCACCCTCCAACTCCAAATCCACCCTCCAACCCCAACTCCACCCTCCAACCCGAAATCCACCCTCCAACCCCAACTCCACCCTCCAACTCCAACTCCACTCTCCATCTCCACCCTCCAACTCGACCCTCCAACTCCAAATCCTCCCTACAACTCTAAATCTACCCTCCAACTCCACCCTCCAACTCCAACCTCCAACTCCACCCTCCAAATTCACCCTCCAACTCCAAATCCAACCTCCAACTCCAAATCCACCCTCCAACTCCAAATCCACCCTCCAACTCCACCCTCCAACTCAGAATCCACCCTCCAACTTCACCCTCCACCCTACAACACCACCCTCCAACTCCACCCTCCAACTCCAAATCTACCCTTCAACTCCAAATCCACCATCCAACTCCAAATCTAACCTCCAACTCAAACTCCGCCCTCCAACTCCAATCCACCCTTCAACTCATTCACCCTCCAACTCCAAATCCACCCTCCAACTCGACCCTCCAACTCCAAATCCACCCTCCAAATCCAACCTCCAACTCCAACTCACCCCTCCAACTCCAAATCCACCCTCCAACTCTCACTCCACCCTCCAACTCCAAATCCAGCCTCCAACTCCACTCTCCAACTCAAACCTCCAACTCCACCCTCCAAATCCAAATCCTCCCTCCAACTTCAAATCCACCCTCCAACTCCACCCTCCAAATACACCCTCCAACTCCAACTCCACCCTCCAACTCCAAATCCACCCTCCAACTCCAAATCCACCCTCCAGCTCCAAATCCATCCTTCAACTCTACCCCCCAACTCAACCCTCCAACTCCAAATCTACCATCAAACTCCAAATCCACCCTCCATCTCCACCCTCCAACTCCACCCTCCAACTCCAAATCCACTCTCCAACTCCAACTCCACCTTCCAATTCCCAATACACCCTCCAACTCCACCCTCCAAATCCACCCTCCAACTCCACCCACCAACTCCAAATCCATCCTCCAACTCCAAATCAACCCTCCAACTCCCAATCCTCCCTCCAACTCCACCGTCCAAATCCACCCTCCAAATCCACCCTCCAACTCCACCGTACAACTCCACCCTCCAACTCCAAATCCACCCTCCAACTCCACCCTCCACCCTACAACTCCACCCTCCAACTCCAAATCCACCCTCCAACTCTAACTCCACCCTCCATCTCCAAATGCACCTTCCAACTCCAAATCTACCCTCCAACTCCAACTCCATCCTCCAACTCCAACGCTACCCTCATACTCCAAATCCACTCTCCAACTCCACCCTCCAACTCCAAATCCACCCTGCAACTGCAAACCCACAGTCCAACTCCAACTCTAACTTCTAACTACAACTCCACCCTCCAACTCCAACTCCACCCTCCAACTCCAAATCTACCCTCCAACTCCAAATCCACCCTCCAACTCCACCCTCCAACTAGACCCTCAAACTCCAAATCTACCCTCCAACTCCAAATCCACCCTCCAACTCCAATCCCCCTCCAACTCCAAATCAACCCTGCAACTCTAATCCACCCTTCAACTCTAAATCTACCCTCCAACTCCAAATCCACCTTCCAACTCCAAATCCACCCTCCAACTCCAAATATACCCTCTAACTCCAACTCCATCCTCCAACTCCACCCCCTAATTCCAAATACACCCTCCAACACCAAATCCACCCTGCAACTCCAAATCCACCTCCAACTCCACCCTCCAACCCCAAATCCACCCTCCAACTCCAAATCCACCTTCCAACTCCATATCCACCCTCCAACTCCACCCTACAGCTCCACCCTCTAACTCCAAATCCACCCTCCAACTCCAAATCCACCCTCCAACTCAACCCTCCAACTCCAAATCCACCCTCCAACTCCAAATCCATCCTACAACTCTAACTCAACCCTACAACTCCAAATTCACACCCCAACTCCAGCCTCCAACTCCAAATCCACCCTCCAACTCCATCTCCACTCTCCAACTCAACCCTCCAACTCCACTCTCCAAGTCCAAATGCTCCCTCCAATTCCAAATCCACCCTCCAACTCCAAATTCACCTTCCAACTCCACCTTCCAACTCCACCCTCCAACTCCAAATCCACCCTCCAACTCCAAATCACCCTCCAACTCAACCCACGAAATCCACCCTCTAATTCCACCCTCCAAATCCTCCCTCCAACTCCAAATCCACTCTCAAACTCCACCCTCCAAATCTACCCTCCACTCCAAATCAACCATCCAACTCCAAATCCACCCTCTAACTTCAAATGCACCCTACAATTCCAAATCCACCCTCCAACTCCAAATCCACACTCCAACCCTACCCTACCCTCCAACTCCAAATCCACCCTCCAACTCCAAATCCACCCTCCAACTCCAAATCCATCCTCCAACAATAAATATACCCTCCAACTCCCAATCCACCTACCAACTCCACCCTCCAAATCCACTCTCCAATCCACCCTCCAAATCCAAATTTACTCTCCAACTCCAAATCCACCCTCCAACTCCACCCTCCAACTCCAAATCCACCCTCCAACTCCACACTCCATCCTACAACTCCACCCTCCAACTCCACCCTCCAACTCCAAATCCACCCTCCAACCCCAACTCCACCCTCCAACCCCAAATCCACCCTCCAACCCCAACTCCACCCTCCAACTCCAACTCCACTCTCCAACTCAACCCTCCAACTCGACCCTCCAACTTCAAATCCTCCCTAAAACTCTAAATCTACCCTCCAACTCCACCCTCCAACTCCAACCTCCAACTCCACCCTCCAAATTCACCCTCCAACTCCAAATCCAACCTCCAACTCCAAATCCACCCTTCAACTTTAAATCCACCCTCCAACTCCAAATCCACCCTCCAACTCCAAATCCACCCTCCAACTCCACCCTCCAACTCCACCCACCAACTCAGAATCCACCCTCCAACTTCACCTTCCACCCTACAACACACCCTCCAACTCGACCCTCCAACTCCAAATCTACCCTTCAACTCCAAATCCACCATCCAACTCCAAATCTACCCTCCAACTCAAACTCCGCCCTCCAACTCCAATCCAGCCTCCAACTCATCCACCCTCCAACTCCAAATCCACCCTCCAACTCGACCCTCCAACTCCAAATCCACCCTCCAACTCCAACCTCCAACTCCAACTCACCCCTCCAACTCCAAATCCACCCTCCAACTCTAACTCCACCCTCCAACTCCAAACCCAGGCTCCAACTCCACTCTCCAACTCAACCCTCCAACTCCACCCTCCAAATCCAAATCCTCCCTCCAACTTCAAATCCACCCTTCAACTCCACCCTCCAACTCAACCCTCCAACTCCAAATCTACCATCAAACTCCAAATCCACCCTCCATCTCCACCCTCCAACTCCAAATCCACTCTCCAACTCCAAATCCACCATCCAATTCCCAATCCACCCTCTAACTCCACCCTCCAAATCCAAATACACCCTCCAACTCCAACTCCACCCTCTGATTCAAAATCCACCCTCCATCTCCAAATCCTCCCTCCAACTTCAAATCCACCCTCTAACTCCAAATCCACCCTCCAACTCTAACTCCACCCTCCAACTCCAAATCCAGCCTCCAACTCCACTCTCCAACTCAACCCTCCAACTCCACCCTCCAAATCCAAATCCTCCCTCCAACTTCAAATCCACCCTCCAACTCCACCCTCCAACTCAACCCTCCAACTCCAAATCTACCATCAAACTCCAAATCCACCCTCCATCTCCACCCTCCAACTCCACCCTCCAACTCCAAATCCACTCTCCAACTCCAAATCCACCATCCAATTCCCAATCCACCCTCCAACTCCACCCTCCAAATCCAAATACACCCTCCAACTCCAACTCCACCCTCTGATTCAAAATCCACCCTCCATCTCCAAATCCTCCCTCCAACTTCAAATCCACCCTCCAACTCAACCCTCCAACTCCAAATCTACCATCAAACTCCAAATCCACCCTCCATCTCCACCCTCCAACTCGACCCTCCAACACCAAATCCACTCTCCAACTCCAAATCCACCATTCAATTCCCAATCCACCCTCCAACTCCACCCTCCACATCCAAATACACCCTCCAACTCCAACTCCACCCTCTGATTCTAAATCCACCCTCCATCTCCAAATCCTCCCTCCAACTCCAAATCTACCCTCCAACTCCGCCCTCCAACTCCAATCCACCCTCCAACCTATCCACCCTCCAACTCCAAATCCACCCTCCAACTCGACCCTCCAACTCCAAATCCACCCTCCAACTCCAACCTCCAACTCCAACTTACCCCTCCAACTCCAAATCCACCCTCCAACTCTAACTCCACCCTCCAACTCCAAATCCAGCCTCCAACTCTACTCTCCAACTCAACCCTCCAACTCCACCCTCCAAATCCAAATCCTCCCTCCAATTTCAAATCCACCCTCCAACTCCACCCTCCAACTCAACCCTCCAACTCTAAATCTACCATCAAACTCCAAATCCACCCTCCATCTCCACCCTCAAACTCCACCCTCCAACTCCAAATCCACTCTCCAACTCCAAATCCACCATCCAATTCCCAATCCACCCTCCAACTCCACCCTCCAAATCCAAATACACCCTCCAACTCCAACTCTACCCTCTGATTCAAAATCCACCCTCCATCTCCAAATCCTCCCTCCAACTCCAAATCTACCCTCCAACTCCACCCTCCTACTCCAAATCCACCCTCTAACTCCAAATCTACCCTCCAACTCCAAATCCACCCTCCAACTTCACCCTCCAACTCCAAATCTACCCTCCAACTCCATATCCACCCTCCAACTCCAAATCCAGCCTCCAACTCCAACCTCCAACTCCAACTCCACCCTCCAACTCCAAATCCACCCTCTAACTCCACCCTCCAACTCCACCCTCCAAATCCACCCTCCAACTCCAAATCCATCCTACAACTCCAAATCCACCCTCCAACTCTAACTCCACCCTCCAACTCCAAATCCACCCTCCAACTCCAAATCCACCCTCCAATGCCACCGTGCAACTGCAAATCTACCCTCCAACCCCAAATCCACCCTCCAACTCCAAATCCACCCTGCAACTCTAAATCCACCCTCCAACTCCAAATCTACCCTCAATGTCCAAGTCCACCTTTCAACTCCAAATCCACCCTCTAACTCCAAATCCACCCTCCAACTCCAACTCCAACCTCCAACTCCAAATCCACCCTGCAACTCTAAATCCACCCTCCAACTCCACCCTCCTACTCCAACTCCACCCTCCAACTCCAAATTCACCCTCCAACTCCAAATCCACCCTCCAACTCCAAATCCACGCTCTAACTCCAACTCCTCCCTCCAACTCCACCCTCAAACTTCACCCTCCAACTCCAAATCCTCCCTCCAACTCCAAATCTACCCTCCAACTCCACCCTCCAACTCCACCCTCCTACTCCAAATCCACCCTTCAACTCCACCCTCCAACTCCACCATCCAACTCCAAATCTACCCTCCAACCCCAAATCCACCCTCCAACTCCAAATCCACCCTCCAACTCCAAAGCCTCCCTCCAACTCCAAATCCACCCTCCAACTCCACCCTACAACTCCACCCTTCTACTCCAAATCCACCCTCCAACTCGACCATCCAACTCCAAATCTACCCTCCAACTCAAACTCCGCCCTCCAACTCCAATCCACCCTCCAACTCACCCACCCTGCAACTCCAAATCCACCCTCCAACTTGACCCTCCAACTCCAAATCCACCCTCCAACTCCAACCTCCAACTCCAACTCACCCCTCCAACTCCAAATCCACCCTCCAACTCTAACTCCACCCTCCAACTCCAAATCCAGCCTCCAACTCCACTTTCCAACTCAACCCTCCAACTCCACCCTCCAAATCCAAATCCTCCCTCCAACTTCAAATCCACCCTCCAACTCAACCCTCCAACTCCAAATCTACCATCAAACTCCAAATCCACCCTCCATCTCCACCCTCCAACTCCACCCTCCAACTCCAAATCCACTCTCCAACTCCAAATCCACCATCCAATTCCCAATCCACCCTCCAACTCCACCCTCCAAATCCAAATACACCCTCCAACTCCAACTCCACCCTCTGATTCAAAATCCACCCTTCATCTCCAAATCCACCCTCCAACTCCTAATCCACCCTCCACCTCAACCCTCCAACTCCAATTCCACCCTCCAACTCCACATCTACCCTCTAACTCTACCCTCCAACTCCAAATCCACCCTCCAACTCCAAATCTACCCTCCAACTCCACCCTCCAACTTCACCCTCCAACTCCAAATATTCCCTCCAACTTCAAATCCACCCTACAACTCCACCCTACAACTCCACCCTCCTACTCCAAATCAACCCTCCAACTCCAAATCCATTCTCCAACTCCACCCTCCAACTCCAAATCTACCCTCCAACTCCAAATCCACCCTCCAACTCCAAATCCAAACTCCAAATCCACCCTCCACAACTCTAAATCCACCCTCCAACTCCAAATCTACCCTCCAACCCCAAATCCACCCTCCACCCTCCAACTCCAACTCCACCCTCCAAATCCACCCTCCAACTCCAAATAGTCCCTCCAACTCCAAATCCACCCTCCAACTCCACCCTCCTACTCCAAATCCACCCTCCAACTCCACCCTCCAACTCCACCCTCCAACTCCAAATCCACCCTCCAACTCCAAATCCACTCTCCATCTCCACCCTCCAACTCCACCCTCCAACTCCAAATCCACTCTCCAACTCCAAATCCACCCTCAAACTCCACCCTCCAACTCAACCCTCCAACTCCACCCCTCCAACTTCAAATTCACCCTCCTACTCCAAATCCACCCTCCAACTCCACCCTCCAACTCCAAATCCACTCTCCAACTCCAAATCCACCCTCAAACTCCACCCCCCAACTCAACCCTCCAACTCCACCCCTCCAACTCCAAATCCACCCTCCAACTCCAAATCCATCCTCCAACTCCAACTCCAAATCCACCCTCCAACTCCACCCTCCAATTCCACCCTCCAACTCAAAATCCACCCTCCAACTCAAAATCCAACCCTCCAACTCCAAATCCACCCTCCAACTCCAAATCCACCCTCCAATGCTAAATCTACTCTCCAACTCCAAATCTACCCTCCAAGTCCAAATCCACCCTCCAACTCCACCCTCCAATTCCAACTCCACCCTCTAACACCAAATCCACCCTCCAACTCCACCCTCCAACTCCAAATCCACCCTCCAACTCAAAATCCACCCCTCAACACCAAATCCACCCTCCAACTCCAAATCCACCCTCCAACTCCACCCTCCAATTTAAACCTCCAACTCCAACCTCCAACTCCAACTCCACCCTCCAACTACAAATCCACCCTCCAACTCCATCCTCCAACTCCACACACCAACTCTACCTTCCAACTCCAAATCCACCCTCCAACCCCAAAATAACCTTCAACTCCAAATCCACCCTCCAACTCCACCGTCCAAATGCACCCTCCAAATCCACCCTCCAACTCCACTGTACAACTCCACCCTCCAACTCCACCCTCCACCCTACAACTCCACCCTCCAACTCCAAATCCACCCTCCAACTCTAACTCCACCCTCCATCTCCAAATGCACCTTCCAACTCCAAATCTACCCTCCAACTCCAACTCCATCCTCCAACTCCAACGCTACCCTCATACTCCAAATCCACCCTCCAACTCCACCCTCCAACTCCAAATCCACCCTGCAACTGCAAACCCACAGTCCAACTCCAACTCTAACTTCTAACTACAACTCCACCCTCCAACTCCAACTCCACCCTCCAACTCCAAATCTACCCTCCAACTCCAAATCCACCCTCCAACTCCACCCTCCAACTAGACCCTCAAACTCCAAATCTACCCTCCAACTCCAAATCCACCCTCCAACTCCAAATCCCCCTCCAACTCCATTTCCACCCTTCAACTCTAAATCTACCCTCCAACTCCAAATCCACCTTCCAACTCCAAATCCACCCTCCAACTCCAAATACACCCTCTAACTCCAACTCCATCCTCCAACTCCACCCCCTAATTCCAAATACACCCTCCAAAGCCAAATCCACCCTGCAACTCCAAATCCACCCTCCAACTCCACCCTCCAACTCCAAATCCACCCTCCAACTCCAAATCCACCTTCCAACTCCATACCCACCCTCCAACTCCACCCTACAGCTCCACCCTCTAACTCCAAATCCACCCTCCAACTCCAAATCCACCCTCCAACTCAACCCTCCAACTCCAAATCCACCCTCCAACTCCAAATCCATCCTACAACTCTAACTCAACCCTACAACTCCAAATTCAAACCCCAACTCCAGCCTCCAACTCCAAATCCACCCTCCAACTCCACCCTCCAACTCCATCTCCACTGTCCAACTCAACCCTCTAACTCCACTCTCCAAGTCCAAATGCTCCCTCCAATTCCAAATCTACCCTCCAACTCCATACCCACCCTCCAACTCCACCCTACAGCTCCACCCTCTAACTCCAAATCCACCCTCCAACTCCAAATCCACCCTCCAACTCAACCCTCCAACTCCAAATCCACCCTCCAACTCCAAATCCATCCTACAACTCTAACTCAACCCTACAACTCCAAATTCACACCCCAACTCCAGCCTCCAACTCCAAATCCACCCTCCAACTCCACCCTCCAACTCCATCTCCACTCACCAACTCAACCCGCCACTTCCACACTCCAAGGCCAAATGCTCCCTCCAACTCCAAATCCACCCTCCAACTCCAAATCACCCTCCAACTCAACCCACGAAATCCACCCTCCGATTTCACCCTCCAAATCCTCCCTCCAACTCCAAATCCACTCTCCAACTCCACCCTCCAACTCCACCCTCCAAATCTACCCTCCACTCCAACCCTACCCTCCAACTCCAAATCCACCCTCCAACTCCAAATCCACCCTCCAACTCCAAATCCATCCTCCAACTCTAAATATACCCTCCAACTCCCAATCCACCTACCAACTCCACCCTCCAAATCCACTCTCCAAGTCCACCCTCCAAATCCAAATTTACTCTCCAACTCCAAATCCACCCTCCAACTCCACCCTCCAACTCCAAATCCACCCTCCAACTTCACACTCCATCCTACAACTCCACCCTCCAACTCCACCCTCCAACTCCACCCTCCAACTCCAAATCCACCCTCCAACCCCAACTCCACCCTCCAACCCCAAATCCACCCTCCAACCCCAACTCCACCCTCCAACTCCAACTCCACTCTCCAACTCAACCCTCCAACTCGACCCTCCAACTCCAAATCCTCCCTAAAACTCTAAATCTACCCTCCAACTCCACCCTCCAACTCCAACCTCCAACTCCACCCTCCAAATTCACCCTCCAACTCCAAATCCAACCTCCAACTCCAAATCCACCCTTCAACTTTAAATCCACCCTCCAACTCCAAATCCACCCTCCAACTCCAAATCCACCCTCCAACTCCACCCTCCAACTCAGAATCCACCCTCCAACTTCACCTTCCACCCTACAACACCACCCTACAACTCGACCCTCCAACTCCAAATCTACCCTTCAACTCCAAATCCACCATCCAACTCCAAATCTACCCTCCAACTCAAACTCCACCCTCCAACTCCAATCCACCCTCCAACTCATCCACCCTCCAACTCCAAATCCACCCTCTAACTCGACCCTCCAACTCCAAATCCACCCTCCAACTCCAACCTCCAACTCCAACTCACCCCTCCAACTCCAAATCCACCCTCCAACTCTAACTCCACCCTCCAACTCCAAATCCAGCCTCCAACTCCACTCTCCAACTCAACCCTCCAACTCTACCCTCCAAATCCAAATCCTCCCTCCAACTTCAAATCCACCCTCCAACTCCACCCTCCAACTCAACCCTCCAACTCCAAATCTACCATCAAACTCCAAATCCACCCTCCATCTCCACCCTCCAACTCCAAATCCACTCTCCAACTCCAAATCCACCATCCAATTCCCAATCCACCCTCTAACTCCACCCTCCAAATCCAAATACACCCTCCAACTCCAACTCCACCCTCTGATTCAAAATCCACCCTCCATCTCCAAATCCTCCCTCCAACTCCAAATCTACCCTCCAACTCCACCCTCCTACTCCAAATCCACCCTCTAACTCCAAATCCACCCTCCAACTCTAACTCCACCCTCCAACTCCAAATCCGGCCTCCAACTCCACTCTCCAACTCAACCCTCCAACTCCACCCTCCAAATCCAAATCCTCCCTCCAACTTCAAATCCACCCTCCAACTCCACCCTCCAACTCAACCCTCCAACTCCAAATCTACCATCAAACTCCAAATCCACCCTCCATCTCCACCCTCCAACTCCACCCTCCAACTCCAAATCCACTCTCCAACTCCAAATCCACCATCCAATTCCCAATCCACCCTCCAACTCCACCCTCCAAATCCAAATACACCCTCCAATTCCAACTCCACCCTCTGATTCAAAATCCACCCTCCATCTCCAAATCCTCCCTCCAACTTCAAATCCACCCTCCAACTCAACCCTCCAACTCAACCCTCCAACTCCAAATCTACCATCAAACTCCAAATCCACCCTCCATCTCCACCCTCCAACTCGACCCTCCAACACCAAAGCCACTCTCCAACTCCAAATCCACCATCCAATTCCCAATCCACCCTCCAACTCCACCTTCCAAATCCAAATACACCCTCCAACTCCAACTCCACCCTCTGATTCAAAATCCACCCTCCATCTCCAAATCCTCCCTCCAACTCCAAATCTACCCTCCAACTCCACCCTCCTACTCCAAATCCACCCTCTAACTCCAAATCTACCCTCCAACTCCAAATCCACCCTCCAACTTCACCCTCCAACTCCAAATCTACCCTCCAACTCCATATCCACCCTCCAACTCCAAATCCACCCTCCAACTCCAACCTCCAACTCCAACTCCACCCTCCAACTCCAAATCCACCCTCTAACTCCACCCTCCAACTCCACCCTCCAAATCCACCCTCCTACTCCAAATCCACCCTCTAACTCCAAATCCACCCTCCAACTCTAACTCCACCCTCCAACTCCAAATCCAGCCTCCAACTCCACTCTCCAACTCAACCCTCCAACTCCACCCTCCAAATCCAAATCCTCCCTCCAACTTCAAATCCACCCTCCAACTCCACCCTCCAACTCAACCCTCCAACTCTAAATCTACCATCAAACTCCAAATCCACCCTCCATCTCCACCCTCCAACTCCACCCTCCAACTCCAAATCCACTCTCCAACTCCAAATCCACCATCCAATTCCCAATCCACCCTCCAACTCCACCCTCCAAATCCAAATACACCCTCCAACTCCAACTCCACCCTCTGATTCAAAATCCACCCTCCATCTCCAAATCCTCCCTCCAACTTCAAATCCACCCTCCAACTCAACCCTCCAACTCAACCCTCCAACTCCAAATCTACCATCAAACTCCAAATCCACCCTCCATCTCCACCCTCCAACTCGACCCTCCAACACCAAAGCCACTCTCCAACTCCAAATCCACCATCCAATTCCCAATCCACCCTCCAACTCCACCCTCCAAATCCAAATACACCCTCCAACTCCAACTCCACCCTCTGATTCAAAATCCACCCTCCATCTCCAAATCCTCCCTCCAACTCCAAATCTACCCTCCAACTCCACCCTCCTACTCCAAATCCACCCTCTAACTCCAAATCTACCCTCTAACTCCAAATCCACCCTCCAGCTTCACCCTCCAACTCCAAATCTACCCTCCAACTCCATATCCACCATCCAACTCCAAATCCACCCTCCAACTCCAACCTCCAACTCCAACTCCACCCTCCAACTCCAAATCCACCCTCTAACTCCACCCTTCAACTCCACCCTCCAAATCCACCCTCCAACTCCAAATCCATCCTACAACTCCAAATCCACCCTCCAACTCTAACTCCACCCTCCAACTCCAAATCCACCCTCCAACTCCAAATCCACCCTCCAATGCCACCCTGCAACTGCAAATCTACCCTCCAACTCCAAATCTACCCTCCAACTCCAAATCCACCCTGCAACTCTAAATCCACCCTCCAACTCCAAATCTACCCTCAATTTCCAAGTCCACGCTTCAACTCCAACTCCTCCCTCCAACTCCACCCTCCAACTCAACCCTCCAACTCCACCCTCAAACTTCACCCTCCAACTCCAAATCCTCCCTCCAACTCCAAATCCACCCTCTAACTCCACCCTCCAACTCCACCCTCCTACTCCAAATCCACCCTCCAACTCCACCCTCCAACTCCACCATCCAACTCCAAATCTACCCTCCAACCCCAAATCCACCCTCCAACTCCAAATCCACCCTCCAACTCCAAAGCCTCCCTCCAACTCCAAATCCACCCTCCAACTCCACCCTACAACTCCACCCTTCTACTCCAAATCCACCCTCCAACTCCACCCTCCTACTCGACCATCCAACTCCAAATCTACCCTCCAACTCAAACTCCGCCCTCCAACTCCAATCCACCCTCCAACTCACCCACCCTCCAACTCCAAATCCACCCTCCAACTCGACCCTCCAACTCCAAATCCACCCTCCAACTCCAACCTCCAACTCCAACTCACCCCTCCAACTCCAAATCCACCCTCCAACTCTAACTCCACCCTCCAACTCCAAATCCAGCCTCCAACTCCACTATCCAACTCAACCCTCCAACTCCACCCTCCAATTCCAAATCCTCCCTACAACTTCAAATCCACCCTCCAACTCCACCCTCCAACTCAACCCTCCAACTCCAAAGCTACCATCAAACTCCAAATCCACCCTCCATCTCCACCCTCCAACTCCACCCTCCAACTCCAAATCCACTCTCCAACTCCAAATCCACCATCCAATTCCCAATCCACCCTCCAAATCCAAATACACCCTCCAACTCCAACTCCACCCTCTGATTCAAAATCCACCCTCCATCTCCAAATCCACCCTCCAACTCCAAATCCACCCTCCACCTCCACCCTCCAACTCCAATTCCACCCTCCAACTCCACATCTACCCTCTAACTCTACCCTCCAACTCCAAATCCACCCTCCAACTCCAAATCTACCCTCCAACTCCACCCTCCAACTCCACCCTCCAACTTCACCTCCAACTCCAAATATTCCCTCCAACTCCAAATCCACCCTCCAACTCCACCCTACAACTCCACCCTCCTACTCCAAATCAACCCTCCAACTCCAAATCCATTCTCCAACTCCACCCTCCAACTCCAAATCTACCCTCCAACTCCAAATCCACCCTCCAACTCCAAATCCAAACTCCAAATCCACCCTCCGCAACTCTAAATCCACCCTCCAACTCCAAATCTACCCTCCAACCCCAAATCCACCCTCCAACTCCAACTCCACCCTCCAAATCCACCCTCCAACTCCAAATACTCCCTCCAACTCCAAATCCACCCTCCAACTCCACCCTCCTACTCCAAATCCACCCTCCAACTCCACCCTCCAACTCCACCCTCCAAATCCACCCTCCAACTCCAAATCCACTCTCCATCTCCACCCTCCAACTCCACCCTCCAACTCCAAATCCACTCTCCAACTCCAAATCCACCCTCAAACTCCACCCTCCAACTCAACCCTCCAACTCCACCCCTCCAACTTCAAATTCACCCTCCTACTCCAAATCCACCCTCCAACTCCACCCTCCAACTCCAAATCCACCCTCCAACTCCAAATCCACCCTCCATCTACACCCTCCAACTCCACCCTCCAACTCCAAATCCACTCTCCAACTCCAAATCCACCCTCAAACTCCACCCCCAACTCAACCCTCCAACTCCACCCCTCCAACTCCAAATCCACCCTCCAACTCCAAATCCATCCTCCAACTCCAACTCCAAATCCACCCTCCAACTCCACCCTCCAATTCCACCCTCCAACTCAAAATCCACCCTCCAACTCAAAATCCAACCCTCCAACTCCAAATCCACCCTCCAACTCCACCCTCCTGCTCCAAATCCACCCTCCAACTCCAAATCCACCCTCCAATGCCAAATCTACTCTCCAACTCCAAATCTACCCTCCAAATCCAAATCCACCCTCCAACTCCACCCTCCAATTCCAACTCCACCCTCTAACACCAAATCCACCCTCCAACTCCACCCTCCAACTCAAAATCCACCCCTCAACACCAAATCCACCCTCCAACTCCAAATCCACCCTCCAACTCCACCCTCCAATTTAAACCTCCAACTCCAACCTCCAACTCCAACTCCACCCTCCTACTCCAAATCCACCCTCCAACTCCATCCTCCAACTCCACACACCAACTCTACCTTCCAACTCCAAATCCACCCTCCAACCCCAAAATCACCCTGCAACTCCAAATCCACCCTCCAACTCCAAATTCACACTCCAACTCCACCCTCCAATTCCAAATATACACGCTAACTCCAAATCCCCCCTCCAACTCCAAACCCCCCGCTCCAACTCCAAATCCACCCTCCAACTCAACCCTCCAACTCCAACCTCCAAATCCACACTCCAAATCCACTCTCTAACTCCAAATCCACCCTCCAATTTCTCCCTCCAACTCCACCCCCAACTCCAAATCCACCGTCCAACTCCAAATCCACCCTCCAGCTCCAAATCCACCCTTCAACTCTACTCTCTAACGCCACCCTCCAACTCTAAATCTACTCTCAAACTCCAAATCCACCCTCCAACTCAACCCTCCAACTCCACCCTCCAACTCCAAATCCAATCTCCAACTCCAAATCCATCCTCCGATTCCCAATCCACCCTCCAACTCCACCCTGTAAATCTATCCTCCAACTCCACCCTCCAACTCCAAATCCACCCTCCAACTCCACCCTCTAACTCCACCTTCCAACTCCACCCTCCAACTCAAAATCCACCCCTCAACACCAAATCCACCCTCCAACTCCAAATCCACCCTCCAACTCCACCCTCCAATTTAAACCTCCAACTCCAACCTCCAACTCCAACTCCACCCTCCAACTCCAAATCCACCCTCCAACTCCATCCTCCAACTCCACACACCAACTCTACCTTCCAACTCCAAATCCACCCTCCAACCCCAAAATCACCCTGCAACTCCAAATCAACCCTCCAACTCCAAATTCACCCTCCAACTCCAACTCCACCCTCCAATTCCAAATATACACGCCAACTCCAAATCCCCCCTCCAACTCCAAACCCCCCCTCCAACTCCAAATCCACCCTCCAACTCGACCCTCCAACTCCAACCTCCAAATCCACACTCCAAATCCACTCTCTAACTCCAAATCCACCCTCCAATTTCTCCCTCCAACTCCACCCCCAACTCCAAATCCACCGTCCAACTCCAAATCCACCCTCCAGCTCCAAATCCACCCTTCAACTCTACTCTCTAACGCCACCCTCCAACTCTAAATCTACTCTCAAACTCCAAATCCACCCTCCAACTCAACCCTCCAACTCCACCCTCCAACTCCAAATCCAATCTCCAACTCCAAATCCATCCTCCGATTCCCAATCCACCCTCCAACTCCACCCTGTAAATCTATCCTCCAACTCCACCCTCCAACTCCAAATCCACCCTCCAACTCCACCCTCTAACTCCACCTTCCAACTCCACCCTCCAACTCCACCCTCCAACTCCAAATCCACCTTCCAACTCCAAATCCACCCTCCAACCCCAAATCCACCCTCCAACTCAACCCTCAACTCAAAAACCAACATCCAACTCCAAATCCACCCTCCAACTCTAACTCCACCCTCCAACCTCAAATCCACCCTCCAACTCCAAATCTACCCTCCGACTCCCAATCCATCCTCCAAATCCACCCTCAAAAATCCACCCTCCAACTCCACCCTCTAACTCCACCTTCCAACTCTAACTCCACCCTCCAACTCCAAATCTACCCTCCAACTCCAAATCCACCCTCAAACTCCACCCTCCTACTCCAACTCCACCCTCCAACTCCAAATTCACCCTCCAACCCCAAATCCACCCTCCAACTCCAAATCCACCCTCCAACTCCAACTCCATCCTCCAACTCCACCCTCCAACTCAACCCTCCAACTCCACCCTCAAACTTCACCCTCCAAATCCAAATCCTCCCTCCAACTCCAAATCCACCCTCCAACTCCACCCTACAACCCCTCCCTCCTTCTCCAAATCCACCCTCCAACTCCACCCTCCAACTCCACCATCCAACTCCAAATCTACCCTCCAACCCCAAATCCACCCTCGAACTCCAAATCCACCCTCCAACTCCAAAGCCTCCCTCCAACTCCGAATCCACCCTCCAACTCCACCCTACAACTCAACCCTTCTACTCCAAATCCACCCTCCAACTCCATCCTACAACTCCACCCTCTAACTCTAAATCCACCCTCCAACTCCAAATCCACCCTCCAACTCCAAATCCACTCTCCAACTCCAAATCCACCCTCCAACTCCACCCTCCAACTCCACCCTCCAACTCAACCCTCCAACTCCACCCTCCAACACCACCCTCCAACTCCACCCTCCAACTCCACCCTCCATCCTTCAAATCCACCCTCTAACTCCAAATCTACCCTCCAACTCCAAATCCACCCTCCAACTTCACCCTCCAACTCCAAATCTACCCTCCAACTCCATATCCACCCTCCAACTCCAAATCCACCCTCCAACTCCAACCTCAAACTCCAACTCCACCCTCCAACTCCAAATCCACCCTCCAACTCCACCCTCCAAATCCACCCTCCAACTCCAAATCCATCCTACAACTCCAAATCCACCCTCCAACTCTAACTCCACCCTCCAACTCCAAATCCACCCTCCAACTCCAAATCCACCCTCCAATGCCACCCTGCAACTGCAAATCTACCCTCCAACTCCAAATCCACCCTCCAACTCCAAATCCACCCTGCAACTCTAAATCCACCCTCCAACTCCAAATCTACCCTCAATGTCCAAGTCCACCTTTCAACTCCAAATCCACCCTCTAACTCCAAATCCACCCTCCAATTCCAACTCCAACCTCCAACTCCAAATCCACCCTGCAACTCTAAATCCACCAACTCCAAGCTCCAACTCCAAATCCACCCTGCAACTCTAAATCCACCCTCCAACTCCACCCTCTTACTCCAACTCCACCCTCCAACTCCAAATTCACCCTCCAACTCCAAATCCACCCTCCAACTCCAAATCCACGCTCCAACTCCAACTCCAACTCCTCCCTCCAACTCCACCCTCCAACTCAACCCTCCAACTCCACCCTCCAACTCCACCCTCAAACTTCACCCTCCAACTCCAAATCCTCCCTCCAACTCCAAATCCACCCTCCAACTCCACCCTCCAACTCCACCCGCCTACTCCAAATCCACCCTCCAACTCCACCCTCCAACTCCACCATCCAACTCCAAATTACCCTCCAACCCCAAATCCACCCTCCAACTCCAAATCCACCCTCCAACTCCAAAGCCTCCCTCCAACTCCAAATCCACCCTCCAACTCCACCGTACAACTCCACCCTTCTACTCCAAATCCACCCTCCAACTCCACCCTACAACTCAACCCTCCAACTCCACCCTCAAACTTCACCCTCCAAATCCAAATCCTCCCTCCAACTCCAAATCCACCCTCCAACTCCACCCTACAACCCCTCCCTCCTTCTCCAAATCCACCCTCCAACTCCACCCTCCAACTCCACCATCCAACTCCAAATCTACCCTCCAACCCCAAATCCACCCTCGAACTCCAAATCCACCCTCCAACTCCAAAGCCTCCCTCCAACTCCAAATCCACCCTCCAACTCCACCCTACAACTCAACCCTTCTACTCCAAATCCACCCTCCAACTCCATCCTACAACTCCACCCTCTAACTCTAAATCCACCCTCCAACTCCAAATCCACCCTCTAACTCCAAATCCACTCTCCAACTCCAAATCCACCCTCCAACTCCACCCTCCAACTCCACCCTCCAACTCAACCCTCCAACTCCACCCTCCAACACCACCCTCCAACTCCACCCTCCAACTCCACCCTCCATCCTTCAAATCCACCCTCTAACTCCAAATCTACCCTCCAACTCCAAATCCACCCTCCAAGTTCACCCTCCAACTCCAAATCTACCCTCCAACTCCATATCCACCCTCCAACTCCAAATCCACCCTCCAACTCCAACCTCGAACTCCAACTCCACCCTCCAACTCCAAATCCACCCTCTAACTCCACCCTCCAACTCCACCCTCCAAATCCACCCTCCAACTCCAAATCCATCCTACAACTCCAAATCCACCCTCCAACTCTAACTCCACCCTCCAACTCCAAATCTACCCTCCAACTCCAAATCCACCCTCCAATGCCACCCTGCAACTGCAAATCTACCCTCCAACTCCAAATCCACCCTCCAACTCCAAATCCACCCTGCAACTCTAAATCCACCCTCCAACTCCAAATCTACCCTCAATGTCCAAGTCCACCTTTCAACTCCAAATCCACCCTCTAACTCCAAATCCACCCTCCAACTCCAACTCCAACCTCCAACTCCAAATCCACCCTGCAACTCTAAATCCACCAACTCCAAGCTCCAACTCCAAATCCACCCTGCAACTCTAAATCCACCCTCCAACTCCACCCTCCTACTCCAACTCCACCCTCCAACTCCAAATTCACCCTCCAACTCCAAATCCACCCTCCAACTCCAAATCCACGCTCCAACTCCAACTCCAACTCCTCCCTCCAACTCCAACCTCCAACTCAACCCTCCAACTCCACCCTCCAACTCCACCCTCAAACTTCACCCTCCAACTCCAAATCCTCCCTCCAACTCCAAATCCACCCTCCAACTCCACCCTACAACTCCACCCGCCTACTCCAAATCCACCCTCCAACTCCACCCTCCAACTCCACCATCCAACTCCAAATTACCCTCCAACTCCAAATCCACCCTCCAACTCCAAATCCACCCTCCAACTCCAAAGCCTCCCTCCAACTCCAAATCCACCCTCCAACTCCACCGTACAACTCCACCCTTCTACTCCAAATCCACCCTCCAACTCCACCCTACAACTCCACCCTCTAACTCCAAATCCACCCTCCAACTCCAAATCCACCCTACAACTCCACCCTCCAACTCCACCCTCCAACTCCAAATCCACTCTCCAACTCCAAATCCACCCTCCAACTCCACCCTCCAACTCCACCCTCCAACTCAACCCTCCAACTCCACCCTCCAACACCACTCTCCAACTCCACCCTCCAACTCAACCCTCCAACTTCACCCTCCAACTTCACCCTCCAACTCCAAATCCTCCCTCAAACTCCAAATCCACCCTCCAGCTCCAAATCCATCCTTCAACTCTACCCCCCAACTCGACCCTCCAACTCCAAATCTACCATCAAACTCCAAATCCACCCTCCATCTCCACCCTCCAACTCCACCCTCCAACTCCAAATCCACTCTCCAACTCCAACTCCACCTTCCAATTCCCAATACACCCTCCAACTCCACCCTCCAAATCCACCCTCCAACTCCACCCACCAACTCCAAATCCATCCTCCAACTCCAAATCAACCCTCCAACTCCCAATCCTCCCTCCAACTCCACCGTCCAAATCCACCCTCCAAATCCACCCTCCAACTCCACCGTACAACTCCACCCTCCAACTAGAAAAATCCACCCTCCAACTCCACCCTCCACCCTACAACTCCACCCTCCAACTCCAAATCCACCCTCCAACTCTAACTCCACCCTCCATCTCCAAATGCACCTTCCAACTCCAAATCTACCCTCCAACTCCAACTCCATCCTCCAACTCCAACGCTACCCTCATACTCCAAATCTACCCTCCAACTCCACCCTCCAACTCCAAATCCACCCTGCAACTGCAAACCCACAGTCCAACTCCAACTCTAACTTCTAACTACAACTCCACCCTCCAACTCCAACTCCACCCTCCAACTCCAAATCTACCCTCCAACTCCAAATCCACCCTCCAACTCCACCCTCCAACTAGACCCTCAAACTCCAAATCTACCCTCCAACTCCAAATCGACCCCCCAACTCCAAATCCCCCTCCAACTCCAAATCGACCCTGCAACTCTAAATCCACCCTTCAACTCTAAATCTACCCTCCAACTCCAAATCCACCTTCCAACTCCAAATCCACCCTCCAACTCCAAATATACCCTCTAACTCCAACTCCATCCTCCAACTCCACCCCCTAATTCCAAATCCACCCTCCAACACCAAATCCACCCTGCAACTCCAAATCCACCCTCCAACTCCACCCTCCAACTCCAAATCCACCCTCCAACTCCAAATCCACCTTCCAACTCCATATCCACCCTCCAACTCCACCCTACAGCTCCACCCTCTAACTCCAAATCCACCCTCCAACTCCAAATCCACCCTCCAACTCAACCCTCCAACTCCAAATCCACCCTCCAACTCCAAATCCATCCTACAACTCTAACTCAACCCTACAACTCCAAATTCACACCCCAACTCCAGCCTCCAACTCCAAATCCACCCTCCAACTCCACCCTCCAACTCCATCTCCACTCTCCAACTCAACCCTCCAACTCCACTCTCCAAGTCCAAATGCTCCCTCCAATTCCAAATCCACCCTCCAACTCCAAATTCACCTTCCAACTCCACCTTCCAACTCCACCCTCCAACTCCAAATCCACCCTCCAACTCCAAATCACCCTCCAACTCAACCCATGAAATCCACCCTCTAATTCCACCCTCCAAATCCTCCCTCCAACTCCAAATCCACTCTCCAACTCCACCCTCCAAATCTACCCTCCACTCCAAATCAACCCTCCAACTCCAAATCCACCCTCTAACTTCAAATCCACCCTACAATTCCAAATCCACCCTCCAACTCCAAATCCACACTCCAACCCTACCCTCCAACTCCAAATCCACCCTCCAACTCCAAATCCACCCTCCAACTCCAAATCCATCCTCCAACTCTAAATATACCCTCCAACTCCCAATCCACCTACCAACTCCACCCTCCAAATCCACTCTCCAATCCACCCTCCAAATCCAAATTTACTCTCCAACTCCAAATCCACCCTCCAACTCCACCCTCCAACTCCAAATCCACCCTCCAACTCCACACTCCATCCTACAACTCCACCCTCCAACTCCACCCTCCAACTCCAAATCCACCCTCCAACCCCAACTCCACCCTCCAACCCCAAATCCACCCTCCAACCCCAACTCCACCCTCCAACTCCAAATCCACCCTCCAACTCCAAAGCCTCCCTCCAACTCCAAATCCACCCTCCAACTCCCCCGTACAACTCCACCCTTCTACTCCAAATCCACCCTCCAACTCCACCCTACAACTCCACCCTCTAACTCCAAATCCACCCTCCAACTCCAAATCAACCCTACAACTCCACCCTCCAACTCCACCCTCCAACTCCAAATCCACTCTCCAACTCCAAATCCACCCTCCAACTCCACCCTCCAACTCCACCCTCCAACTCAACCCTCCAACTCCACCCTCCAACACCACTCTCCAACTCCACCCTCCAACTCAACCCTCCAACTTCACCCTCCAACTTCACCCTCCAACTCCAAATCCTCCCTCAAACTCCAAATCCACCCTCCAGCTCCAAATCCATCCTTCAACTCTACCCCCCAACTCAACCCTCCAACTCCAAATCTACCATCAAACTCCAAATCCACCCTCCATCTCCACCCTCCAACTCCACCCTCCAACTCCAAATCCACTCTCCAACTCCAACTCCACCTTCCAATTCCCAATACACCCTCCAACTCCACCCTCCAAATCCACCCTCCAACTCCACCCACCAACTCCAAATCCATCCTCCAACTCCAAATCAACCCTCCAACTCCCAATCCTCCCTCCAACTCCACCGTCCAAATCCACCCTCCAAATCCACCCTCCAACTCCACCGTACAACTCCACCCTCCAACTCCAAATCCACCCTCCAACTCCACCCTCCAACTCCACCCTCCAACTCCAAATCCACCCTCCAACTCTAACTCCACCCTCCATCTCCAAATGCACCTTCCAACTCCAAATCTACCCTCCAACTCCAACTCCATCCTCCAACTCCAACGCTACCCTCATACTCCAAATCCACCCTCCAACTCCACCCTCCAACTCCAAATCCACCCTGCAACTGCAAACCCACAGTCCAACTCCAACTCTAACTTCTAACTACAACTCCACCCTCCAACTCCAACTCCACCCTCCAACTCCAAATCTACCCTCCAACTCCAAATCCACCCTCCAACTTCACCCTCCAACTAGACCCTCAAACTCCAAATCTACCCTCCAACTCCAAATCGACCCCCCAACTCCAAATCCCCCTCCAACTCCAAATCAACCCTGCAACTCTAAATCCACCCTTCAACTCTAAATCTACCCTCCAACTCCAAATCCACCTTCCAACTCCAAATCCACCCTCCAACTCCAAATATACCCTCTAACTCCAACTCCATCCTCCAACTCCACCCCCTAATTCCAAATACACCCTCCAACACCAAATCCACCCTGCAACTCCAAATCCACCCTCCAACTCCACCCTCCAACTCCAAATCCACCCTCCAACTCCAAATCCACCTTCCAACTCCATATCCACCCTCCAACTCCACCCTACAGCTCCACCCTCTAACTCCAAATCCACCCTCCAACTCCAAATCCACCCTCCAACTCAACCCTCCAACTCCAAATCCACCCTCCAACTCCAAATCCATCCTACAACTCTAACTCAACCCTACAACTCCAAATTCACACCCCAACTCCAGCCTCCAACTCCAAATCCACCCTCCAACTCCACCCTCCAACTCCATCTCCACTCTCCAACTCAACCCTCCAACTCCACTCTCCAAGTCCAAATGCTCCCTCCAATTCCAAATCCACCCTCCAACTCCAAATTCACCTTCCAACTCCACCTTCCAACTCCACCCTCCAACTCCAAATCCACCCTCCAACTCCAAATCACCCTCCAACTCAACCCATGAAATCCACCCTCTAATTCCACCCTCCAAATCCTCCCTCCAACTCCAAATCCACTCTCCAACTCCACCCTCCAAATCTACCCTCCACTCCAAATCAACCCTCCAACTCCAAATCCACCCTCTAACTTCAAATCCACCCTACAATTCCAAATCCACCCTCCAACTCCAAATCCACACTCCAACCCTACCCTCCAACTCCAAATCCACCCTCCAACTCCAAATCCAACCTCCAACTCCAAATCCATCCTCCAACTCTAAATATACCCTCCAACTCCCAATCCACCTACCAACCCCACCCTCCAAATCCACTCTCCAATCCACCCTCCAAATCCAAATTTACTCTCCAACTCCAAATCCACCCTCCAACTCCACCCTCCAACTCCAAATCCACCCTCCAACTCCACACTCCATCCTACAACTCCACCCTCCAACTCCACCCTCCAACTCCAAATCCACCCTCCAACCCCAACTCCACCCTCCAACCCCAAATCCACCCTCCAACCCCAACTCCACCCTCCAACTCCAACTCCACTCTCCAACTCAACCCTCCAACTCGACCCTCCAACTTCAAATCCTCCCTAAAACTCTAAATCTACCCTCCAACTCCACCCTCCAACTCCAACCTCCAACTCCACCCTCCAAATTCACCCTCCAACTCCAAATCCAACCTCCAACTCCAAATCCACCCTTCAACTTTAAATCCACCCTCCAACTCCAAATCCACCCTCCAACTCCAAATCCACCCTCCAACTCCACCCTCCAACTCCACCCACCAACTCAGAATCCACCCTCCAACTTCACCTTCCACCCTACAACACACCCTCCAACTCGACCCTCCAACTCCAAATCTACCCTTCAACTCCAAATCCACCATCCAACTCCAAATCTACCCTCCAACTCAAACTCCGCCCTCCAACTCCAATCCACCCTCCAACTCATCCACCCTCCAACTCCAAATCCACCCTCCAACTCGACCCTCCAACTCCAAATCCACCCTCCAACTCCAACCTCCAACTCCAACTCACCCCTCCAACTCCAAATCCACCCTCCAACTCTAACTCCACCCTCCAACTCCAAACCCAGGCTCCAACTCCACTCTCCAACTCAACCCTCCAACTCCACCCTCCAAATCCAAATCCTCCCTCCAACTTCAAATCCACCCTTCAACTCCACCCTCCAACTCCAAATCTACCATCAAACTTCAAATCCACCCTCCATCTCCACCCTCCAACTCCACCCTCCAACTCCAAATCCACTCTCCAACTCCAAATCCACCATCCAATTCCCAATCCACCCTCTAACTCCACCCTCCAAATCCAAATACACCCTCCAACTCCAACTCCACCCTCTGATTCAAAATCCACCCTCCATCTCCAAATCCTCCCTCCAACTCCAAATCTACCCTCCAACTCCACCCTCCTACTCCAAATCCACCCTCTAACTCCAAATCCACCCTCCAACTCTAACTCCACCCTCCAACTCCAAATCCAGCCTCCAACTCCACTCTCCAACTCAACCCTCCAACTCCACCCTCCAAATCCAAATCCTCCCTCCAACTTCAAATCCACCCTCCAACTCCACCCTCCAACTCAACCCTCCAACTCCAAATCTACCATCAAACTCCAAATCCACCCTCCATCTCCACCCTCCAACTCCACCCTCCAACTCCAAATCCACTCTCCAACTCCAAATCCACCATCCAATTCCCAATCCACCCTCCAACTCCACCCTCCAAATCCAAATACACCCTCCAACTCCAACACCACCCTCTGATTCAAAATCCACCCTCCATCTCCAAATCCTCCCTCCAACTTCAAATCCACCCTCCAACTCAACCCTCCAACTCAACCCTCCAACTCCAAATCTACCATCAAACTCCAAATCCACCCTCCATCTCCACCCTCCAACTCGACCCTCCAACACCAAATCCACTCTCCAACTCCAAATCCACCATTCAATTCCCAATCCACCCTCCAACTCCACCCTCCACATCCAAATACACCCTCCAACTCCACCCTCTGATTCTAAATCCACCCTCCATCCCCAAATCCTCCCTCCAACTCCAAATCTACCCTCCAACTTCGCCCTCCAACTCCAATCCACCCTCCAACCTATCCACCCTCCAACTCCAAATCCACCCTCCAACTCGACCCTCCAACTCCAAATCCACCCTCCAACTCCAACCTCCAACTCCAACTTACCCCTCCAACTCCAAATCCACCCTCCAACTCTAACTCCACCCTCCAACTCCAAATCCAGCCTCCAACTCCACTCTCCAACTCAACCCTCCAACTCCACCCTCCAAATCCAAATCCTCCCTCCAATTTCAAATCCACCCTACAACTCCACCCTCCAACTCAACCCTCCAACTCTAAATCTACCATCAAACTCCAAATCCACCCTCCATCTCCACCCTCAAACTCCACCCTCCAACTCCAAATCCACTCTCCAACTCCAAATCCACCATCCAATTCCCAATCCACCCTCCAACTCCACCCTCCAAATCCAAATACACCCTCCAACTCCAACTCTACCCTCTGATTCAAAATCCACCCTCCATCTCCAAATCCTCCCTCCAACTCCAAATCTACCCTCCAACTCCACCCTCCTACTCCAAATCCACCCTCTAACTCCAAATCTACCCTCCAACTCCAAATCCACCCTCCAACTTCACCCTCCAACTCCAAATCTACCCTCCAACTCCATATCCACCCTCCAACTCCAAATCCAGCCTCCAACTCCAACCTCCAACTCCAACTCCACCCTCCAACTCCAAATCCACCCTCTAACTCCACCCTCCAACTCCACCCTCCAAATCCACCCTCCAACTCCAAATCCATCCTACAACTCCAAATCCACCCTCCAACTCTAACTCCACCCTCCAACTCCAAATCCACCCTCCAACTCCAAATCCACCCTCCAATGCCACCGTGCAACTGCAAATCTACCCTCCAACTCCAAATCCACCCTCCAACTCCAAATACACCCTGCAACTCTAAATCCACCCTCCAACTCCAAATCTACCCTCAATGTCCAAGTCCACCTTTCAACTCCAAATCCACCCTCTAACTCCAAATCCACCCTCCAACTCCAACTCCAACCTCCAACTCCAAATCCACCCTGCAACTCTAAATCCACCCTCCAACTCCACCCTCCTACTCCAACTCCACCCTCCAACTCCAAATCCACCCTCTAACTCCAAATCCACGCTCTAACTCCAACTCCTCCCTCCAACTCCACCCTCAAACTTCACCCTCCAACTCCAAATCCTCCCTCCAACTCCAAATCTACCCTCCAACTCCACCCTCCAACTCCACCCTCCTACTCCAAATCCACCCTCCAACTCCACCCTCCAACCCCACCATCCAACTCCAAATCTACCCTCCAACCCCAAATCCACCCTTCAACTCCAAATCCACCCTCCAACTCCAAAGCCTCCCTCCAACTCCAAATCCACCCTCCAACTCCAGCCTACAACTCCACCCTTCTACTCCAAATCCACCCTCCAACTCGACCATCCAACTCCAAATCCACCCTCCAACTCCAAATCCAACCTCCAACTCCAAATCCATCCTCCAACTCTAAATATACCCTCCAACTCCCAATCCACCTACCAACCCCACCCTCCAAATCCACTCTCCAATCCACCCTCCAAATCCAAATTTACTCTCCAACTCCAAATCCACCCTCCAACTCCACCCTCCAACTCCAAATCCACCCTCCAACTCCACACTCCATCCTACAACTCCACCCTCCAACTCCACCCTCCAACTCCAAATCCACCCTCCAACCCCAACTCCACCCTCCAACCCCAAATCCACCCTCCAACCCCAACTCCACCCTCCAACTCCAACTCCACTCTCCAACTCAACCCTCCAACTCGACCCTCCAACTTCAAATCCTCCCTAAAACTCTAAATCTACCCTCCAACTCCACCCTCCAACTCCAACCTCCAACTCCACCCTCCAAATTCACCCTCCAACTCCAAATCCAACCTCCAACTCCAAATCCACCCTTCAACTTTAAATCCACCCTCCAACTCCAAATCCACCCTCCAACTCCAAATCCACCCTCCAACTCCACCCTCCAACTCCACCCACCAACTCAGAATCCACCCTCCAACTTCACCTTCCACCCTACAACACACCCTCCAACTCGACCCTCCAACTCCAAATCTACCCTTCAACTCCAAATCCACCATCCAACTCCAAATCTACCCTCCAACTCAAACTCCGCCCTCCAACTCCAATCCACCCTCCAACTCATCCACCCTCCAACTCCAAATCCACCCTCCAACTCGACCCTCCAACTCCAAATCCACCCTCCAACTCCAACCTCCAACTCCAACTCACCCCTCCAACTCCAAATCCACCCTCCAACTCTAACTCCACCCTCCAACTCCAAACCCAGGCTCCAACTCCACTCTCCAACTCAACCCTCCAACTCCACCCTCCAAATCCAAATCCTCCCTCCAACTTCAAATCCACCCTTCAACTCCACCCTCCAACTCCAAATCTACCATCAAACTTCAAATCCACCCTCCATCTCCACCCTCCAACTCCACCCTCCAACTCCAAATCCACTCTCCAACTCCAAATCCACCATCCAATTCCCAATCCACCCTCTAACTCCACCCTCCAAATCCAAATACACCCTCCAACTCCAACTCCACCCTCTGATTCAAAATCCACCCTCCATCTCCAAATCCTCCCTCCAACTCCAAATCTACCCTCCAACTCCACCCTCCTACTCCAAATCCACCCTCTAACTCCAAATCCACCCTCCAACTCTAACTCCACCCTCCAACTCCAAATCCAGCCTCCAACTCCACTCTCCAACTCAACCCTCCAACTCCACCCTCCAAATCCAAATCCTCCCTCCAACTTCAAATCCACCCTCCAACTCCACCCTCCAACTCAACCCTCCAACTCCAAATCTACCATCAAACTCCAAATCCACCCTCCATCTCCACCCTCCAACTCCACCCTCCAACTCCAAATCCACTCTCCAACTCCAAATCCACCATCCAATTCCCAATCCACCCTCCAACTCCACCCTCCAAATCCAAATACACCCTCCAACTCCAACACCACCCTCTGATTCAAAATCCACCCTCCATCTCCAAATCCTCCCTCCAACTTCAAATCCACCCTCCAACTCAACCCTCCAACTCAACCCTCCAACTCCAAATCTACCATCAAACTCCAAATCCACCCTCCATCTCCACCCTCCAACTCGACCCTCCAACACCAAATCCACTCTCCAACTCCAAATCCACCATTCAATTCCCAATCCACCCTCCAACTCCACCCTCCACATCCAAATACACCCTCCAACTCCACCCTCTGATTCTAAATCCACCCTCCATCCCCAAATCCTCCCTCCAACTCCAAATCTACCCTCCAACTTCGCCCTCCAACTCCAATCCACCCTCCAACCTATCCACCCTCCAACTCCAAATCCACCCTCCAACTCGACCCTCCAACTCCAAATCCACCCTCCAACTCCAACCTCCAACTCCAACTTACCCCTCCAACTCCAAATCCACCCTCCAACTCTAACTCCACCCTCCAACTCCAAATCCAGCCTCCAACTCCACTCTCCAACTCAACCCTCCAACTCCACCCTCCAAATCCAAATCCTCCCTCCAATTTCAAATCCACCCTACAACTCCACCCTCCAACTCAACCCTCCAACTCTAAATCTACCATCAAACTCCAAATCCACCCTCCATCTCCACCCTCAAACTCCACCCTCCAACTCCAAATCCACTCTCCAACTCCAAATCCACCATCCAATTCCCAATCCACCCTCCAACTCCACCCTCCAAATCCAAATACACCCTCCAACTCCAACTCTACCCTCTGATTCAAAATCCACCCTCCATCTCCAAATCCTCCCTCCAACTCCAAATCTACCCTCCAACTCCACCCTCCTACTCCAAATCCACCCTCTAACTCCAAATCTACCCTCCAACTCCAAATCCACCCTCCAACTTCACCCTCCAACTCCAAATCTACCCTCCAACTCCATATCCACCCTCCAACTCCAAATCCAGCCTCCGACTCCAACCTCCAACTCCAACTCCACCCTCCAACTCCAAATCCACCCTCTAACTCCACCCTCCAACTCCACCCTCCAAATCCACCCTCCAACTCCAAATCCATCCTACAACTCCAAATCCACCCTCCAACTCTAACTCCACCCTCCAACTCCAAATCCACCCTCCAACTCCAAATCCACCCTCCAATGCCACCGTGCAACTGCAAATCTACCCTCCAACTCCAAATCCACCCTCCAACTCCAAATACACCCTGCAACTCTAAATCCACCCTCCAACTCCAAATCTACCCTCAATGTCCAAGTCCACCTTTCAACTCCAAATCCACCCTCTAACTCCAAATCCACCCTCCAACTCCAACTCCAACCTCCAACTCCAAATCCACCCTGCAACTCTAAATCCACCCTCCAACTCCACCCTCCTACTCCAACTCCACCCTCCAACTCCAAATCCACCCTCTAACTCCAAATCCACGCTCTAACTCCAACTCCTCCCTCCAACTCCACCCTCAAACTTCACCCTCCAACTCCAAATCCTCCCTCCAACTCCAAATCTACCCTCCAACTCCACCCTCCAACTCCACCCTCCTACTCCAAATCCACCCTCCAACTCCACCCTCCAACCCCACCATCCAACTCCAAATCTACCCTCCAACCCCAAATCCACCCTTCAACTCCAAATCCACCCTCCAACTCCAAAGCCTCCCTCCAACTCCAAATCCACCCTCCAACTCCAGCCTACAACTCCACCCTTCTACTCCAAATCCACCCTCCAACTCGACCATCCAACTCCAAATCTACCCTCCAACTCAAACTCCGCCCTCCAACTCCAATCCACCCTCCAACTCACCCACCCTGCAACTCCAAATCCACCCTCCAACTCGACCCTCCAACTCCAAATCCACCCTCCAACTCCAACCTCCAACTCCAACTCACCCCTCCAACTCCAAATCCACCCTCCAACTCTAACTCCACCCTCCAACTCCAAATCCAGCCTCCAACTTCACTATCCAACTCAACCCTCCAACTCCACCCTCCAAATCCAAATCCTCCCTCCAACTTAAAATCCACCCTCCAACTCCACCCTCCAACTCAACCCTCCAACTCCAAATCTACCATCAAACTCCAAATCCACCCTCCATCTCCACCCTCCAACTCCACCCTCCAACTCCAAATCCACTCTCCAACTCCAAATCCACCATCCAATTCCCAATCCACCCTCCAACTCCACCCTCCAAATCCAAATACACCCTCCAACTCCAACTCCACCCTCTGATTCAAAATCCACCCTTCATCTCCAAATCCACCCTCCAACTCCAAATCCACCCTCCACCTCAACCCTCCAACTCCAATGCCACCCTCCAACTCCACATCTACCCTCTAACTCTACCCTCCAACTCCAAATCCACCCTCCAACTCGAAATCTACCCTCCAACTCCACCCTCCAACTTCACCCTCCAACTCCAAATATTCCCTCCAACTCCAAATCCACCCTACAACTCCACCCTACAACTCCACCCTCCTACTCCAAATCAACCCTCCAACTCCAAATCCATTCTCCAACTCCACCCTCCAACTCCAAATCTACCCTCCAACTCCAAATCCACCTCCAACTCCAAATCCAAACTCCAAATCCACCCTCCGCAACTCTAAATCCACCCTCCAACTCCAAATCTACCCTCCAACCCCAAATCCACCCTCCAACTCCAACTCCAACTCCACCCTCCAAATCCACCCTCCAACTCCAAATAGTCCCTTCAACTCCAAATCCACCCTCCAACTCTACCCTCCTACTCCAAATCCACCCTCCAACTCCACCCTCCAACTCCACCCTCCAACTCCAAATCCACCCTCCAACTCCAAATCCACTCTCCATTTCCACCCTCCAACTCCACCCTCCAACTCCAAATCCACTCTCCAACTCCAAATCCACCCTCAAACTCCACCCTCCAACTCAACCCTCCAACTCCACCCCTCCAACTTCAAATTCACCCTCCTACTCCAAATCCACCCTCCAACTCCACCCTCCAACTCCAAATCCACCCTCCAACTCCAAATCCACCCTCCATCTACACCCTCCAACTCCACCCTCCAACTCCAAATCCACTCTCCAACTCCAAATCCACCCTCAAACTCCACCCCCCAACTCAACCCTCCAACTCCACCCCTCCAACTCCACCCTCTAACTACACACTCCAACTCCACCCTCCAACTCCAAATCCACCTTCCAACTCCAAATCCACCCTGGAACGCCAAATCCACCCTCCAACTCAACCCTCCAACTCAAAAACCACCATCCAACTCCAAATCCACCCTCCAACTCTAACTCCACCCTCCAACTTCAAATCCACCCTCCAACTCCAAATCGACCCCCAACTCCCAATCCACCCTACAACTACACCCTCCAAATCCACCCTCCACTCCACCCTCCAACTCCACATCCACCCTCCAACTCCAAATCCTCCCTCCAACTTCAAATCTACGCTCCAACTCCACCCTCCTACTCCAAATCCACCCTCTAACTCCAAATCTACCCTCCAACTCCAAATCCACCCTCCAACTCCACCCTCCAACTCCAAATCTACCCTCCAACTCCATATATACCCTTCAACTCCAAATCCACCCCCCAACTCCAACCTCCAACTCCAAATCCACCCTCCACCTTTAACTCCACCCTCCAACTCCAAATCCACCCTCCAACTCCAAATCCACCCTCCAATGCCACCCTGCAACTGCAAATCTACCCCCAACTCCAAATCCACTCTCCAACTCCAAATCAACCCTGCAACTCTAAATCCACCCTCCAACTCCAAATCTACCCTCAATGTCCAAGTCCACCTTTCAACTCCAAATCCACCCTCTAACTCCAAATCCACCCTCCAACTCCAAATCCAACCTCCAACTCCAAATCTACCCTGCAACTCTAAATCCACCGTCCAACTCCACCCTCCTACTCCAACTCCACCCTCCAACTCCAAATTCACCCTCCAACTCCAAATCCACCCTCCAACTCCAAATCCACCCTCCAACTCCAACTCCACCCTCCAACTCCACCCTCCAACTCAACCCTCCAACTCCACCCTCAAACTTTACCCTCCAACTCCAAATCCTCCCTCCAACTCCAAATCCACCCTCCAACTCCACCCTCCTACTCCAAATCCACCCTCCAACTCCACCATCCAACTCCAAATCTACCCTCCAACCCCAAATCCACCCTCCAACTCCAAATCCACCCTCCAACCCCAACTCCACCCTCCAACTCCAACTCCACTCTCCAACTCAACCCTCCAACTCGACCCTCCAACTTCAAATCCTCCCTAAAACTCTAAATCTACCCTCCAACTCCAACCTCCAACTCCACCCTCCAAATTCACCCTCCAACTCCAAATCCAACCTCCAACTCCAAATCCACCCTTCAACTTTAAATCCACCCTCCAACTCCAAATCCACCCTCCAACTCCAAATCCACCCTCCAACTCCACCCTCCAACTCCACCCACCAACTCAGAATCCACCCTCCAACTTCACCTTCCACCCTACAACACACCCTCCAACTCGACCCTCCAACTCCAAATCTACCCTTCAACTCCAAATCCACCATCCAACTCCAAATCTACCCTCCAACTCAAACTCCGCCCTCCAACTCCAATCCACCCTCCAACTCATCCACCCTCCAACTCCAAATCCACCCTCCAACTCGACCCTCCAACTCCAAATCCACCCTCCAACTCCAACCTCCAACTCCAACTCACCCCTCCAACTCCAAATCCACCCTCCAACTCTAACTCCACCCTCCAACTCCAAACCCAGGCTCCAACTCCACTCTCCAACTCAACCCTCCAACTCCACCCTCCAAATCCAAATCCTCCCTCCAACTTCAAATCCACCCTTCAACTCCACCCTCCAACTCCAAATCTACCATCAAACTTCAAATCCACCCTCCATCTCCACCCTCCAACTCCAAATCCACTCTCCAACTCCAAATCCACCATCCAATTCCCAATCCACCCTCTAACTCCACCCTCCAAATCCAAATACACCCTCCAACTCCAACTCCACCCTCTGATTCAAAATCCACCCTCCATCTCCAAATCCTCCCTCCAACTCCAAATCTACCCTCCAACTCCACCCTCCTACTCCAAATCCACCCTCTAACTCCAAATCCACCCTCCAACTCTAACTCCACCCTCCAACTCCAAATCCAGCCTCCAACTCCACTCTCCAACTCAACCCTCCAACTCCACCCTCCAAATCCAAATCCTCCCTCCAACTTCAAATCCACCCTCCAACTCCACCCTCCAACTCAACCCTCCAACTCCAAATCTACCATCAAACTCCAAATCCACCCTCCATCTCCACCCTCCAACTCCACCCTCCAACTCCAAATCCACTCTCCAACTCCAAATCCACCATCCAATTCCCAATCCACCCTCCAACTCCACCCTCCAAATCCAAATACACCCTCCAACTCCAACACCACCCTCTGATTCAAAATCCACCCTCCATCTCCAAATCCTCCCTCCAACTTCAAATCCACCCTCCAACTCAACCCTCCAACTCAACCCTCCAACTCCAAATCTACCATCAAACTCCAAATCCACCCTCCATCTCCACCCTCCAACTCGACCCTCCAACACCAAATCCACTCTCCAACTCCAAATCCACCATTCAATTCCCAATCCACCCTCCAACTCCACCCTCCACATCCAAATACACCCTCCAACTCCACCCTCTGATTCTAAATCCACCCTCCATCTCCAAATCCTCCCTCCAACTCCAAATCTACCCTCCAACTCCGCCCTCCAACTCCAATCCACCCTCCAAACTATCCACCCTCCAACTCCAAATCCACCCTCCAACTCGACCCTCCAACTCCAAATCCACCCTCCAACTCCAACCTCCAACTCCAACTTACCCCTCCAACTCCAAATCCACCCTCCAACTCTAACTCCACCCTCCAACTCCAAATCCAGCCTCCAACTCCACTCTCCAACTCAACCCTCCAACTCCACCCTCCAAATCCAAATCCTCCCTCCAATTTCAAATCCACCCTACAACTCCACCCTCCAACTCAACCCTCCAACTCTAAATCTACCATCAAACTCCAAATCCACCCTCCATCTCCACCCTCAAACTCCACCCTCCAACTCCAAATCCACTCTCCAACTCCAAATCCACCATCCAATTCCCAATCCACCCTCCAACTCCACCCTCCAAATCCAAATACACCCTCCAACTCCAACTCTACCCTCTGATTCAAAATCCACCCTCCATCTCCAAATCCTCCCTCCAACTCCAAATCTACCCTCCAACTCCACCCTCCTACTCCAAATCCACCCTCTAACTCCAAATCTACCCTCCAACTCCAAATCCACCCTCCAACTTCACCCTCCAACTCCAAATCTACCCTCCAACTCCATATCCACCCTCCAACTCCAAATCCAGCCTCCAACTCCAACCTCCAACTCCAACTCCACCCTGCAACTCCAAATCCACCCTCTAACTCCACCCTCCAACTCCACCCTCCAAATCCACCCTCCAACTCCAAATCCATCCTACAACTCCAAATCCACCCTCCAACTCTAACTCCACCCTCCAACTCCAAATCCACCCTCCAACTCCAAATCCACCCTCCAATGCCACTGTGCAACTGCAAATCTACCCTCCAACTCCAAATCCACCCTCCAACTCCAAATACACCCTGCAACTCTAAATCCACCCTCCAACTCCAAATCTACCCTCAATGTCCAAGTCCACCTTTCAACTCCAAATCCACCCTCTAACTCCAAATCCACCCTCCAACTCCAACTCCAACCTCCAACTCCAAATCCACCCTGCAACTCTAAATCCACCCTCCAACTCCACCCTCCTACTCCAACTCCACCCTCCAACTCCAAATTCACCCTCCAACTCCAAATCCACCCTCCAACTCCAAATCCACGCTCTAACTCCAACTCCTCCCTCCAACTCCACCCTCAAACTTCACCCTCCAACTCCAAATCCTCCCTCCAACTCCAAATCTACCCTCCAACTCCACCCTCCAACTCCACCCTCCTACTCCAAATCCACCCTCCAACTCCACCCTCCAACCCCACCATCCAACTCCAAATCTACCCTCCAACCCCAAATCCACCCTCCAACTCCAAATCCACCCTCCAACTCCAAAGCCTCCCTCCAACTCCAAATCCACCCTCCAACTCCAGCCTACAACTCCACCCTTCTACTCCAAATCCACCCTCCAACTCGACCATCCAACTCCAAATCTACCCTCCAACTCAAACTCCGCCCTCCAACTCCAATCCACCCTCCAACTCACCCACCCTGCAACTCCAAATCCACCCGCCAACTCGACCCTCCAACTCCAAATCCACCCTCCAACTCCAACCTCCAACTCCAACTCACCCCTCCAACTCCAAATCCACCCTCCAACTCTAACTCCACCCTCCAACTCCAAATCCAGCCTCCAACTTCACTCTCCAACTCAACCCTCCAACTCCACCCTCCAAATCCAAATCCTCCCTCCAACTTCAAATCCACCCTCCAACTCCACCCTCCAACTCAACCCTCCAACTCCAAATCTACCATCAAACTCCAAATCCACCCTCCATCTCCACCCTCCAACTCCACCCTCCAACTCCAAATCCACTCTCCAACTCCAAATCCACCATCCAATTCCCAATCCACCCTCCAACTCCACCCTCCAAATCCAAATACACCCTCCAACTCCAACTCCACCCTCTGATTCAAAATCCACCCTTCATCTCCAAATCCACCCTCCAACTCCAAATCCACCCTCCACCTCAACCCTCCAACTCCAATGCCACCCTCCAACTCCACATCTACCCTCTAACTCTACCCTCCAACTCCAAATCCACCCTCCAACTCCAAATCTACCCTCCAACTCCACCCTCCAACTTCACCCTCCAACTCCAAATATTCCCTCCAACTCCAAATCCACCCTACAACTCCACCCTACAACTCCACCCTCCTACTCCAAATCAACCCTCCAACTCCAAATCCATTCTCCAACTCCACCCTCCAACTCCAAATCTACCCTCCAACTCCAAATCCACCTCCAACTCCAAATCCAAACTCCAAATCCACCCTCCGCAACTCTAAATCCACCCTCCAACTCCAAATCTACCCTCCAACCCCAAATCCACCCTCCAACTCCAACTCCAACTCCACCCTCCAAATCCACCCTCCAACTCCAAATAGTCCCTCCAACTCCAAATCCACCCTCCAACTCTACCCTCCTACTCCAAATCCACCCTCCAACTCCACCCTCCAACTCCACCCTCCAACTCCAAATCCACCCTCCAACTCCAAATCCACTCTCCATTTCCACCCTCCAACTCCACCCTCCAACTCCAAATCCACTCTCCAACTCCAAATCCACCCTCAAACTCCACCCTCCAACTCAACCCTCCAACTCCACCCCTCCAACTTCAAATTCACCCTCCTACTCCAAATCCACCCTCCAACTCCACCCTCCAACTCCAAATCCACCCTCCAACTCCAAATCCACCCTCCATCTACACCCTCCAACTCCACCCTCCAACTCCAAATCCACTCTCCAACTCCAAATCCACCCTCAAACTCCACCCCCCAACTCAACCCTCCAACTCCACCCCTCCAACTCCACCCTCTAACTACACACTCCAACTCCACCCTCCAACTCCAAATCCACCTTCCAACTCCAAATCCACCCTTGAACTCCAAATCCACCCTCCAACTCAACCCTCCAACTCAAAAACCACCATCCAACTCCAAATCCACCCTCCAACTCTAACTCCACCCTCCAACTTCAAATCCACCCTCCAACTCCAAATCGACCCCCAACTCCCAATCCACCCTACAACTACACCCTCCAAATCCACCCTCCACTCCACCCTCCAACTCCACATCCACCCTCCAACTCCAAATCCTCCCTCCAACTTCAAATCTACGCTCCAACTCCACCCTCCTACTCCAAATCCACCCTCTAACTCCAAATCTACCCTCCAACTCCAAATCCACCCTCCAACTCCACCCTCCAACTCCAAATCTACCCTCCAACTCCATATATACCCTTCAACTCCAAATCCACCCCCCAACTCCAACCTCCAACTCCAAATCCACCCTCCACCTTTAACTCCACCCTCCAACTCCAAATCCACCCTCCAACTCCAAATCCACCCTCCAATGCCACCCTGCAACTGCAAATCTACCCCCAACTCCAAATCCACTCTCCAACTCCAAATCAACCCTGCAACTCTAAATCCACCCTCCAACTCCAAATCTACCCTCAATGTCCAAGTCCACCTTTCAACTCCAAATCCACCCTCTAACTCCAAATCCACCCTCCAACTCCAAATCCAACCTCCAACTCCAAATCTACCCTGCAACTCTAAATCCACCGTCCAACTCCACCCTCCTACTCCAACTCCACCCTCCAACTCCAAATTCACCCTCCAACTCCAAATCCACCCTCCAACTCCAAATCCACCCTCCAACTCCAACTCCACCCTCCAACTCCACCCTCCAACTCAACCCTCCAACTCCACCCTCAAACTTTACCCTCCAACTCCAAATCCTCCCTCCAACTCCAAATCCACCCTCCAACTCCACCCTCCTACTCCAAATCCACCCTCCAACTCCACCATCCAACTCCAAATCTACCCTCCAACCCCAAATCCACCCTCCAACTCCAAATCCACCCTCCAACTCCAAAGCCTCCCTCCAACTCCAAATCCACCCTCCAACTCTACCCTACAACTCCACCCTTCTACTCCAATCCACCCTCCAACTCCACCCTACAACTCCACCCTCTAACTCCAAATCCACCCTCCAACTCCAAATCCACCCTACAACTCCACCCTCAACTCCATCCTCCAACTCCAAATCCACTCTCCAACTCCAAATCCACCCTCCAACTCCACCCTCAAACTTCACCCTCCAACTCCAAATCCTCCCTCCAACTCCAAATCCACCCTCCAACTCCACCCTACAACTCCACCCGCCTACTCCAAATTCACCCTCCAACTCCACCCTCCGACTCCACCATCCAACTCCAAATCTACCCTCCAACCCCAAATCCACCCTCCAACTCCAAATCCACCCTCCATCTCCAAAGCCTCCCTCCAACTCCAAATCCACCCTCCAACTCCACCCTACAACTCCACCCTTCTACTCCAAATCCACCCTCCAACTCCACCCTACAACTCCACCCTCTAACTCCAAATCCACCCTCCAACTCCAAATCCAACCTACAACTCCACCCTCCAAATCCACTCTCCAACTCCAAATCCACCCTCCAACTCCACCCTCCAACTCCACCCTCCAACTCAACCCTCCAACTCCACCCTCCAACACCACCCTCCAACTCCACCCTCCAACTCAACCCTCCAACTTCACCCTCCAACTTCACCCTCCAAGTCCAAATCCTACCTCCAACTCCAAATCTACCCTCCAACTCCACCCTCCTACTCCAAATCCACCCTCCAACTCCAAATCTACCCTCCAACTCCAAATCCACCCTCCAACTCCACCCTGCAACTCCAAATCTACCATCCAACTCCATATCCACCCTCCAATTCCAAATCCACCCTCTAACTCCACCCTCCAACTCCACACTCCAAGTCCACCCTCCAAATCCACCCTCCAACTCAAAATCCATCCTACAACTCCAAATCCACCCTCCAACTCTAACTCCACCCTCCAACTCCAAATCCACCCTCCAACTCCAAATCAACCTTCCAATGCCACCCTGCAACTCCAAATCTACCCTTCAAATCCAACTACACCCTCCAACTCCACCCTCCAATTCCAAATCCACCCTCTAACTCCAAATCCACCCTCCAACTCCAAATCCAACCTCCAACTCCAAATCCACCCTGCAACTCTAAATCCACCCTCCAACTCCAAATCTACCCTCCATGTCCAAGTCACCTTCAAACTCCAAATCAACCCTCCAAATCCAAATACACCTCCAACTCCAACTCCACCCTCTGATTCAAAATCCACCCTCCATCTCCAAATCCACCCTCCAACTCTTAACCTCCAACTCCAATTCCACCCTCCAACTCCAAATTTACCCTCTAACTCCACCCTCCAACTCCAAATCCTCCCTCCAACTCCAAATCCACCCTCCAACTCCACCCTCCAAATCCACCCTCCACTCCACCCTCCAACTCCACATCCACCCTCCAACTCCAAATACTCCCTCCAACTTCAAATCTACCCTCCAACTCCACCCTCCTACTCCAAATCCACCCTCTAACTCCAAATCTACCCTCCAACTCCAAATCCACCCTCCAACTCCACCCTCCAACTCCAAATCTACCGTCCAACTCCACCCTCCTACTCCAAATCCACCCTCTAACTCCAAATCTACCCTCGAAACTCCAAATCCACCCTCTAACTCCACCCTCCAACTCCACACTCCAAGTCCACCCTCCAAATCCACCCTCCAACTCCAAATCCATCTTACAACTCCAAATCCACCCTCCAACTCTAACTCCACCCTCCAACTCCAAATCCACCATCCAACTCCAAATCAACCTTCCAATGCCACCCTGCAACTCCAAATCTACCCTTCAAATCCAACTACACCCTCCAACTCCACCCTCCAATTCCAAATCCACCCTCTAACTCCAAATCCACCCTCCAACTCCAAATCCAATCTCCAACTCCAAATCCACCCTGCAACTCTAAATCCACCCTCCAACTCCAAATCTACCCTCCAAGTCCAAGTCACCTTCAAACTCCAAATCAACCCTCCAAATCCAAATACACCCTCCAACTCCAACTCCACCATCTGATTCAAAATCCACCCTCCATCTCCAAATACACCCTCCACCTCCAACCTCCAACTCCAATTCCACCCTCCAACTCCAAATTTACCCTCTAACTCCACCCTCCAACTCCAAATCCTCCCTCCAACTCCAAATCCACCCTCCAACTCCACCCTCCAACTTCACCCTCCAACTCCACCCTCCAACTCCACCCTCCTACTCCAAATCCACGCTTAAACTCCAAATCCACCCTCCAACTCCACCCTCCAACTCCACCCTCCAACTCCAAATCTACCCTCCAACTCCACCCTCCAACTCCAAATCCAACCTCCAAATCCACCCTCCGCAACTCTAAATCCACCCTCCAACTCCAAATCTACCCTCCAACTCCATGTCCACCTTCCAACTTCAAATCCACCCTCCAAATCCAAATCTACCCTCCAACTCCAACTCCACCCTCCAATTCCAAATCCACCCTCCAACTCCAAATCCACCCTCCAACTCCACCCTCCAACTCCACCCTCTAACTACACACTCCAACTCCACCCTTCAACTCCAAATCCACCTTCCAACTCCAAATCCACCCTCCAACTCCAAATCCACCCTCCAACTGAACCCTCCAACTCAAAAACCACCATCCAACTCCAAATCCACCCTCCCACTCTAACTCCACCCTCCAACTTCAAATCCACCCTCCAACTCCAAATCGACCCCCAACTCCCAATCCACCCTCCAACTACACCCTCCAAATCCACCCTCCACTCCACCCTCCAACTCCACATCCACCCTCCAACTCCAAATCCTCCCTCCAACTTCAAATCTACCCTCCAACTCCACCCTCCTACTCCAAATCCACCCTCTAACTCCAAATCTACCCTCCAATTCCAAATCCACCCTCCAACTCCACCCTCCAACTCCAAATCTACCCTCCAACTCCATATCTACCCTCCAACTCCAAATCCACCCCCCAACTCCAACCTCCAACTCCAACTCCACCCTCCTACTCCAAATCCACCCTCTAACTCCACCCTCCAACTCCACCCTCCAAATCCACCCTCCAACTCCAAATCCATCCTACAACTCCAAATCCACCCTCCAACTCTAACTCCACCCTCCAACTCCAAATCCACCCTCCAACTCCAAATCCACCCTCCAATGCCACCCTGGAACTGCAAATCTACCCTCCAACTCCAAATCCACCCTCCAACTCCAAATCCACCCTGCAACTCTAAATCCACACTCCAACTCCAAATCTACCCTCAATGTCCACGTCCACCTTTCAACTCCAAATCCACCCTCTAACTCCAAATCCACCCTCCAACTCCAAATCCTCCCTCCAACTCCAAATCCACCCTCCAACTCCACCCATCAACTCCACCCTCCTACTCCAAATCCACCCTCCAACTCCACCATCCAACTCCAAATCTACCCTCCAACCCCAAATCCACCCTCCAACTCCAAATCCACCCTCCAACTCCAAAGCCTCCCTCCAACTCCAAATCCACCCTCCAACTCCACCCTCCAACTCCACCCTTCTACTCCAAATCCACCCTCCAACTCCACCCTCCAACTCCACCCTCTAACTCCAAATCCACCCTCCAACTCCAAATCCACCCTACAACTCCACCCTCCAACTCCATCCTCCAACTCCAAATCCACTCTCCAACTCCAAATCCACCCTCCAACTCCACCCTCCAACTCCACCCTCCAACTCCACCCTCCAACACCACCCTCCAACTCCACCCTCCAACTCCACCCTTCAACTTCACCCTCCAACTTCACCCTCCAACTCCAAATCCTCCCTCCAACTCCAAATCTACCCTCCAACTCCACCCTCCTACTCCAAATCCACCCTCCAACTCCAAATCTACCCTCCAACTCCAAATCCACCCTCCAACTCCACCCTCCAACTCCAAATCTACCATCCAACTCCATATCCACCCTCCAACTCCAAATCCACCCTCTAACTCCACCCTCCAACTCCACATTCCAACTCCACCCTCCAAATCCACCCTCCAACTCCAAATCCACCCTCCAAATCCAAATCCACCCTCCAACTTCAACTCCACCCTCCAATTCCAAATCCACCCTCCAACTCCAAATCCACCCTCCAACTCCACCCTCCAACTCCACCCTCTAACTACACACTCCAACTCCACCCTCCAACTCCAAATCCACCTTCCAACTCCAAATCCACCCTCCAACTCCAAATCCACCCTCCAACTCAACCCTCCAACTCAAAAACCACCATCCAACTCCAAATCCACCCTCCAACTCTAACTCCACCCTCCAACTTCAAATCCACCCTCCAACTCCAAATCGACCCCCAACTCCCAATCCACCCTCCAACTACACCCTCCAAATCCAGCCTCCACTCCACCCTCCAACTCCACATCCACCCTCCAACTCCAAATCCATCTTACAACTCCAAATCCACCCCCCAACTCTAACTCCACCCTCCAACTCCAAATCCACCCTCCAACTCCAAATCAACCTTCCAATGCCACCCTGCAACTCCAAATCTACCCTTCAAATCCAACTACACCCTCCAACTCCACCCTCCAATTCCAAATCCACCCTCTAACTCCAAATCCACCCTCCAACTCCAAATCCAACCTCCAACTCCAAATCCACCCTGCAACTCTAAATCCACCCTCCAACTCCAAATCTACCCTCCAAGTCCAAGTCACCTTCAAACTCCAAATCAACCCTCCAAATCCAAATACACCCTCCAACTCCAACTCCACCATCTGATTCAAAATCCACCCTCCATCTCCAAATACACCCTCCACCTCCAACCTCCAACTCCAATTCCACCCTCCAACTCCAAATTTACCCTCTAACTCCACCCTCCAACTCCAAATCCTCCCTCCAACTCCAAATCCACCCTCCAACTCCACCCTCCAACTTCACCCTCCAACTCCACCCTCCAACTCCACCCTCCTACTCCAAATCCACCCTTAAACTCCAAATCCACCCTCCAACTCCACTCTCCAACTCCACCCTCCAACTCCAAATCTACCCTCCAACTCCACCCTCCAACTCCAAATCCAACCTCCAAATCCACCCTCCGCAACTCTAAATCCACCCTCCAACTCCAAATCTACCCTCCAACTCCATGTCCACCTTCCAACTTCAAATCCACCCTCCAAATCCAAATCTACCCTCCAACTCCAACTCCACCCTCCAATTCCAAATCCACCCTCCAACTCCAAATCCACCCTCCAACTCCACCCTCCAACTCCACCCTCTAACTACACACTCCAACTCCACCCTCCAACTCCATATCCACCTTCCAACTCCAAATCCACCCTCCAACTCCAAATCCACCCTCCAACTGAACCCTCCAACTCAAAAACCACCATCCAACTCCAAATCCACCCTCCCACTCTAACTCCACCCTCCAACTTCAAATCCACCCTCCAACTCCAAATCGACCCCCAACTCCCAATCCACCCTCCAACTACACCCTCCAAATCCACCCTCCACTCCACCCTCCAACTCCACATCCACCCTCCAACTCCAAATCCTCCCTCCAACTTCAAATCTATCCTCCAACTCCACCCTCCTACTCCAAATCCACCATCTAACTCCAAATCTACCCTCCAATTCCAAATCCACCCTCCAACTCCACCCTCCAACTCCAAATCTACCCTCCAACTCCATATCTACCCTCCAACTCCAAATCCACCCCCAACTCCAACCTCCAACTCCAACTCCACCCTCCTACTCCAAATCCACCCTCTAACTCCACCCTCCAACTCCACCCTCCAAATCCACCCTCCAACTCCAAATCCATCCTACAACTCCAAATCCACCCTCCAACTCTAACTCCACCCTCCAACTCCAAATCCACCCTCCAACTCCAAATCCACCCTCCAATGCCACCCTGGAACTGCAAATCTACCCTCCAACTCCAAATCCACCCTCCAACTCCAAATCCACCCTGCAACTCTAAATCCACACTCCAACTCCAAATCTACCCTCAATGTCCACGTCCACCTTTCAACTCCAAATCCACCCTCTAACTCCAAATCCACCCTCCAACTCCAAATCCACCCTCCAACTCCACCCATCAACTCCACCCTCCTACTCCAAATCCACCCTCCAACTCCACCATCCAACTCAAAATCTACCCTCCAACCCCAAATCCACCCTCCAACTCCAAATCCACCCTCCAACTCCAAAGCCTCCCTCCAACTCCAAATCCACCCTCCAACTACACCCTACAACTCCACCCTTCTACTCCAAATCCACCCTCCAACTCCACCCTCCAACTCCACCCTCTAACTCCAAATCCACCCTCCAACTCCAAATCCACCCTACAACTCCACCCTCCAACTCCATCCTCCAACTCCAAATCCACTCTCCAACTCCAAATCCACCCTCCAACTCCACCCTCCAACTCCACCCTCCAACTCCACCCTCCAACACCACCCTCCAACTCCACCCTCCAACTCCACCCTCCAACTTCACCCTCCAACTCCAAATCCTCCCTCCAACTCCAAATCTACCCTCCAACTCCACCCTCCTACTCCAAATCCACCCTCCAACTCCAAATCTACCCTCCAACTCCAAATCCACCCTCCAACTCCACCCTCCAACTCCAAATCTACCATCCAACTCCATATCCACCCTCCAACTCCAAATCCACCCTCTAACTCCACCCTCCAACTCCACATTCCAACTCCACCCTCCAAATCCACCCTCCAACTCCAAATCCACCCTCCAAATCCAAATCCACCCCCCAACTTCAACTCCACCCTCCAATTCCAAATCCACCCTCCAACTCCAAATCCACCCTCCAACTCCACCCTCCAACTCCACCCTCTAACTACACACTCCAACTCCACCCTCCAACTCCAAATCCACCTTCCAACTCCAAATCCACCCTCCAACTCCAAATCCACCCTCCAACTCAACCCTCCAACTCAAAAACCACCATCCAACTCCAAATCCACCCTCCAACTCTAACTCCACCCTCCAACTTCAAATCCACCCTCCAACTCCAAATCGACCCCCAACTCCCAATCCACCCTCCAACTACACCCTCCAAATCCACCCTCCTCTCCACCCTCCAACTCCACATCCACCCTCCAACTCCAAATCCTCCCTCCAACTTCAAATCTACCCTCCAACTCCACCCTCCTACTCCAAATCCACCCTCTAACTCAAAATCTACCCTCCAACTCCAAATCCACCCTCCAACTCCAAATCTACCCTCCAACTCCATATCTACCCTCCAACTCTAAATCCACCCCCCAACTCCAACCTCCAACTCCAACTCCACCCTTTAACTCCAAATCCACCCTCTAACTCCACCTTCCAACTCCACCCTCCAAATCCACCCTCCAACTCCAAATCCATCCTACAACTCCAAATCCACCCTCCAACTCTAACTCCACCCTCCAACTCCAAATCCACCCTCCAACTCCAAATCCACCCTCCAATGCCACCCTGCAACTTCAAAGCTACCCTCCAACTCCAAATCCACCCTCCAACTCCAAATCCACCCTGCAACTCTAAATCCACACTCCAACTCCAAATCTACCCTCAATGTCCAAGTCCACCTTTCAACTCCAAATCCACCCTCTAACTCCAAATCCACCCTCCAACTCCAAATTCAACCTCCAACTCCAAATCCACCCTGCAACTCTAAATCCACCCTCCAACTCCACCCTCCTACTCAACCCTCCAACTCCACCCTCCAACTCTGCCCTCAAACTTCACCCTCCAACTCCAAATCCTCCCTCCAACTCCAAATCCACCCTCCAACTCCACCCATCAACTCCACCCTCCTACTCCAAATCCACCCTCCAACTCCACCATCCAACTCAACCCTCCAACTCCACCCTCCAACACCACCCTCCAACTCCACCCTCCAACTCCACCCTCCAACTTCACCCTCCAACTTCACCCTCCAACTCCAAATCCTCCCTCCAACTCCAAATCTACCCTCCAACTCCACCCTCCTACTCCAAATCCACCCTCCAACTCCAAATCTACCCTCCAACTCCAAATCCACCCTCCAACTCCACCCTCCAACTCCAAATCTACCATCCAACTCCATATTCACCCTCCAACTCCAAATCCACCCTCTAACTCCACCCTCCAACTCCACACTCCAACTCCACCCTCCAAATCCACCCTCCAACTCCAAATCCATCCTACAATTCCAAATCCACCCTCCAACTCTAACTCCACCCTCCAACTCCAAATCCACCCTCCAACTCCAAATCAACCCTCCAATGCCACCCTGCAACTCCAAATCTACCCTTCAAATCCAACTACACCCTCCAACTCCCCCCTCCAATTCCAAATCCACCCTCTAACTCCAAATCCACCCTCCAACTCCAAATCCAACCTTCAACTCCAAATCCACCCTGCAACTCTAAATCCACCCTCCAACTCCAAATCTACCCTCCAAGTCCAAGTCACCTTCAAACTCCAAATCAACCCTCCAAATCCAAATACACCCTCCAACTCCAACTCCACCCTCTGATTCAAAATCCACCCTCCATCTCCAAATCCACCCTCCACCTCCAACCTCCAACTCCAATTCCACCCTCCAACTCCAGATTTACCCTCTAACTCCACCCTCCAACTCCAAATCCTCCCTCCAACTCCAAATCCACCCTCCAACTCCACCCTCCAACTTCACCCTCCAACTCCACCCTCCAACTCCACCCTCCTACTCCAAATCCACCCTCCAACTCCAAATCCACCCACCAACTCCACCCTCCAACTCCACCCTCCAACTCCAAATCTACCCTCCAACTCCAAATCCACCCTCCAACTCCAAATCCAACCTCCAAATCCACCCTCCGCAACTCTAAATCCACCCTCCAACTCCAAATCTACCCTCCAACTCCATGTCCACCTTCCAACTTCAAATCCACCCTCCAAATCCAAATCCACCCTCCAACTCCACCCTCCAACTCCACCCTCCAATTCCAAATCCACCCTCCAACTCCAAATCCACACTCCAACTCCAAATCCACCCTCCAACTCCAAATCCACCCTCCAACTCCACCCTCCAACTCCACCCTCTAACTGCACCCTCCAACTCCACCCTCCAACTCCAAATCTACCTTCCAACTCCAAATCCACCCTCCAACTCCAAATCCACCCTCCAACTCAACCCTCCAACTCAAAAACCACCATCCAACTCCAAATCCACCCTCCAACTCTAACTCCACCCTCCAACTTCAAATCCACCCTCCAACTCCAAATCCGCCCTCCAACTCCCAATCCACCCTCCAACTACACCCTCCAAATCCACCCTCCACTCCACCCTCCAACTCCACATCCACCCTCCAACTCCAAATCCACCCTCCAACTCTAACTCCACCCTCCAACTCTATACTCCAACTCCAAATCCACCCTCCAACTCCACCCTCCTACTCCAACTTCACCCTCCAACTCCAAATATTCCCTCCAACTCCAAATCCACCCTACAACTCCACCCTACAACTCCACCCTCCTACTCCAAATCAACCCTCCAACTCCAAATCCATTCTCTAACTCCACCCTCCAACTCCAAATCTACCCTCCAACCCCAAATCCACCCTCCAACTCCAACTCCACCCTCCAAATCCACCCTTCAATTCCAAATACTACCTCCAACTCCAAATCCAACCTCGAACTCCACCCTCCTACTCCAAATCCACCCTCCAACTCCACCCTCCAACTCCACCCTCCAACTCCAAATCCACCCTCCAACTCCAAATCCACTCTCCATCTCCACCCTCCAACTCCACCCTCCAACTCCAAATCCACTCTCCAACTCCAAATCCACCCTCAAACTCCACCCTCCAACTCAACCCTCCAACTCCACCCCTCCAACTTCAAATTCACCCTCCTACTCCAAATCTACCGTCCAACTCCACCCTCCAACTCAAAATCCACCCTCCAACTCAAAACCCACCCCTCCAACTCCAAATCCACCCTCCAACTCCACCCTCCTGCTCCAAATCTACCCTCCAACTCCAAATCCACCCTCAAATGCCAAATCTACTCTCCAACTCCAAATCTACCCTCCAAATCCAAATCCACCCTCCAACTCCACCCTCCAATTTAACCCTCCAACTCCAACCTCCAACTCCAACTCCACCCTCCAACTCCACCCTCCAACTCCACACGCCAACTCTATCTTCCAACTCCAAATCCACCCTCTAACCCCAAAATCACCCTGCAACTCCAAATCCACCCTCCAAATCCACCCTCCAACTCCAACTCCACCCTCCAATTCCAAATATACACTCCAACTCCAAATCCCCCCTCCAACTCCAAATCCACCCCTCCAACTCCAAATCTACCCTCCAACTCCACCCTCCAACTCCAACCTCCAAATCCACACTCCAAATCCACTCTCCAACTCCAAATCCACCCTCCAATTTTTCCCTCCAACTCCACCCCCAACTCTAAATCCACCGTCCAACTCTAAATCCACCCTCCAGCTCCAAATCCACCCTTCAACTCTACTCTCTAACGCCACCCTCCAACTCCAAATCTACTCTCAAACTCCAAATCCATCCTCCGATTCCCAATCCACCCTCCAACTCCACCCTCTAAATCTATCCTCCAACTCCACCCTCCAAATCCACCCTCCAACTCCACCCTCTAACTCCACCCTCCAACTCCACCCTCCAACTCCACCCTCCAACTCCAAATCCACCTTCCAACTCCAAATCCACCCTCCAACTCCAAATCCACCCTCCAACTCAACCCTCAACTCAAAAACCAACATCCAACTCCAAATCCATCCTCCAAATCTAACTCCACCCTCCAACTTCAAATCCACCCTCCAACTCCAAATCTACCCTCCGACTCCCAATCCACCCTCCAAATCCACCCTCAAAAATCCACCCTCCAACTCCACCCTCTAACTCCACCTTACAACTCTAACTCCACCCTCCAACTCCAAATCTACCCTCCAACTCCAAATCCACCCTCCAACTCCACCCTCCTACTCCAACTCCACCCTCCAACTCCAAATTCACCCTCCAACTCCAAATCCACCCTCCAACTCCAAATCCACCCTCCAACTCCAACTCCATCCTCCAACTCCACCCTCCAACTCAACCCTCCAACTCCACCCTCAAACTTCACCCTCCAACTCCAAATTCTCCCTCCAACTCCAAATCCACCCTCCAACTCCACCCTACAACTCCTCCCTCCTACTCCAAATCCACCCTCCAACTCCACCCTCCAACTACACCATCCAACTCCAAATCTACCCTCCAACCCCAAATCCACCCTCCAACTCCAAATCCACCCTCCAACTCCAAAGCCTCCCTCCAACTCCAAATCCACCCTCCAACTCCACCCTACAACTCCACCCTTCTACTCCAAATCCACCCTCCAACTCCATCCTACAACTCCACCCTCTAACTCCAAATCCACCCTCCAACTCCAAATCCACCCTCCAACTCCACCCTCCAACTCCAAATCCACTCTCCAACTCCAAATCCACCCTCCAACTCCACCCTCCAACCCAACCCTCCAACTCAACCCTCCAACTCCACCCTCCAACACCACCCTCCAACTCTGACCTACAACTCCACCCTACAACTTCACCCTCCAACTCCAAATCCACCCTCTAACTCCAAATCTACCCTCCAACTCCAAATCCACCCTCCAACACCACCCTCCAACTCCAAATCTACCCTCCAACTCCATATCCACCCTCCAACTCCAAATCCACCCTCCAACTCCAACCTCCAACTCCACCTCCACCCTCCAACTCCAAATCCACCCTCTAACTCCACCCTCCAACTCCACCCTCCAAATCCACCCTCCAACTCCAAATCCATCCTACAACTCAAAATCCACCCTCCAACTCTAACTCCACCCTCCAACTCCAAATCCACCCTCCAACTCCAAATCCACCCTCCAATGCAACCCTGCAACTGCAAATCTACCCTCCAACTCCAAATCCACCCTCCAACTCCAAATCCACCCTGCAACTCTAAATCCACCCTCCAACTCCAAATCTACCCTCAATGTCCAAGTCCACCTTTCAACTCCAAATCCACCCTCTAACTCCAAATCCACCCTCCAACTCCAAATCCAAACTCCAACTCCAAATCCACCCTGCAACTCTAAATCCACCCTCCAACTCCACCCTCCTACTCCAACTCCACCCTCCAACTCCAAATTCACCCTCCAACTCCAAATCCACCCTCCAACTCCAAATCCACCCTCCAACTCCAACTCCACCCTCCAACTCCACCCTCCAACTCAACCCTCCAACTCCACGCTCCAACTCTACCCTCAAACTTCACCCTCCAACTCCAAATCCTCCCTCCAACTCCAAATCCACCCTCCAACCCCACCCTACAACTCCACCCTCTTACTCCAAATCCACCCACCAACTCCACCCTCCAACTCCACCATCCAACTCCAAATCTACCCTCCAACCCCAAATCCACCCTCCAACTCCAAATCCACCCTCCTACTCGTACTCCACCCTCCAACTCCAACTCCACCCTCCAACTCCAAATCCACCCTCCAACTCTAATTCCACCCTCCAACTTCAAATCCACCCTCTAACTCCAAATCGACCCTCCAACTCCCAATCCACCCTCCAAATCCACCCTCCACTCCACCCTCCAACTCCACATCCACCCTCCAACTCCAAATCCACCCTCCAACTCTAACTCCACCCTCCAACTCTACCCTCCAACTCCAAATCCACCCTCCAACTCCACCCTCCTACTCCAACTCCACCCTCCAACTCCAAATTCACCCTCCAACTCCAAATCCACCCTCCAACTCCATATCCACCCTCCAACTCCAAATCTACCCTCCAACTCCACCCTCCAACTCAACCCTCCAACTCCACCCTCCAACTCCACCCTCCAAATCCACCCTCCAACTTCACCCTCCAACTCCAAATCCTCCCTCCAACTCCAAATCCACCCTCCAACTCCACCCTACAACTCCACCCTCCTACTCCAAATCCACCCTCCAACTCCACCCTCCAACTCCACCTTCCAACTCCAAATCTACCCTCCAACTCCAAATCCACCCTCCAACTCCAAATCCACCCTCCAAGTCCCAATCCACCCTCCAACTCCACCCTTTAACTCTACCCTACAACTCCACCCTCCAACCCCAAATCCACCCTCCAACTCCAAATCCACCCTCCAACTCTTACTCCACCCTCCAACTCCAACTCCACCCTCCAACTCCAAATCCACCCTCCAACTCTAACTCCACCCTCCAACTTCAAATCCACCCTCTAACTCCAAATCGACCCTCCAACTCCCAATCCACCCTCCAAATCCACCCTCCACTCCACCCTCCAACTCCACATCCACCCTCCAACTCCAAATCCCCCCTCCAACTCTAACTCCACCCTCCAACTCTACCCTCCAACTCCAAATCCACCCTCCAACTCCACCCTCCTACTCCAACTCCACCCTCCAACTCCAAATTCACCCTCCAACTCCAAATCCACCCTCCAACTCCATATCCACCCTCCAACTCCAAATCTACCCTCCAACTCCACCCTCCAACTCAACCCTCCAACTCCACCCTCCAACTCCACCCTCCAAATCCACCCTCCAACTTCACCCTCCAACTCCAAATCCTCCCTCCAACTCCAAATCCACCCTCCAACTCCACCCTCCAACTCCACCCTACAACTCCACCCTCCTACTCCAAATCCACCCTCCAACTCCACCCTCCAACTCCACCTTCCAACTCCAAATCTACCCTCCAACCCCAAATCCACCCTCCAACTCCAAATCCACCCTCCAAGTCCCAATCCACCCTCCAACTCCACCCTTTAACTCTACCCTACAACTCCAATCTCCAACTCCAAATCCACCCTCCAACTCCACCCTACAACTCCACCCTCCAACTCCAAATCCACCCTCCAACTCAACCCTCCAACTCCGACCCTCCAACTCCAAATCCACCCTCCAAATCCAAATCTACCCTCCAACTCCAACTCCAAATCCACCCTCCAACTCAAAATCCACCCCTCAATGCCAAATCCACCATCCAACTCCAAATCCACCCTCCAACTCCACCCTCCAATTTAACCCTCAACTGCACCCTCCAACTCCACCCTCCAACTTCACCCTCAAACTCCAAATACTCCCTCCAACTCCAAATCCACCCTCCAACTCCACCCTCCTACTCCAAATCCACCCTCCAACTTCAAATCCACCCTCCAATGCCAAATCTACTCTCCAACTAAAAATCCACCCTCCAACTCCAAATCCACCCTCCAACTCCACCCTTCAGTTCCAACTCCACCCTCCAACTCCAAATCTATCCTCCAACTCCAAATCCACCCTCCAACTACACATCCACCCCTTCAACACCAAATCCACCCTCCAACTCCAAATCCACCCTCCAACTCCACCCTCCAACTCCAACCTCCAACTCCACCCTCCAACTCTAAATCCACCCTCCAACTCCACACTCCAACTCTACCCTACAACTCCAAATCCACCCTCCAACCCCAAAATCACACTGCAACTCAAAATCCACCCTCCAACTCCAAATCCACCCTCCAACTCCAACTCTACCCTCCAATTCCAAATATACACCCCAACTCCAAAATCCCCCCTCCAACTCCAAATCCACCATCAGGCTCCAAATCCACCCTTCAACTCTACCCTCTAACGCCACCCTCCAACTTCAAATCTACCCTCAGACTCCAAATCCACCCTCCAACTCAACCCTCCAACTCCCCCCTCCAACTCCAAATCCACTCTCCAACTCCAAATCCACCCTCCGATTCCCAATCCACCCTCCAACTCCAAATCCACCCTCCAACTCCAAATCCACCCTCCAACTCCCAATCCATGCTCCAACTCCACCCTCCAAATCCACCCTCCAACTCCACCCTACAACTCCACCCTCCAACTCCAAATCCACCCTCCAACTCCATCCTCCACCCTACAACTCCACCCTCCAACTCCAAATCCACCTTTCAACTCCAAATCCACCCTCCAACTCCACCCTACAACTCCACCCTCCAACTCCAAATCCACCCTCCAACTCCACCCTCCAACTTAACCCTCCAACTCCACCCTCCAACACCACCCTCCAACTTCACCTTCCAACTCCAAAGCCACCCTCCAACTCCAAATTCACCCTCTAACTCCAAATCCACCCTCCAACTCCAAATCCACCCTGCAACTCTAAATCCATCCTCCAACTCCAAATCTACCCTCCAAGTCCAAGTCACCTTCAAACTCCAAATGAACCCTCCAAATCCAAATACACCCTCCAACTCCAACTCCACCATCTGATTCAAAATCCACCCTCCATCTCCAAATACACCCTCCACCTCCAACCTCTAACTCCAATTCCACCCTCCAACTCCAAATTTACCCTCTAACTCCACCCTCCAACTCCAAATCCTCCCTCCAACTCCAAATCCACCCTCCAACTCCACCCTCCAACTTCACCCTCCAACTCCACCCTCCAACTCCACCCTCCTACTCCAAATCCACCCTTAAACTCCAAATCCACCCTCCAACTCCACTCTCCAACTCCACCCTCCAACTCCAAATCTACCCTCCAACTCCACCCTCCAACTCCAAATCCAACCTCCAAATCCACCCTCCGCAACTCTAAATCCACCCTCCAACTCCAAATCTACCCTCCAACTCCATGTCCACCTTCCAACTTCAAATCCACCCTCCAAATCCAAATCTACCCTCCAACTCCAACTCCACCCTCCAATTCCAAATCCACCCTCCAACTCCAAATCCACCCTCCAACTCCACCCTCCAACTCCACCCTCTAACTACACACTCCAACTCCACCCTCCAACTCCAAATCCACCTTCCAACTCCAAATCCACCCTCCAACTCCAAATCCACCCTCCAACTGAACCCTCCAACTCAAAAACCACCATCCAACTCCAAATCCACCCTCCCACTCTAACTCCACCCTCCAACTTCAAATCCACCCTCCAACTCCAAATCGACCCCCAACTCCCAATCCACCCTCCAACTACACCCTCCAAATCCACCCTCCACTCCACCCTCCAACTCCACATCCACCCTCCAACTCCAAATCCTCCCTCCAACTTCAAATCTACCCTCCAACTCCACCCTCCTACTCCAAATCCACCCTCTAACTCCAAATCTACCCTCCAATTCCAAATCCACCCTCCAACTCCACCCTCCAACTCCAAATCTACCCTCCAACTCCATATCTACCCTCCAACTCCAAATCCACCCCCAACTCCAACCTCCAACTCCAACTCCACCCTCCTACTCCAAATCCACCCTCTAACTCCACCCTCCAACTCCACCCTCCAAATCCACCCTCCAACTCCAAATCCATCCTACAACTCCAAATCCACCCTCCAACTCTAACTCCACCCTCCAACTCCAAATCCACCCTCCAACTCCAAATCCACCCTCCAATGCCACCCTGGAACTGCAAATCTACCCTCCAACTCCAAATCCACCCTCCAACTCCAAATCCACCCTGCAACTCTAAATCCACACTCCAACTCCAAATCTACCCTCAATGTCCACGTCCACCTTTCAACTCCAAATCCACCCTCTAACTCCAAATCCACCCTCCAACTCCAAATCCTCCTCCAACTCCAAATCCACCCTCCAACTCCACCCATCAACTCCACCCTCCTACTCCAAATCCACCCTCCAACTCCACCATCCAACTCAAAATCTACCCTCCAACCCCAAATCCACCCTCCAACTCCAAATCCACCCTCCAACTCCAAAGCCTCCCTCCAACTCCAAATCCACCCTCCAACTCCACCCTACAACTCCACCCTTCTACTCCAAATCCACCCTCCAACTCCACCCTCCAACTCCACCCTCTAACTCCAAATCCACCCTCCAACTCCAAATCCACCCTACAACTCCACCCTCCAACTCCATCCTCCAACTCCAAATCCACTCTCCAACTCCAAATCCACCCTCCAACTCCACCCTCCAACTCCACCCTCCAACTCCACCCTCCAACACCACCCTCCAACTCCACCCTCCAACTCCACCCTCCAACTTCACCTCCAACTCCAAATCCTCCCTCCAACTCCAAATCTACCCTCCAACTCCACCCTCCTACTCCAAATCCACCCTCCAACTCCAAATCTACCCTCCAACTCCAAATCCACCCTCCAACTCCACCCTCCAACTCCAAATCTACCATCCAACTCCATATCCACCCTCCAACTCCAAATCCACCCTCTAACTCCACCCTCCAACTCCACATTCCAACTCCACCCTCCAAATCCACCCTCCAACTCCAAATCCACCCTCCAAATCCAAATCCACCCTCCAACTTCAACTCCACCCTCCAATTCCAAATCCACCCTCCAACTCCAAATCCACCCTCCAACTCCACCCTCCAACTCCACCCTCTAACTACACACTCCAACTCCACCCTCCAACTCCAAATCCACCTTCCAACTCCAAATCCACCCTCCAACTCCAAATCCACCCTCCAACTCAACCCTCCAACTCAAAAACCACCATCCAACTCCAAATCCACCCTCCAACTCTAACTCCACCCTCCAACTTCAAATCCACCCTCCAACTCCAAATCGACCCCCAACTCCCAATCCACCCTCCAACTACACCCTCCAAATCCACCCTCCTCTCCACCCTTCAACTCCACATCCACCCTCCAACTCCAAATCCTCCCTCCAACTTCAAATCTACCCTCCAACTCCACCCTCCTACTCCAAATCCACCCTCTAACTCAAAATCTACCCTCCAACTCCAAATCCACCCTCCAACTCCACCCTCCAACTCCAAATCTACCCTCCAACTCCATATCTACCCTCCAACTCCAAATCCACCCCCCAACTCCAACCTCCAACTCCAACTCCACCCTTTAACTCCAAATCCACCCTCTAACTCCACCTTCCAACTCCACCCTCCAAATCCACCCTCCAACTCCAAATCCATCCTACAACTCCAAATCCACCCTCCAACTCTAACTCCACCCTCCAACTCCAAATCCACCCTCCAACTCCAAATCCACCCTCCAATGCCACCCTGCATTTGCAAAGCTACCCTCCAACTCCAAATCCACCCTCCAACTCCAAATCCACCCTGCAACTCTAAATCCACACTCCAACTCCAAATCTACCCTCAATGTCCAAGTCCACCTTTCAACTCCAAATCCACCCTCTAACTCCCAATCCACCTCCAACTCCAAATTCAACCTCCAACTCCAAATCCACCCTGCAACTCTAAATCCACCCTCCAACTCCACCCTCCTACTCAACCCTCCAACTCCACCCTCCAACTCTGCCCTCAAACTTCACCCTCCAACTCCAAATCCTCCCTCCAACTCCAAATCCACCCTCCAACTCCACCCATCAACTCCACCCTCCTACTCCAAATCCACCCTCCAACTCCACCATCCAACTCAACCCTCCAACTCCACCCTCCAACACCACCCTCCAACTCCACCCTCCAACTCCACCCTCCAACTTCACCCTCCAACTTCACCCTCCAACTCCAAATCCTCCCTCCAACTCCAAATCTACCCTCCAACTCCACCCTCCTACTCCAAATCCACCCTCCAACTCCAAATCTACCCTCCAACTCCAAATCCACCCTCCAACTCCACCCTCCAACTCCAAATCTACCATCCAACTCCATATTCACCCTCCAACTCCAAATCCACCCTCTAACTCCACCCTCCAACTCCACACTCCAACTCCACCCTCCAAATCCACCCTCCAACTCCAAATCCATCCTACAATTCCAAATCCAACCTCCAACTCTAACTCCACCCTCCAACTCCAAATCCACCCTCCAACTCCAAATCAACCCTCCAATGCCACCCTGCAACTCCAAATCTACCCTTCAAATCCAACTACACCCTCCAACTCCCCCTCCAATTCCAAATCCACCCTCTAACTCCAAATCCACCCTCCAACTCCAAATCCAACCTTCAACTCCAAATCCACCCTGCAACTCTAAATCCACCCTCCAACTCCAAATCTACCCTCCAAGTCCAAGTCACCTTCAAACTCCAAATCAACCCTCCAAATCCAAATACACCCTCCAACTCCAACTCCACCCTCTGATTCAAAATCCACCCTCCATCTCCAAATCCACCCTCCACCTCCAACCTCCAACTCCAATTCCACCCTCCAACTCCAGATTTACCCTCTAACTCCACCCTCCAACTCCAAATCCTCCCTCCAACTCCAAATCCACCCTCCAACTCCACCCTCCAACTTCACCCTCCAACTCCACCCTCCAACTCCACCCTCCTACTCCAAATCCACCCTCCAACTCCAAATCCACCCACCAACTCCACCCTCCAACTCCACCCTCCAACTCCAAATCTACCCTCCAACTCCAAATCCACCCTCCAACTCCAAATCCAACCTCCAAATCCACCCTCCGCAACTCTAAATCCACCCTCCAACTCCAAATCTACCCTCCAACTCCATGTCCACCTTCCAACTTCAAATCCACCCTCCAAATCCAAATCCACCCTCCAACTCCACCCTCCAACTCCACCCTCCAATTCCAAATCCACCCTCCAACTCCAAATCCACACTCCAACTCCAAATCCACCCTCCAACTCCAAATCCACCCTCCAACTCCACCCTCCAACTCCACCCTCTAACTGCACCCTCCAACTCCACCCTCCAACTCCAAATCTACCTTCCAACTCCAAATCCACCCTCCAACTCCAAATCCACCCTCCAACTCAACCCTCCAACTCAAAAACCACCATCCAACTCCAAATCCACCCTCCAACTCTAACTCCACCCTCCAACTTCAAATCCACCCTCCAACTCCAAATCCGCCCTCCAACTCCAATCCACCCTCCAACTACACCCTCCAAATCCACCCTCCACTCCACCCTCCAACTCCACATCCACCCTCCAACTCCAAATCCACCCTCCAACTCTAACTCCACCCTCCAACTCTACCCTCCAACTCCAAATCCACCCTACAACTCCACCCTCCTACTCCAACTTCACCCTCCAACTCCAAATATTCCCTCCAACTCCAATCCACCCTACAACTCCACCCTACAACTCCACCCTCCTACTCCAAATCAACCCTCCAACTCCAAATCCATTCTCTAACTCCACCCTCCAACTCCAAATCTACCCTCCAACCCCAAATCCACCCTCCAACTCCAACTCCACCCTCCAAATCCACCCTTCAATTCCAAATACTACCTCCAACTCCAAATCCACCCTCGAACTCCACCCTCCTACTCCAAATCCACCCTCCAACTCCACCCTCCAACTCAAATCCACCCTCCAACTCCAAATCCACTCTCCATCTCCACCCTCCAACTCCACCCTCCAACTCCAAATCCACTCTCCAACTCCAAATCCACCCTCAAACTCCACCCTCCAACTCAACCCTCCAACTCACCCTCCAACTTCAAATTCACCCTCCTACTCCAATCTACCGTCCAACTCCACCCTCCAACTCAAAATCCACCCTCCAACTCAAAACCCACCCCTCCAACTCCAAATCCACCCTCCAACTCCACCCTCCTGCTCCAAATCTACCCTCCAACTCCAAATCCACCCTCAAATGCCAAATCTACTCTCCAACTCCAAATCTACCCTCCAAATCCAAATCCACCCTCCAACTCCACCCTCCTCCAATTTAACCCTCCAACTCCAACCTCCAACTCCAACTCCACCCTCCAACTCCACCCTCCAACTCCACACGCCAACTCTATCTTCCAACTCCAAATCCACCCTCTAACCCCAAAATCACCCTGCAACTCCAAATCCACCCTCCAACTCCAAATCCACCCCCCAACTCCAACTCCACCCTCCAATTCCAAATATACACTCCAACTCCAAATCCCCCCTCCAACTCCAAATCCACCCCTCCAACTCCAAATCTACCCTCCAACTCCACCCTCCAACTCCAACCTCCAAATCCACACTCCAAATCCACTCTCCAACTCCAAATCCACCCTCCAATTTTTCCCTCCAACTCCACCCCAACTCTAAATCCACCGTCCAACTCTAAATCCACCCTCCAGCTCCAAATCCACCCTTCAACTCTACTCTCTAACGCCACCCTCCAACTCCAAATCTACTCTCAAACTCCAAATCCATCCTCCGATTCCCAATCCACCCTCCAACTCCACCCTCTAAATCTATCCTCCAACTCCACCCTCCAAATCCACCCTCCAACTCCACCCTCTAACTCCACCCTCCAACTCCACCCTCCAACTCCACCCTCCAACTCCACCCTCCAACTCCAAATCCACCTTCCAACTCCAAATCCACCCTCCAACTCCAAATCCACCCTCCACTCAACCCTCAACTCAAAAACCAACATCCAACTCCAAATCCATCCTCCAAATCTAACTCCACCCTCCAACTTCAAATCCACCCTCCAACTCCAAATCTACCCTCCGACTCCCAATCCACCCTCCAAATCCACCCTCAAAAATCCACCCTCCAACTCCACCCTCTAACTCCACCTTACAACTCTAACTCCATCCTCCAACTCCAAATCTACCCTCCAACTCCAAATCCACCCTCCAACTCCACCCTCCTACTCCAACTCCACCCTCCAACTCCAAATTCACCCTCCAACTCCAAATCCACCCTCCAACTCCAACTCCATCCTCCAACTCCACCCTCCAACTCAACCCTCCAACTCCACCCTCAAACTTCACCCTCCAACTCCAAATTTCTCCCTCCAACTCCAAATCCACCCTCCAACTCCACCCTACAACTCCTCCCTCCTACTCCAAATCCACCCTCCAACTCCACCCTCCAACTACACCATCCAACTCCAAATCTACCCTCCAACCCCAAATCCACCCTCCAACTCCAAATCCACCCTCCAACTCCAAAGCCTCCCTCCAACTCCAAATCCACCCTCCAACTCCACCCTACAACTCCACCCTTCTACTCCAAATCCACCCTCCAACTCCATCCTACAACTCCACCCTCTAACTCCAAATCCACCCTCCAACTCCAAATCCACCCTCCAACTCCACCCTCCAACTCCAAATCCACTCTCCAACTCCAAATCCACCCTCCAACTCCACCCTCCAACCCAACACTCCAAACTCAACCCTCCAACTCCACCCTCCAACACCACCCTCCAACTCCGACCTACAACTCCACCCTACAACTTCACCCTCCAACTCCAAAGCCACCCTCTAACTCCAAATCTACCCTCCAACTCCAAATCCACCCTCCAACACCACCCTCCAACTCCAAATCTACCCTCCAACTCCATATCCACCCTCCAACTCCAAATCCACCCTCCAACTCCAACCTCCAACTCCACCCTCCACCCTCCAACTCCAAATCCACCCTCTAACTCCACCCTCCAAATCCACCCTCCAAATCCACCCTCCAACTCCAAATCCATCCTACAACTCAAAATCCACCCTCCAACTCTAACTCCACCCTCCAACTCCAAATCCACCCTCCAACTCCAAATCCACCCTCCAATGCAACCCTGCAACTGCAAATCTACCCTCCAACTCCAAATCCACCCTCCAACTCCAAATCCACCCTGCAACTCTAAATCCACCCTCCAACTCCAAATCTACCCTCAATGTCCAAGTCCACCTTTCAACTCCAAATCCACCCTCTAACTCCAAATCCACCCTCCAACTCCAAATCCAAACTCCAACTCCAAATCCACCCTGCAACTCTAAATCCACCCTCCAACTCCACCCTCCTACTCCAACTCCACCCTCCAACTCCAAATTCACCCTCCAACTCCAAATCCACCCTCCAACACCAAATCCACCCTCCAACTCCAACTCCACCCTCCAACTCCACCCTCCAACTCAACCCTCCAACTCCACGCTCCAACTCTACCCTCAAACTTCACCCTCCAACTCCAAATCCTCCCTCCAACTCCAAATCCACCCTCCAACCCCACCCTACAACTCCACCCTCTTACTCCAAATCCACCCACCAACTCCACCCTCCAACTCCACCATCCAACTCCAAATCTACCCTCCAACCCCAAATCCACCCTCCAACTCCAAATCCACCCTCCAACTCTTACTCCACCCTCCAACTCCAACTCCACCCTCCAACTCCAAATCCACCCTCCAACTCTAATTCCACCCTCCAACTTCAAATCCACCCTCTAACTCCAAATCGACCCTCCAACTCCCAATCCACCCTCCAAATCCACCCTCCACTCCACCCTCCAACTCCACATCCACCCTCCAACTCCAAATCCACCCTCCAACTCTAACTCCACCCTCCAACTCTACCCTCCAACTCCAAATCCCACCCTCCAACTCCACCCTCCTACTCCAACTCCACCCTCCAACTCCAAATTCACCCTCCAACTCCAAATCCACCCTCCAACTCCATATCCACCCTCCAACTCCAAATCTACCCTCCAACTCCACCCTCCAACTCAACCCTCCAACTCCACCCTCCAACTCCACCCTCCAAATCCACCCTCCAACTTCACCCTCCAACTCCAAATCCTCCCTCCAACTCCAAATCCACCCTCCAACTCCACCCTACAACTCCACCCTCCTACTCCAAATCCACCCTCCAACTCCACCCTCCAACTCCACCTTCCAACTCCAAATCTACCCTCCAACCCCAAATCCACCCTCCAACTCCAAATCCACCCTCCAAGTCCCAATCCACCCTCCAACTCCACCCTTTAACTCTACCCTACAACTCCACCCTCCAACCCCAAATCCACCCCTCCAACTCCAAATCCACCCTCCAACTCTACTCCACCCTCCAACTCCAACTCCACCCTCCAACTCCAAATCCACCCTCCAACTCTAACTCCACCCTCCAACTTCAAATCCACCCTCTAACTCCAAATCGACCCTCCAACTCCCAATCCACCCTCCAAATCCACCCTCCACTCCACCCTCCAACTCCACATCCACCCTCCAACTCCAAATCCCCCCTCCAACTCTAACTCCACCCTCCAACTCTACCCTCCAACTCCAAATCCACCCTCCAACTCCACCCTCCTACTCCAACGCCACCCTCCAACTCCAAATTCACCCTCCAACTCCAAATCCACCCTCCAACTCCATATCCACCCTCCAACTCCAAATCTACCCTCCAACTCCACCCTCCAACTCAACCCTCCAACTCCACCCTCCAACTCCACCCTCCAAATCCACCCTCCAACTTCACCCTCCAACTCCAAATCCTCCCTCCAACTCCAAATCCACCCTCCAACTCCACCCTCCAACTCCACCCTACAACTCCACCCTCCTACTCCAAATCCACCCTCCAACTCCACCCTCCAACTCCACCTTCCAACTCCAAATCTACCCTCCAACCCCAAATCCACCCTCCAACTCCAAATCCACCCTCCAAGTCCCAATCCACCCTCCAACTCCACCCTTTAACTCTACCCTACAACTCCAATCTCCAACTCCAAATCCACCCTCCAACTCCACCCTCCAACTCCACCCTCCAACTCCAAATCCACCCTCCAACTCAACCCTCCAACTCCGATCCTCCAACTCCAAATCCACCCTCCAAATCCAAATCTACCCTCCAACTCCAACTCCAAATCCACCCTCCAACTCAAAATCCACCCCTCAATGCCAAATCCACCATCGAACTCCAAATCCACCCTCCAACTCCACCCTCCAATTTAACCCTCAACTGCACCCTCCAACTCCACCCTCCAACTTCACCCTCAAACTCCAAATACTCCCTCCAACTCCAAATCCACCCTCCAACTCCACCCTCCTACTCCAAATCCACCCTCCAACTTCAAATCCACCCTCCAATGCCAAATCTACTCTCCAACTAAAAATCCACCCTCCAACTCCAAATCCACCCTCCAACTCCACCCTTCAGTTCCAACTCCACCCTCCAACTCCAAATCTATCCTCCAACTCCAAATCCACCCTCCAACTACAAATCCACCCCTTCAACACCAAATCCACCCTCCAACTCCAAATCCACCCTCCAACTCCACCCTCCAACTCCAACCTCCAACTCCACCCTCCAACTCTAAATCCACCCTCCAACTCCACACTCCAACTCTACCCTACAACTCCAAATCCACCCTCCAACCCCAAAATCACACTGCAACTCAAAATCCACCCTCCAATTCCAAATCCACCCTCCAACTCCAACTCTACCCTCCAATTCCAAATATACACCCCAACTCCAAAATCCCCCCTCCAACTCCAAATCCACCATCCAGCTCCAAATCCACCCTTCAACTCTACCCTCTAACGCCACCCTCCAACTTCAAATCTACCCTCAGACTCCAAATCCACCCTCCAACTCAACCCTTCAACTCCCCCCTCCAACTCCAAATCCACTCTCCAACTCCAAATCCACCCTCCGATTCCCAATCCACCCTCCAACTCCAAATCCACCCTCCAACTCCAAATCCACCCTCCAACTCCCAATCCATGCTCCAACTCCACCCTCCAAATCCACCCTTCAACTCCACCCTACAACTCCACCCTCCAACTCCAAATCCACCCTCCAACTCCATCCTCCACCCTACAACTCCACCCTCCAACTCCAAATCCACCTTTCAACTCCAAATCCACCCTCCAACTCCACCCTACAACTCCACCCTCCAACTCCAAATCCACCCTCCAACTCCACCCTCCAACTCAACCCTCCAACTCCACCCTCCAACACCACCCTCCAACTTCACCTTCCAACTCCAAATCCACCCTCCAACTCCAAATTCACCCTCTAACTCCAAATCCACCCTCCAACTCCAAATCCACCCTGCAACTCTAAATCCATCCTCCAACTCCAAATCTACCCTCCAAGTCCAAGTCACCTTCAAACTCCAAATGAACCCTCCAAATCCAAATACACCCTCCAACTCCACCCTCTGATTCCAAATCCACCCTCCATCTCCAAATCCAACCTCCAACTCCAAATCCACCCTCCAACTCCACCCTACAACTCCACCCTCCAACTCCAAACCCACCCTCCAACTCCACCCTCCAACTCAACCCTCCAACTCCACCCTCCAACACCACCCTCCAACTTCACCTTCCAACTCCAAATCCACCCTCC